>NW_021703769.1:80764055-80778042 GCF_005190385.1 Monodon monoceros
TATTTATTTATTTATTTATTTATTTATTTATTTATTTATTTATTTATGGCTGCGTTGGGTCTTCGTTGCTGCACACGGGCTTTCTCTAGTTGGGGCTACGGTCCGTTGTGGTGCGAGGGCTTCTCATTGCGGTGGCTTCTCTCGTTGCGGTGCGTGGGCTTTAGGCGCGCGGGCTCAGTAGTTGTGGCTCGCGGGCTCTAGAGCACAGGCTCAGTAGTGGTGGCGCATAGGCTTACTTGTTCCGCGGCATGTGGGATCTTCCTGGACGAGGGCTCGAACTTGTGTCCCCTGCATTGGCAGGCGGATTGTTAACCACTGTGCCACCAGAGAAGTCCCAAGGACACAAGATTTTGAAGCTGGATTGCCTGAGTTTGAATCCTGAATAGCTGTGTGACCTTGGGCAAGTTACTCAGTCTTTCTGATGCCTCAGTTTCCTCACACATAACATGGGGATAATAGCACCTACTTACAGATTTATTGCAAGGATTAAATGGCTAATATGTAAAGTATTTACGACAGTGCCTGGCATACAGTAGAGTGGTATATAAGTATTAGCGACGAGTAGTAGTAATAGTAGTAGTAGTGTGATGATAACATTAGTATCTTTTTTAAATTCATTAATTTATTTTTGGCTGCATTGGGTCTTCATTACTGCACGCAGGCGAGCGGGGGCTCCTCTTTGTTGTGGTGCATGGGCTTCTCATTGCAGTGGCTTCTCGTTGCAGAGCACGGGGTCTAGGCGCGTGGGCTTCAGTAGTTGTGGCTTGCGGGCTCAGTAGCTGTGGCACACGGGCTTAGTTGCTCCACGGCATGTGGGGTCTTCCCGGACCAGGGATCGAACCTGCGTCCCATGAATTGGCAGGCAGATTCTTAACCACTGCGCCACCAGGGAGGTCCCTGATAGCATTAGTATTTGGGTATAATGTGCAATTTGAGTTTTTTCCTCTGAGAAAGATTAGATTAGCCTTTCTGTAGGTGACATATTCTCTGTAATTTTGCATTAGTGAAGTTGTAGCATCCTAGGCCTGTAAGTGCACGAAGACTCTTGTGAAGTCTTTATTTACTGGAATAAAAATGTCTGTCTGAGAACCTGGGTGCTTCGCATTGCAGCTGTCTAGTTACCGACTGCTTCCTGGGACGTAGCCTCTTGTGAAGGTTGGTTGGTTGTGTAGCTTATTGTTTGTGTGTGTGCAATGGAATAATAAGGAAGAGAATGATGTTGTGTGTATATGTAAAGTGTTTTGGTTACAAGCAACAGAAACTGAGTTGGGCTAATTTAAGCATCAGATAATTTATTAGAAGGCTGCTGAGAACTCCTAGAATGGCTAGAAGGCTAAGCACCCAACTTGAGAAAAGGCAAGAACTGAGTAGCCTGGGTGTTCAGGAAGCACGACAGCCATTTCATAGGCAAATAGCCTGGTCTGTGTGCAGTCCTCGTCAATGTCACTGAGATTTAAGACATCCACCTTCCACTCCTTCCATCTCTTCATGTAAGTGCCCCCTTATAATAGCAAAAAATTGGAAACAGTTTAAATATCTGGAGATAGGGATCAGAATACATTATAGAACAGCCATGTAATGGAATGCATTGTGACCCTTAAACATTTTATAGAAGAATATTTACTTATATGGAAACTGTCATACATTCTATTAAGTGAAAATGGCAGGTAGCAAAACTGTATGGGTAGGATAATTATATTTAAAAATTCAGTGAAGTAGCTGCTATTATTATTCCTATTTGTCAGACGGGCACAGGGATAGTAAGTGGAAGAGGCAGGATTTAAACCTGGGAGCTCAGAACTAAGTGGCACTTGGCCACTTCATTGCATGCGCTCTGACAAGGACACACTCCAATTGAAAACAGTCATAAGGGTTGTGGCTAGGTGGTGAGGTTATAGGTGCTTTTATTATTTACTCTGACTTCTGTGATGAGCATATGTTACTTCTGTAGTGACCAAACTGACTCTTAACTTATTGTAAAAATTCTAAAGTTTTAGAAGACTTTTATTCCAGTTATGTGTCGAGAGGTGTCCACTGTAAATATGTTACAGATATGTTACAAGAAATCTCAAAAGTTATCTCCAGCAATTTGTGAATTCCCTCTTTGAACTTGTGTGTGTTATACAGTGTGTGTTTACCATTAATAGAACAAGTGATTACCATCATCAAAACCAGAAAATGTTATTGGGATTTTAAACTCAGCATTGCTGCATTTTCAGGATTATATCAAAGCATCGATAACATAGTTTGTGTTTTAAATGGAAGATTTAAATCTGTGAAGCATTTTAAGATTTGTGTTTGTCACGTCTTGGCACAAGTTTCTTGTTTGTAGTCTGGTTATGAAAAGACTCCAGTTTCCATATGTATATTTAAAATACTCTGAGTCATGGATTCAGATGAGTAATAGACATTATATCCGTATCAGATTTCTGCTTTGTCATACCTTAACATGAAGGCCATGCATTTATTTTAGTACTTGGAATACCAAACATTGAATTGGCAAACTGGGATTAGTTTTAAGTACTCTTCCCCATGTTTTTTTTAATTACTTTCCAAAAATTACTTTGTTGGAATGAAAATTGATATTCAATTTCACAGGAAGTCAGGGAAAGGGCCCATGTGTACATGCACACAGGCATATATATATGGTGCTGGGTGGTGTGGGCATAGTTGTTAGAAAATTAAAAGCAAATGTCTCCCATTTCCTCATCCTTTTTAATAAGTCTCAACTCAAATCTCAAACCAGATTGATTGTGAGATGTCATTATATGCACCACTAAAAGAGAAAAAATGCTGTGAATTAAATGACAGTGCTTTTTTATTATCTATAATTTTTATTTATACTATTGAAGGAGAGACTTGTTTAAGTATAGATTTTTTATCATGCTGTATTCTGCATTATAATTAAAAAGTATAAGTAAAGTAGATTAAAGAATTCCTAAAATATCATCACATTCAGTGTTTACCTCTTCTGAGTGAACTGTTTGACCCAGAGTCAACAGTATTTGTGTATTTCTACATGCTAGCCATAAGGAGTGTTGGCAATGCAACTTTTTTGGAAGAGTAGTCCATTCTTTTTTGTTTTCCTCCCTCCCTCCCTCCCTCCCTCCCTCCCTCCCTCCCTCCCTCCCTCATTTATTTATTTATTTATTTATTTGAGGTATAGTTGATTTACAGGGTTGTGCCAGTATCTGCTATACAGCAAAGTGACTCAGTTTTACACATAGATACATTCTTTTTTTTTTTTTTTTTTTAATTTTATTTATTTATTTTTGGCTGTGTTGGGTCTTCGTTTCTGTGCGAGGGCTTTCTCTAGCTGCGGAGAGCCGGGGCCACTCTCCATCGCGGTGTGCGGGCCTCTCACCGTCGTGGCCTCTCTTGTTGCGGAGCACAGGCTCCAGACGCGCAGGCTCAGTAGTGTGGCTCACGGGCCTAGTTGCTCCGCGGCATGTGGGACCTTCCCAGACCAGGGCTCGAACCCGTGTCCTCTGCATTGGCAGGCAGATTCTCAACCACTGTGCCACCAGGGAAGCCCTATACGTTCTTTTTAAAATATTCTTTTCCATTACTCCTCCTGGTTTATTCCAGGAGGTTGGATATAGTTCCCTGTGCTGTACAGTAGGACCTTGTTTATCCATTCTAAATGTAATAGTTTGCATCTACCAACTGCAAATTCCCAGTGCATATCTCTCCTTCTCCCCTCCCCCTTGGCAACCACAAGAAGAGTGGTCCATTCTTATGTCTAAGTTTTTAAAAACCACATTATTGAGATAAAATTCACATACCATACAATTCTCCCATTTAAGTGTGAAATTCAGTGCATTTTAGTATATTACATTATTAATTAAAAACTGTGGTAAAATGTATATAACAAAAGTTAAGTATACAGTTCAGTGGCAGTCATCACCGCTGTCACCACTATCTCTTTCCAAAACTTCTTTTAATCACCTCAAACCATTAAGTAATACCATTTCATTTCCCCCTCTCCCAACCCCCCCAGGAACCTCTAATTTACTTTCTGTCTCTATGAATTTGCCCAGTCTAGATATTTCTTAAAAGTGGAACCATATATTATTTGTCATCTTGTATGTGCCTTCTTTCACTTAGCATAATATTTTCAAGGTTCGTTCATGTTGTAGCATGTGTCAGAATTCCCTTTCATTTTATGACTGAATAATATTTCATTGTATGAATATACTGTAATTTGTTTATCCATTAGTCAGTTGATGGAAACTTGGGCTATTTCCACATTTTAGCTGTTGTGACTAGTACTACCATGAACATGGGAGTACAAGTATGATTTGAGTCCCCGCTTTCCATTCCTTTGGGTATATATACCTAGGAGTAGAATTGCTGGGTCATATGGTAATTCTATGTTTAGCTTTCTGTTATCTCTCTAAGTTTTAATGCTGTTACTTTTGATCTACACACACACACGGATAATGACAACTACATCCTAGTTGTCACTGGCTGATTGTAAGTGCATCTCAACTTCAGAGACATTAAAAGGCAGGTCTTAGAATTGATATAAATATTGTATTTTGATATTCTGTAAAGCTGAGTGCCTTTAAGGATATGGTGGGTCAACATGCCTGTGTTAGAAGATTTTCATCTGAATATATTCTTTAAAATCATTAAAAATAATACGAGTTTCCCATTATAAAGGAATATATCCTCTTTGTACAATATTTGGGAAAAAACAGAAAAATATGAAGAAAAAAGTAACCTGCCCATTCTTCTCTCTCTCACCCAGAAATACTATTATTAACCTTTTACTGATTTTGTTTCAATTTTTTTTTCCGAGCATATATGTTTTAGTTAATATTCTTTATCGTTAGAATCCCTGACAAAAGTAATATACACTCAATTTTTAAATTATAGAATTATTTGCTATAGAAAGTGAAAGCTGCCTGCCTATCCTACCCCTGCCCCACACCGTCCCGCTATTAACCCATGACTATTGATTACAGAGTGAGGAATGTGAGCTTACAGATTTTGTTCTAGGCCTAGATCAACATTTATTGCTGTCATTTTGTCGTCACCATATTCTACTGTCATGGGATCATACTAATGTTTTCTAATTTGTTTTTCATATTAGAAACAGACCTATATGTAGGGAAATCTAGCAACTTCATTTTATTCTCAAAATTTCTATTTAAAAAAAGTTAATACCTTGCATGTGGTAATAAATAAAATAATAAAGAAGCACAAAAGAGATTAGGCTGAAAAATGGACGATATCGTGCTTCCCTGGTGGCGTAGTGGCTGAGAGTCCACCTGCCGATGCAGGGGACGCGGGTTCGTGCCCCGGTCCGGGAAGATCCCACATGACGCGGAGCGGCTGGGCTCGTGAGCCATGGCCGCTGAGCCTGCACGTCCGGAGCCTGTGCTCCGCAACGGGAGAGGCCGCAGCAGTGAGAGGCCCGCGTACCGAAAAAAAAAAAAAAATTGACAATATCTTTCCCTTCCTTTCTCCTCTTTGAGTTTTCTGTTTTTAGTTCCTTTGGTTTCTCCACATAATACAGTATACTTCTCAATGTCTACTTATTTTTGCAGAACAGTGTAGCTACGCTGTGAGAACTTCCAGGTTTGCATAGACTCGGTTTAAAGGTAGCAGGTGTCTGTAGTTTTAGCTTTTGTATGATTGTCCTCCACCCACTTTTGTTTATAAGTATCACATCTGCACATTAGACCAGGGTATAGTCCCTGCTCCATTATTGAATTTCTACCAGATCTTTTCCTCCCTAGTCCTAGGTTTCTTCAACCAGTGACTCCAGGAAGATAACACCCTTCCCGTCATATGGCATGCCTTTGTTGTAATATTCACATGACTCTTGAGTAGACATTTTCTCTTTCAAAACTCTTTAGAGACAGATGTATAGGATGTTAGTAATATATACAAAGAACAGAAAAATATTGAGATGATTCCATTAAAACATCAGCGAGATTTTAGAATTAGATATAGACATTTCAAGTTACTGTTTATAGAAGATCATATTTTGCCTAAATTTTGTGTAGATTATAGATTTAAATGGGATCAGAATCCTAGTATGTGCCTGTAAAAGGCAACTTGTGATGCCGTATTACAAATTTTCAAATGCACACCATAATACCATATTTTATTTACCCCCCATAATAGCATATTAAAAGTCTTTGAACTTGCCTAGATATGGAAATGCAAAATGAGATAAACTAAATTATTCTGTGTTTTTGTATATATCATTTTTTTCCCCTTTGGTGTGAGATTAAAATCTCTGGACTTTCAGATGTGGAATTGCTACCCCCATTTACAGAAATTGATTGTACCTCATACAATAGATTAAATATATGTATTGTGTTTCAGTTTGAAATTTAATTGTGCCTGTCTCCTGTAGTGTATTTATTTGTATGTCTGAACTTCCGATCCAAATGTGAGCCAGGAACATGGTACCTTAGTTTTTAAATTAGTGGAAACTGCATGTCACGTTGATGCGACATTCTCATCACTATCCCCCACCCTGGACCCCAGATTTCTTCAGGACATAGCATTGCTCCTCAACAAGAATCAAGTTCACTGGTAACTTTTCAGAAGATCGAACTGAATTCTAAAATGGAAATAAATGGCTGAAAATTTTATTGAGTGAGATTGAAAACGTCTTCCTCTAATTACTAAAAAAAAAAAGTCTCAAAATCACTTTACTAAGTAAAGAGTTCTTTTTCCTACCAGGTTTATCTCTGGCCATTGTTTCTTGGATCTGGATTTAAAATTTGATGCGGATTGTTTTATATCTCTCTCTGACTTTGAAAATTCTTGTTGCTTCACAGGGTGTGGCTGAATTTCATCTCTTCCGCATCCCATATCAGGAAATCTTCTGTTTAAGCCTCAGTTTGATCATTGATAGAATGTTTCTAGTATTAACTTCTAAACTATGGCTATGAGTTAATGATTGTTGTTCTAACAAAGATATAAAACATATTCAAATAAATGTGCTCCTTTATACACATCACCTGGGAAGGCTGGATATATATTTCTATAATGTTGGGCTCAGAACCTGCAATTCGCATTTTTATATTGAGGCTCTTGTTGCTCTCTTCCGTTTTTACTAAAGTGCAACATCTTTCCAGGACTAAATTCATAGATTTCCTGCCATCTGGCCTGTTGCTAACCTCAGTATATTTAAGTGACTATTTGATATTTATAAGCCTCAGTTATTAATAATGATCCTGGACCAATTGTTTAAAATAAAAGGCAAATAAAACTCTTTGAGATTTAAGCATAATTTGCTTCAAACCCTCTGAACAGAGGAAATAAATGGCTCTACTTCCATTCTGTCCCAACTGATTAAGTTGTTACAGCCCATGTCTTTACCACGTACTTTTCTCCCCCTTTGTTGTTATTTAGCCCACATGCCTGAATAGCTCTGGACTTTGTAAAAACAGGGACTGTTGATCAAACTGAAGAGCTTAGCTTGGCAGTTTTAAAATAGATTTTATCCTATATATTTAGAAAGAGTATAACATGTTGGCATTATTTAAGGTTAAAAATCTTTCCTAGAGTCATATCTCTGTGCTGTTCACCTCACCTTTGTGGTGATATTTTGGTTCTGTATTCTTCCAAATAAATCTTAAATTGACTGTTTATAGAAGGGAAAATAACCCATCAACACAGATGCCAATTTAGTTCATAAACAATAGGTGGGTACCATCAGATATATATAAAACAGCTTTACTGAGATATAATTCAGTACCATAAAATCCACCTTTTAAAAGTAAAAAGCATGCAATTCAGTGGCCTTTGGTATATTCATGGCGTTGTACAACCATCACCACTATCTTATTTTTGAACATTTTCATCACTCTAAAAAGAAACCCTGTACCCGTTAGCAATCACTCTCTATATCCCTTCCCCCAACCCCTGAAATCTATTTTTACCTTTTCTGGGCATTTCATATCAAGGGAATCATACAACGTGTGGTCTTTTTTTTTTTCATTTAGCATAATGTTTTCAAGGTTCATCCATGTCACAGTATGTATCAGCAGTCCATTCCTTTTTTTTTGCCAAATGATAGAATAATATTTCATTGTACGGATATGCCATATTTTGTTAGTTCCTTCATCATTTGAATTGTTTTTACTTTGGGGCTATTATAAATAATGCTGCTAATGAAAATTCATGCACAAGTTTTTATGTTGACATACATTTTCAATTCTCTTGGGTATACACCTAAGTGTGGAATTGCTGGGTCATATGCAACTCAATGTTCAACATTCTGATGAACTGCCAAACCCTTTTCCAAAGTGGCCGGACCATTCTACAATCCCACCAGTGATGTTAAAGGGTTCCGATTTCTCCACATTCTCACCAGTACTTGTTAATGTCATATTTATTGTAGCCATCCTAATGGTTATGAAGCAGTATCTAAATGTGGTTTTGATCTGCATTTCTCTGATGAACATCTTTTCCTGTACTTATTGACCATTTGTATATTTTCTTTTGAGAAATGGCTCTTCAGATCCTTTGCCCGTTTTTAAATTGGTTGTCTTTTTATTGTTGATTTGTAAGAGTTCTTCATATATTCTGTATACAGGTCTCTTATATATTTTCAGATAGTTTTGAAGTATTCTGTGGATTATCTTTTTACTTATAGTGTCCTCATACACAGAAGTTTTAAATTTTGATCAAGTACAATTTATATATTATTTCTTTTGTCACTTTTGGCATCTAAATATTTATATCTAAATAACCACTGGCAAAACCTAAGGTCATAAATATTCACTCCTATTTTTCTTCTAAGAGTTTTATAGTTTAACTCTTGCATTGAAGTCCATGATCCAACCATTTTGAGTTAATTTTTGTGTATGGTATGAGGGAAGGCTCCAACTTCATTGTTTTGTGTGTGGATATTCAGGTATCCCAGCACAATTTGTTGAAAGGACTATGGTCTCCCCATTGAATTATGTTGGCACTCTTGTCCTAAATCAATTGACATAAATGTAAAGATTTATTTGTGGGCTCCCAATTCTAGTCCATTGATCTATATATATATCTACCTTATGCCAGTACCACACCGTCCTGATTACCATGGCTTAGTCATAAGTTTTGAAATTGATGTGAGTCTCCAGTTTTGTTCTGTTTTTCAAGATTGTTTTGGCTTCTAGGTCCATTGAATTCCCATATAAATTTTAGGCTCAGCTTGTCAATTTATGCAAAAAAAAAAGCTGGAATTTTGATAGCAATTACAATCAATAGTAGATTGCATTCAACTTCTGGAACAGGTCTTAGTTATTGGGAATATGCATAGGAGATTTGTATCTTGGTGCAAGTCCAAGTCTTTTGAAGAAACACTGAACTGGCATTATCTATGTATTAAACCCTTTCCTTGGTTTCATTATTAAAAATATAGATGTGGCATCCTCTGGTCAGGATATTTGCTTTGCAGGTTTTTTAACTCCTCCCACCAATATTTTGAGACAGTGAAAATGTGATAAAACAAAGGCGGAAAATTTGTGAGAAGCAGCGTTCTTCAAGGTCTTAGCTATGTATTAGAATGGTGTGAAAGGTATTGTCAGAGTGTACACCATGTGGCTTCTTCTTTTTTTTTTTCCTTATCTTGAGAAAGGATTTTATGCCTTAGAAAGCAGGAAAGCACTTCGTAAGAAATTTAGGTCTTTTTCTCTTAGAGTCAGTTTAGTTCAACATTATCTTCTCTTACTATACCCAAGGCACTGTGCTAGCTGCTGCAGGGGGAGGGAAAAGTAGAATAAGACCTCCTTAGACTTTTCAAACAAACTCCATATAGGTCAGTCTTCCTGCCTCCTGCCTCTCCCCTTTCCTTCTCATTTTCTACTCCAGTACCAGAGTTTATAGCTTCCTAACAAAGTCTGGCTCCTGGTTGCCCAGGTTCTAAAGTCTAAATTCCTGAGCCTTGCAGATAAGACCTTTTTCAGTCTGGCTGTAGCCTTTCCTCTTGCTCCTGAACCAAGCATCACATAGAAGCACACACTTTGCCCTGAATGCACCGTGCCTCCCAAACATGTCTTCACGTATGTTCCTTCTCTGTAGAGTCCCCTCCCCCTGCCCCTCCTGCTCTGCAGAGGCCAGTCCCCCTTCTCATCTTCCTACAGCAGTGTCTTCAGAACCTTATTTGTATTACCCATTTTCTTGTCTTTGCTGCTGCTAAAGAGGCAGAGACTCAATCATCTCTACTTCTCCAATGGCACAGGGTTTGGCCATTGACATCTTATTTAAGGTAATTGCTGATTCATTAACATTTAACTCATGGCCAACCCCCGTGTAAGTCATCCTGGATGAAGCTCATCTAACACACGTGATTTTTCTGTAAGGCACATCACCTTCTTGAGTTTAGGAACACTAGATAGCACTTCGACACTATACCTCGGGGCTATTTTAAATAGCAAAATCACCAACAAAAGCACAAAAGTATGAAAATGTGGCACTAAATAGACCACAGAAAGGACCCTCGTATATATTGATAGTATGACACTTGAAACAAGAAGGCAAAATATCACCTGTTCAACCTCAGCTGGGAATGTCACACTGGGTGACAAGTTACTGCTCATGTCACTCTGCGTGTGTCTATGAATGACAAGAAAAGTGCCACAAGTATTGATTTTGGGGTCACAAGCATATTTTAACAAGTAGGCGCATTCGCAAATACCGAATTCACGAATAATGAGGATTAGCTGTACTTGAAAGATTAGGATTGGAGTCTTGACCCCACCACTTAATAGATGTATTATCTTTTTTAAAAAATTTCTTTTATTGAAGTATAGTTGATTTACAATGTTGTGTTAATTTCTACTGTACAGCAAAGTAATTCAGTTATACATATATATATATTCTTTTCTGTTATGGTTTATCACAGGATATTGAAAATAGTTCCCTGTGCTGTACAGTAAGGACCTTGTTTATCCATCCTATAGATAATAGTTTGCATCTGCTAATCCCAAACTCCCACTCCATCCCTCCTCCCCCTTGGCAACCACAAGTCTGTTCTCTGTGAGTCTGTTTCCATTTCATAGATAAGTTCATTTGTGTCTTTTAGATTCCACATATAAGTGATATCATATGGTATGTGTCTTTCTCTTTCTGACTTACTTCACTCAGTATGATAATCTCTAGGTCCATCCATGTTGCTGCAAATGGCATTATTTCATTCTTTTTTTATGGCTGAGTAATATTCCATTGTATGTATGTACCACACCTTCTTTATCCATCCCTCTGTCAGTGGACATTTAGGTTGTTTCCATGTCTTGGCTATTGTGAATAGTTCTGCTATGAATATAGGGGTACATGTATCTTTTTAAATTATAGTTTTGTCTGGTTATGTGCCCAGAAGTGGGATTGCTGGATCATATGGTAGCCCTATTTTTAGTTTTTTGAGGAACCTCCATACTGTTCTCCATAATGGCTGTATCAATTTACATTCCCACTGACAGTGTAGGAGGGTTCTCTTTTCTCCACACCTTCTCCAGCATTTGTTATTTGAAGACTTTTTAATGATGGCCATTCTGACTGGTGGGAGGTGGTACGTACCGCATTGTAGTTTTGATTTGCATTTCTCTAATAATTAGTGATGCTGAACATCTTTTCATGTGCCCGCTGGCCATCTGTATTAGACGTGTTATCTTAAGCAAGTTACTTAACCTCCCTATTTCTCTTTCCATGTTTGTAAAATGGAGATAAATATAACCTACATCAGAAGTGTGTGAACTTCAGTGAGTAAGGTCACTGTCACATTGGGAGACATAGAGTAAGTCCTTGATAAGTGCTAGTGGTGTTAGTAATAGTTATTAAGATAGGTTAATAATAATAGCAGCTGTCTTTATTGAGTACATCCAGGTGAGGCTGGAGGGTGGTTAGGCAAAGAAGAATGCACTCGAGGGAGGAAGGTTATGCCTGTTGTCCAGAGGTGGAGAAATTAAGGGCAGAGGTAGAGCCCAGAGTGATCCAAGTGATCATACCTTAGATTGGGGTAGAAGTCAAGGGCGGCTAGAAAGAGTAGGCCTTAGCTAGGGTTCAGCTGGAATGGGGATCTGGGCAAGGAACATTTTGGTTTTGAGGAAGGTGGTGAATTTGAGACTCTTTGCTGTCAGGTGCTTGTGTCGGTCATCTTCCTGGCTGTCCAAAACTGGACTTGTAAAGAACGGCACTTAAATTTGCCTTCCTGTATGTATTTCTGACCTTCTTAGGTCCTAACGTCTATAGGAAAGTTAGCATTTTGTGAGTGCTCTCTGTTTCTAAAGTTCTCCAAATGACTGGCTTGAGAGTGTTCTTTGCCTCAAAGTCTTACTTATTCCAGACAGGGGTCCTTTTTTCCGGTGATTTTAGGGAAGGGCTTCTCATAAACACCTACAGTGTTTTGTAGGTGAAATGAACTGGGAGCCATCTCGGCTCTTGGAGAGCCCTAACTGGCCCTTTGGTAAGTGGAGGTCTCCCAGCGGCACTTTCTGCTCCCCGCTCCCAACAGCGGCGGAGGGGTTTTTCTGAGCCAAAACTCAGCAGAGTGCTTTGAATGCCCAGAAGCTCAGAGACACACATGGAAGTTTTCTATCATTTTCTACTTGTAATCTGCAAACATTTTTCAGTAGACTACAACACAGATTGCTATGAAGATCGAAAGGAAGGCTTCTTGGTGTTCTTGGGGGACGATTATTTCTTACATCTGGTTCAGGTTTGGTGGGTATGTGCTGCATGAGTTTCACTGAATTTTGTTTGTATTTAACATCCATAGAAATAAATGAATAAGTAGTCAGAAGCCAGGGTAGTGTTTTGGGGCTATGTTTTTCTGACTCCATGAATCCTCAAGAAGTTTGTCCACTGAGGTTATTATGTATGTACAGTCAGTACTACTGTGCATTTGGAGCAGGTGCTGGCAACCTTCTGAAAGGCCCAGACAGTAAATATTTTATGCTTTGCTGGCCAAGAGTTGGTCTGTGTTGCAACTCTTCAGTTCTACCATTGTAGCCACAGACACTGAGTAAACATACGGGCGTGGCTGTGTTCCAATAAAACTTTATTTACAAAAACAGGCAGTAGGCCTGTTCACAAAATTTGGCCTCCAGACCATAGCTTGCCAGTTTCTGATCTAGAGCATAGCTGTTATTTAAGACCTTCATAGCATCTTTATAGGATTAAAGCCTAGTAGATTTTTGTGAATGTGGCATTTTAAAGTTGGCATTATAACCTTGGGCAGTGAAAATAATGTTATATAGAAAACCTATCATCTCTTATGAATTCCACTTTAAGAAAAAGATTCTAATACCAGGGTATTAAGTTCATTGAACCGTTTCTGGTTAGTGGTGAAATTAAATACCAGGAACTCTGACAACTTGCACACATCATATTAGTTTTTCTTCTAGTACAAGTTGTGCATTTAATGAAAAATTTGGGGGGTATTTAATATATTAGGACAGAAGGTGGAGAATGCTAATTTATTTCCCCCCTAAAATGTAGTGCAGTCTCTCTCCCCCTCTTCCCCTTCCCTTTTTTTCCTCTCCCCATCACCCCTATGTGCTGGGTTAGAGGGGTTGCCTGTAAGGGGGTGTGGATTTATGTGGGAGGAAGAGACAAGGGGTCCTGACAGCAAGATGTCCCCACCTCCAACCCTGAGAGAGCTTTAGGCTGTAGGGGAAGCAAGGGGCAGGTTTCCAGCTCTCAACCTGTGATAAGTTGTTTCACCCCCACGGTGGTTTAATCATGATCACTTAGTAGAAGATCCATTTCTGAAGAGCTGTGTTTTCATGCCCCCTGCTCAAAACACGTGAGATTACACCCAGAGCTCAGGCCGCCTGGTCTAGACCACAGAGAAGGCAGGGTGTGTGTTCAGCTGCTGCTGGGAAAAACGGCGCAGGGTCAAGGAGCATCAGCAGTTATCCCCCGGTTTCCCACCACCGCTTTCCAAACTGACTTTTACTAATTCATGTCCGTGTGTGTGTGTGTGTGTGTGTGTGTGTGTGTGTGTGTGTGTGTGTGTGTGTGTGTGTGT
>NW_021703769.1:80778052-80801708 GCF_005190385.1 Monodon monoceros
TGTGTGTGTGTGTGTGTGTGTGTGTGTGTGTGTGTGTGTGTGTGTGTTTTAGTTGCCAGGCTTCATAAATTCATGGTTTGGTTTTTTGTTTTTTTTTTTTAATTGAAGTATAGTTGACTTACAACGTTGTGTTAATTTCTGCTGTACAGCAAAGTGATTGAGTTCTACATATATACATTCTTTTTCATATTCTTTTCTATTACGGTTTATCACAGGATATTGAATATAGTTCTCAGTGCTTTGTTTTATTGTTTTTTTTCTTCAGGGTGTAAGTCCTTTTATATGCTATCATGTGAAGGCCACACATCCTTTAAGCATTTGGGATAATATTATAATAGGAAGAATGAGCCTCTTTCTACTGCACACACACTCTCCTGTTGGAGATTTAAGTTGAGTGAGCAGAGAATAGTAGTGTGATAAAAAGATCCATGCAGGTAGGTTTGCAGAAAAGTTAACCCCAAATCCTATCACAGGTGAGTAACAGACTGAAAACAGACTTTTGATGGTGTCTGTGCAAACCTCGAGTTAAGTGGATCAATGCTAGTTTACTTTCCAACATTCTTTTTTATTTTTAAAATAAATTTATTTAGTTTTGGCTGCGTTGGGTCTTCGTTGCTGCGCGCGGGCTTTCTCTAGTTGCGGTGAGCGGGGGCTACCCTTTATTGCCGTGCGCGGGCTTCTCATTGCGGTGGTTTCTCTTGTTGCAGAGCACGGGCACTAGGTGTGCGGGCTTCAATAGTTGTGGTTCGTGGGCTCTAGAGCGCAGCCTCAGTAGTTGTGGCGCACGGGCTTAGTTGTTCCAGCGGCATGTGGGATCCTCCCGGACCAGGGCTCGAACCCGTGTCCCCTGCATTGGCAGGCGGATTCTTAACCATTGAGCCACCACGGAAGCCCTTTCCAACATTATTTTGAAGAATAGTGTAAAAATCTGCAAGTCTTCTGAAGACAAAAAAACGAATCAATTGCATTTTAAAGATTCAATCTGTATCTGTGTCTAGGTCCTCCCAGCGAAATGCAAGCAATTGACACACGGATCCCGGGTATGCCTCCTCGCGCCTGCCAGCCCGCTCTGATCTGACAATATTTCCTCTCCATAAATCCAAAACCTACCCATCCTTTGAAACCCACTTGTCTCACTTACACAAAAACAAACAAAAACCACCTTTCTTAGCATTCCCACAATAATATTGTGTTTCTCTGAATTCTTGTGATCTGTCTGTACAGCTCATTTTGAAATCTGATTCCATGTGGTGGAGTTTATTGAGCGAGATGTTAATCTTAGATTCATTTCTGTCATGGATCCTGCTTTCAGTTTAAAATCTGTTTGGAGAGGTATATAAGTAACTAATAAATGTAAGTAACTCAACAGGGCAGTAAACGATAGGGGGCAGATGATAGGAGATGGGAGACTTGAACTGGAAGCAGAGATGTGGATGGATGAAGAGGAGGAGGAGGGCAGTGGGAGGGTCTCAAGCAAAGCAGAGCGTTAAAAAAAATCACGAGGGGGAGGGGCAGTGGGGGAGGGGGGCAGTTTGGGATTAACAGATGCAAACTATTATATAGAGAACGGATAAACAAGTTCCTACTGTATTACACAGGAAACTATTTTCAATATCCTGTGACAAACCATAATGGAAAAGAATATGGAAAAGAATATATATATATGTATAAGTGAATCACTTTGCTGGACAGCAGAAATTAACACAGCATTGTAAATCAATTATACTTCAATAAAATAATTTTTTTAAAAAGCTTGAGAGAGGGCTTCCCTGGTGGCGCAGTGGTTGAGAGTCCGCCTGCTGATGCAAGGGGACACGGGTTCGTGCCCCTGTCCGGGAGGATCCCACGTGCCGCGGAGCGGCTGGGCCCGTGAGCCATGGCCGCCAAAAAAAAAAAAAAAAAAAGCTTCAGAGAGATCTGGAAGACAGTACAGTAGTCTGACCGAAGGGGAAGAGCTTTATGGGCCGGACGGGAGATAAGACCAGAAAGTGGGTAGGACAGGATTATGGAAAGCTTTACATGCTAGATGCTAGGAGTTTATACTTTCTTTCTCTCTCTCTCACTCTCTCTTTCTTTTTGCGGGGGCAGGGTGAACGGGGAGGACTTTATATTTTATTTTGTAAGCAGTGCTGAGCTCAGAGGTTTATGTGTGTGTGGGGTAATAGTGTTTCATTCATTTAGCCAACAAATAATTATTTCATGATTAAAATGAATTCTAGAAAAGAGATGCCAGAGCCTATTGTCATAACCCAGACAGGAGACAAGAGTGGCTTGGAATTAGCAACAGCAGCGGGACTGGAAAGAACAGATTTCAAAGATATGACAAAGGATGAATTGATATGACTTGATGAGTAATGAACAAAAGGGATCTGCTTTGCACTATTGTTTGTTTTTCTTGTTGATTTATTGTGTCTGTTGAGCTAGTTTAAAGAATTTATTGACACTTGTTATTCCACACAATGTGGCATTTAAAACAGTGTCCTATAACTCCCTAATAAGATAAAACTAAGACTGCAGGGTATGTCTTTTTTTTTTTTTTTGCGGTACGCGGGCCTCTCACTGTTGTGGCCTCTCCCGTCGCGAAGCACAGGCTCCGGACGCGCAGGCTCAGCGGCCATGGCTCACGGGCCCGGCCGCTCCGCGGCATGTAGGATCTTCCCTGACCGCGGCACGAACCCGCGTCCCCTGCATCGGCAGGCGGACTCTCAACCACCGCGCCACCAGGGAAGCCCCCAGGGTATGTCTTATGAGGAACAAATACTACTTCCATTAGTCCTCAAATCACTATTGCATTTAATTTTTTAATTGATATATAGTTATCATACCATCAACTTTACCCTTTCAAGTGTATGGTTCAGTGTTTTCAGTATGTCATGGAGTTGTATAACCAATTACCATCTAATTTTAGGATATTTTCATCACCCCCAAAAGGAACCCCCACATACTTTAGCAGTCACCCCTATTCCTCTCTTTATCCCCAGCCTCTGGAAACCACTAATCTACTTTCTGTCTCTATAGGTGTCCGTTCAGGCTGCTATAACAAAATGCCATAAAATTGGATGGCTTATAAACAACAGAAATCTATTTCTAATAATTCTGGAGTCTCGGAAGTGGCATCAGCAGACTTGGTGTCTGGTGAAGGCCCAATTCCTGGTTCATAGATGGCCATCTTCTCACTGTGTCCTTCTGTGGCTGAAGGGGCAAAGGAGCTCTCTTTTATTAGGGCACTAATCCCATTCATGAGGGCTCCACCCATGACCTAATCACCTCCCAAAGGCCTCACCTCCAAATACCATCACACTGGGTGTTAAGATTTAACATGTGAATTTTGAGGGGACACAAACAGTCAGTCTGTAGCAATAGATTTGCTTATTCTGGACACTTCATATAAATGGGATCATGCAATATGCGGTACTTTATGTCTGGCTTCTTTCACTTATAAAATGTTCAGGGTGTATCTGTGCTGTAGCATAGATTATATATCAGTGCTTCTTTTTATGGCTGAATAATATTCCATTGTATGGCTGTACCACATTTTATTTATCTATTCATCAGATTATGGACATTTGGATTGTTTCTACTTGTTGGCTATTAAGAATAGTGCTGCCATGAACATTCGTGTACAAGATTCTGTGTGGCCATATGTTTTCAAGTCTCTTGAGCATACCTAGTAGTGGAATTGCTTGTTCATATGGCAACTCTATGCTTAACATTTTGAGGAACTTCCAAACTGTATTCCACAGTGACTGTACCATTTTACATTCCCACCATCAACGTATGAGTGTTTTAGTTTCTCTACATCCTTGCCAACCCTTGCATTTGTCTTATCTTTTTTATTTTAGCCATCTTAGTGGGTGTGAAGTGGTATCTCATTGTAGTTTTTATGTGTATCACCCTGATGGTTACTGGTGTTGAGCATCTTTTATGGGCTTATTGGCCATTTGTATATTTTCTTTGGAGAAATGTCAGTTCAGATCCTTTGCCTATATTTTAATTGGGTTGTCTTTTTATTGTTGATTTGTAGGAGTTCTTTATATATTCTGAATACAGGTCCCTTACCAGATTTTATAAATACTTGATTTATATATATCTTCTCCCATTCTGTAGTTTGTCTTTTCACTTTCTTTTTTTTATTTTTTAATTTTTTTTGTGGTACGCGGGCCTCTCCCTGCTGTGGCCTTTCCCGTTGCGGAGCACAGGCGCCGGACGCGCAGGCTCGGCGGCCATGGCTCACGGGCCCAGCCACTCCACGGCATGTGGGACCTTCCCGGACCGGGGCACGAACCCGTGTCCCCTGCATCAGCAGGCGGACTCTCAACCACTGTGCCACCAGGGAAGCCCTCACTTTCTTGATAGTATCTTTTGAAGCAGAAAAGTTTTTAATTTCAGTGAAGTCCAACTTACCTATTTTTTCTTTTGTTGCTTGTGGGTTTGATGCTACATGTAAGCAACCACTGCTTTGTCCCAGATGTGAAGAGTTATTTAATCAGGGCTATGATTTCTTCTAACTTTTATATATAATGTGAGGTAGGGGTCAAACTTCATTCTCTTGCATGTGGCTACTCAGTTGTCCCAGCACCATTTGTTGAAAAGACTGCTGTCTTCCCATTGTAGTGGCTTGGCACCACTGTTAAATCTGAATTTTCATAAGTTTGACAAAACATTCATGAAATAAGGTGCAGACATCAATTGTTTTACCATATTGACTTTAAGTAAAAATTATTATTTATTGGGTTTGAATTTTACAGAGCTTGCTTCAGTTAGTGGTTATGGCGGATTTGGAGAGTATTGGGACTTTTTCAAGCAACAGCACGAGAACTGCTGTTAGTGTCATGAAACTTGTGTTCCTTTCCAAAGCCACAGGATCGTAGTCAGGAGGTGTTATGGCACGAATCTCCCTGTGTTTATGGGTTGGCTTGGCGTTACCCCTGATTTCTTCTGATCTTTCTGATAATTTTATGGATTGCTTCAATGAGGATAACTTCAAAGAATTTAGTTTTGGAATTTTCACCAGTGTAGTAAGAGTTCAGGACTCGTAGGGTGCTAGTGGTGTCCAGTTCTGGCTCCATGTAAACTGCAGGTGGGTGGCACCATGATGGCTAGGTTTGCTGTGGGTTGCACACTTAGGAACTGGGCACTTGCATCCACTACAGTAGACACAAATCCAATAAATGACATAACCTGGATTAGCCTCGAACCCAGGTTGCATGCTTTATGGGACAAGGTTGGGGTTAGAGAGCTTGGGATACATGAGCCTCTTTCTCCTCCATAGCTCCCAGTAGACTGCGAATCACCCATCTGGCTTAACTGATGGCTGCCACTAAACAGAAAGGCCACCCATTGTCTTCTAAATGGATGATAAGAATTTTCATTAAAGTTACTTTAAACATTAGGTAGTATTACTTCCCAAGGAAAGCAGTATGGCTGCTCAAAATAACTTTGAGTATACTTAAGCCCAATTTGTAAGACATAAAAATGTGAAAAAATAAAAAAACAATGCAAGGGCCACAGACAGGGAGAAAATGTTTGCAAGGGATATGTCTGATTGATAAAAGGACTGATAATCCAAAATAGTAAAACTCTTTTATTTTTTCTTTTTCTTTTTTTAAAATTGAGTTATAGTTGATTTATAATATTAGTTTCAGGTGTACATAGAACGCTTAAAACTCAACAGTAAGAAAACAACCCACTCACCCACCCAATTAAGAAATAGGCAGAAGACCTGAACAGACATCTCACCAAAGAAGATATACAGGTGGCAAATAGGTGTATGAAAAGATGCACCACATCATATGCATCAGGACAATGCAAATTAAAACAACGATGAGATACCACTACACACCTATTAGAATGGCCAAAATCCAAAAACACTGACAACATCAAATGCTGGCGAGGATGTGGAAGGATAGGAACTCTCATTCATTGCTAGTGGGAATGCAAAATGGTACAGTCACTTTAGACTATAGTTTGACAGTTTTTTTGCAACACTAAACATACTCTTGCCACATAATTCAGGAGTTGTGCTCCTTGGTATTTAACCAAAGGAGTTGAAAACTTATGTCCACAACAAAAACCTGCACGTGGATGTGATGAAATAAAATTATTTTTAAGGCAGGACAAGAAAAATTTTAAACATAAAATTCTCCCTCTGCCCTTTTGAGCCACTGCCCCTCCCCTTTAGTGAGTGCTGTGCACCTGCATTACACATTAACTAGATCCCCTTAGAAGACACAGGGATGCCTACTCGCCAAAACAAAAAGCAATTTCCCCTGGCGCCAGCAAGGTAACTCCTTAGGAGATAACAGTCCGTTCTCAATCCTGTAAGGCAGGGGTCCCCAACCTCTGTGCTGCACAGCAGGAGGTGAGTGGAGGGCGAGCGTGTGAAGCTTCATCTGCCGCTCCCCATCGCTCGCATCACCGCCTGAACCATCTCCCCACCCCCGTCCATGGAAAAATGGTCTTCCATGAAACCGGACCCTGGTGCCAAAAAGGTTGGGGACCGCTGCTGTAAGGGGTCACAGTAACCCACTACTGGCCTTGTTGGACTATGAAACTGTCAATATGTTATTCTGACGTATAACCCTTCATCTCAAAAACTTACATAACTGTGCCTTGACCTCTAAAAGGTGGAACAGTCCTCATAGCTTTCTGAAAGACTGTCTCTTGGGTTATAATTCTTAGGTTGGCTCAGACAAAATTGTCTATTTCTTTCTTAGATTGACTGTTGATTAATTCTTTTGTTGACAGATGTTTATTACAGTTTTATTCATAATTGCCAGAACTTGAAAGCAACCGTGGTCCATCCAGACAATGGAATATTATTCAGTACTAAAAGGAAATGAATTATCAAGTCATGAAAAGACAAGGAGGAACCTTAAATGCATATTACTAAGTGAAAGAAACCAATCTGAATAGGCTACGTACTGTATGATTCCAACCATATGATATTCTGAAAGAGAGCACTATAGAGGTAGTTAAAAAGATCAGTGATTGCCAGGAATTAGTGGGGAGGAAAAGATGAATAAGCGAAACAGAATTTTTCGGGCAGTGAAACTGTTCTGTGTGGTACTATGATGGCGGGTATGTCCAACTCCGCAGGATGTACAGCACTGACTGAACTCTAAGGTAAACTGTGGACTTGGGGTGATAATGGTGTGTCTGTGTGGGTTCATCAATTGTAATAAAGATGGCACTCTGGTGAGGGATGTTGATGGTGGGGAAGGCTGAGTCAGGGAGAATATGGGAAATCTCTCTACCTCCCACTCAATTTGGCTGTGAACCCAAAACTGCTCAAAAAACTAAAGTTTACTTTAAAAATACAGTTCAGGGTGGTACAGGTAGATATGTGTCAAAGGCAGGAAGTCCTTTAGAAGTTCAGAGAAAGGAGAAATCACTGATGGCCTAACAGGGAAAAAATAAGATTTGAGCTGTAACCCAAAGAATGAGTAGAATTTCAGTGACCAGACAGTGGTTCATTGTGTGCAGTCTTGGGTAGGTTACTTCTTAGACCCTTAGTTTCTTCCTGGGGCTTGTGGAAGGATTACAGGAGGTTGCATAGGTGACGTGCTTAGGACAGAGTCTAGCATGAAATAAGAAGTAGAGCTCTCAGCGGGTATTGACTGGACACCTACTCTGGGCCATGCACTATTTGTTTTATTTGTTTTTGAATTTTTATTTTTTTATTGAAGTATAGTTGATTTACAATGTTTCAGTTGTACAGCAAAATGATTATATATATGTAATATATATATTCTCTTTCAGATTCTTTTCCATACATATTTTAAGATACTGAATATCATTCCCAACGTTTGTCTATTTTTATATAGTGTGTATCTGTTAATCCCAAATTCCAGATTTATCCTTCCCCCCACCTTCCCCTTTGGTAACCGTAAGTTTGTTTTCTATGTCTGGTGAGTCTGTTTCTATTTTGTAAATAAGTTCATTTGTGTCATTTTTTAAAAAAGATTCCACATATAAGTGATATCATGATATTTGTCTTTCTCTGTCTGACTTCTCTTAGTATGATAATCTCTAGGTCCATCTGTGTTGTTGCAGATGGCATTATTTCATTCTTTTTTATGGCTGAGTAGTACTCCAGTGTGTGTGTGTGTGTGTGTGTGTGTGTGTGTGTGTGTGTGTGTGTGTATGTCATATCTTCTTTATCCATTCATCTGTCGATGGACATTTAGGTTGCTTCCATGTCTTGACTATTGTAAATCATGCACTATTGTTGAACCCACATTCTGGCTCCGAAAAATACTGCTTAGATGTCACAGAAAGAGGACAGCGTGCAACAGGAAGAAAGGCCCAGAGGCAAAAATTGCTACGTAGTGGTCTGGGTCAGGTTCAGTAAAACCATACTTGGGTGATAAATTTGGTAAAGTAGCTCAAGAGAAATTTTATTTTGTGTTTTGAACTCCAAAGAAAGCAGTCTGTGCAGTGGAGACCCTTGAGATATTATCAAAAAGGATTTTGATAATGTTTTAAGAATAATTTGAGTTTGAGTCAACATAGGAAGCAGGGATTTCAGTTGAGACTATTCCGATAATTTTGAAATCATTGTAGCAGTCTTTAGTTGGTTTGTTTAATGGGCAGGTTTTTTGTCGATCTAAAATGTACTTGATCAACATTATAAAAGTAAACAGAGGTGTTTTTTGTTGTTGCTGTTGTTTTTTTCTTTCCCTAGTTTAATATTATGGCAATCAGACTTTGTTTCAGACTAATTTAATGGGAGTTAATATTTCCAAGTGAATCATCAGTGTTAAGCACTGTCTTTTTGACTTTGGCCTGGGGAAATGGACCTCTTTCCTACTGGGATAAATGAAAAAGTACAAAATGCAAAGAGTTTATCTACTCAATAGGGTTCTCTCTGTCTGTCTCTCTGAGTAACGTCTTTAGTGAGACAGAATTCACATATCATAAAATCTATCCATTTTAGTGTATCATTCAGTGGTTTTTAGTATATTCACAGACTTGTGTAACCACCACCACAGTCAATTGTAGAACTTTTTATGACCCCAAAAAGAAACCCTGTACCCCTTAGCTGTCACCCCCAAATCCCCTCATTTCAACCCCCTTTGCAACCACTAATCTACTGAAAAAGAAATTTAAAAACAATTCCTTTTAAAGTAGCATCAAAAACAGTAAAATATTTAGGAATAAATTCAACAATAGAGGGGCAAGACTTACACCCTGAAAACTATAAAACATTGTTGAAAGAAAATGGAGACCTAAGACATGGAAAGACATCCATGTTTATGAATTGGAAGACTTAACGTTGTTAAGTGCCCAGGCTCATCTGCAGACGCAGCATAGAACCCATCGAAATCTCAGGAGGCTTTATTTGGGGAATTTACAGAATTTGACCTTAAAATTCATATGGAAATGCAAAGGATCTAGAGTAACCAAAACAGTCTTGAAAAAACAAGAACAAAATTGGAGACTCACATTTCCCGATTTCAAAACTTACTACTAAGCTATGGTAATTACTACAGAGCGTTACTGACAGTAAGGATAGAAGTATAAAGATCAGTGGAATAGAACTGAGAGTCCAGAATAAATCCTCACATTTACATTCAACTGGTTTTCAACAGTGATGTCAAGACAACTAGATGGGGGAAAGAAAGATCCTTGCAACGAATGGTGCTGGGACAGATAAAAATAATTGGTGGCAGGGATGCAGAGAAATTGGAACCTTTATACGTTGCTGGTGGGGATGTAAAATTGGGCAGCCACTTTGGAGGACAACTGGGCAGTTCCTCAAAATGTTAAACATGGAGTTACCATATGACCCAGTAATTCTACTCCTAGGTGGATACCCAAGAGAATTGAAAACATACTCTACGTAAATCCTTGTTATGTGAATGTTTATGCATCATTCACAGTAGCCCAAATGTGGTAACAACTGAAATGTCTATTATCTGATGAATGGATAAATGAAATGGGATATATCCATATAACTGAGTATTATTTGGCAACAGAAAGGAATGAAGTACTGATACTTGCTGCTACAACATGAATGAACCTTGAAATCACCATGCTAAATGAAAGAAACCAGTCATAAAAAGCCACATATTGTATGACTGTTACCGAGTCCAAGCTCGCTCTGCTCGCCGCACGACAGGCCAGTGAATCTGAGACGAGGTACTGAGGTAAGGAACACGACTTTATTCGGAAAGCCGGCAAACCGAGAAGAAGGCAGACTAGTGCCTCTGAAAAACCATCTTAACGGGGTTTGGATGCCAGTTTCTTTTATAGCACAGAGAGGGGGAGGAGATGAGGAAGTAAAGTTAAAAGGCGGTAAGTTTTGCAGATATCTCCTGGAATAACCAGCCTCCCTGAGGGGATGTGTTAGTTTCTTTTTTCTTGCAGCCATTCACAGGTGGGCAGGGTTCCCTGAGGCAGGACATTATGTATGATTATAATAACAAAAGCAACAAAAAGCAAAGGTTAAAGTCAAAGAAACGGATCCAAAGTGGAGTCGATTTAGCTTCCCTGTTACATGACCCTGTATATGAAATGTCCAGGGTGGGCAAACACATGGAGACAGAAAGTAGATTAGTGGTTGCTAGGGGTTGGGGAAGGGGGTAATGAGGGGAGTGACCACTAATGGGTACACGGCTTCTTTGGGGGATTATGAAAATGTCGTGAAATTAAATGGTGGTGATGGTTGTGCAACTCTGAATATACTAAAAATCATTGAATTCATACTTTAAAAGCATGAGCTTTATAGTTGTAAATTATAACTTAGCAAGTTGTTGTATTTTAAAATGTATCCTTAACGAGATACCACTGCTTTGTAATTATTTTTTTCATTCTCTAGTTAGAAGTAGGATCTAGCAGAGTTAGTTCCCTTTTTACTTTTTTAAGTCATATTTGTTTGCTTTTTAAACAAAAATATGTTTCTCTAGAGTATTCTGGCTTCCTTATGTTGTATGTCAACTTGTCACCATAATTATACCTTTTTGAAACATACTGTATCAGAGTACATGCAATAGAGAATCTGGGCTCTGGAGTCAGACTGAAGGAGGAAATTTACAGGCTCTCTGGTCTTGGGCAAGTAATTTAATCTCGCCTAATCTTGGTTTCTTATCTGTTGTGAGTACTAAATAAGACATAATCTGTAAAGTTCTATTAATAATGTTTGGCACAGAATAAGCTCAATAAATATTAGCTATTGTTACTGTTAGTTTTACAGTTAATCATTATTAAATCTCTCTCTAGATGTATCTGTTCATATTAGGAACATGGCTTCCTACAGAATAAAACCTAGAAACTTTTTTGAAAAACAGATCTTATTGCATTTATTTTTCCCCTGGTTTAAAAAGAAGATAAACAGAAAAAAAAAAAAAAAGAAAAGCACCAGTAAATAGTTTAGATAGCCTCATATCTGTTTAAAAGGGTGGTCTCAAGAGCTCTTCCAATCCAAGATTCTACGAATACTGAGATTCTTCTCCTGATGTTAAATTTTAAATTTCCTCCCTTTTCCCCTCAACTTTTCTTTCCCCTTTCAAGTTTTCCTTCTTCCACTCCTCTGTCCATTTCTTTCTTTGTCTTTTTTTCTTGGACCTATGAGATTTATTTTTAATTAAGAAACAATATATAAATGCACTCTCCGTAAGGAAGAACAAAAACCATAGGCTACAGACCCCTTGCCCACCAGTTCCAGCCCTGGTGTTCTCCTGCACCCTCCCTTATACCCACCCCCATTCCCCAGGTAACCGTTATTGAATTCCTGCACGCGTTCATGGTGCACCAGTGGAGGCTGTTTTCCACACGGTTGTTAGGATATCAGAGCTGAGAGAGGCTCTACCGTTCCACCATACGGTGGCTTCAGGCTTCACCGAGGCACGAGATCTCTTACTAGTTATTCTAGACTTTGACCCGGAAGTGAGGATGCACACCGCTTCTGCTAGAAGTACTGCAGTCACGTGGTCCAAGCCAACTCGAACCTATACTTCTTTTTTTTTTTTTTCCTTTTCCTGTAGTTTCTGGTTTTAATGTGAGCCTCATAAACTCAGTTGGAGTGGCTTCTCCCCCCATTTTTTTTTTAATAAGATGGGAATAGTTTTTATGAGGTGGGAATTATCTGTACCTTGAAATCTTGATAGAATTCTCCAGTAAAACTATCTGGGCTTGATGCCTTGTTTTTGTGGGTAGATTTTGAATTACCATTTCAATTTCTATGGTTATTGGTCAGGGTTTTACTATTTGGGGGGGGGATCAATTTTGACAATTTACATGTTTTTGAAAAAAATGTTCGTTTTAGCCATTGTTTTAAAGTTGTGCCTTTGGTGCATAGAGTTATCAGACTTTTTGACTTCAGCTATTCTAGCGGGCATGTGGTGGTACCTCGTTTGTGGTTTTCATTTGCATTTCACTGATGATTAGTGATGTTGAGCATGTTTTCATGTGTTTATTGACCATTGATTCTTTGATGAAGTGCCTATGTTTTTTGCCCATTTTTAACTTGGGTTGTTTTTCTTATGATTATTGAGTTGTGAAGAGTTCTTTATAAATTCTGCATACAAGTCTTTTGCCAGATACACGCACTGTGAAGATATTCTCCTGACTGGGAGAATTTTCTCTTGCCTTTGCATTCTCTTTTTCTTTTTAAAATTTATTTGTTTATTGGCTGTGTTGGGTCTTCGTCGCTGCGCGCAGGCTTTCTCTAGTTACCGGGAGTGGGGGCTACTCTTTGTTGCGGTGCGCGGGCTTCTCATTGTGGTGGCTTCTCTTTGTTGCAGAGCATGGGCTCTAGGCATGTGGGCTGCGGTAGTTGCGGCACGAGGGCTCAGTAGTTGTGGCTTGCGGTCCCTAGCGTGCAAGCTCAGTAGTTGTGGCACATGGGCTTAGTTGCTCCATGGCATGTGGGATCTTCCCGGTCCAGGGCTCAAACCTGTGTCCCCTGCATTGGCAGGCGGATTCTTAACCACTGCGCCACCAGGGAAGTCCCACCTTTGCATTTTCTTAATGGTACCTCGTGTTTATGTTTAAGTCTATGCTCCATTTCAAGTCAATTTTTGTGTATGATGTATGGTAAGGGTTGTTTATTTGTACACCCCCCCCCCCCCCTCCGCAAGGGTATCCCATTTATTTCGACTGGATGACCCATTTTCCAGTCTGGAAAAGACTATCTGTTTTTTGCTTTTTCCTCATTGGATTATCTTGGCACCTTTGATGAATATCAATTGATCTCATACCTATGGGTTTATATTTGGGCTTTGTATTCTGTTCTATTGATTTTTATGATTGATTTAGAAATATTTAAGTGTAAAGCTCACTGAATTCTCACAAACTGAACACACATGTGTAGTCAGTGCCCAGATCAAGAAGCAGAGCCTGGCTAGTTCCCCACAGACATTACTCATGATCGCTTCTAGTTATTACTTTTCCTGCTAAAGGATAATCACACCTGACTTCAACAGTGTACATTAGTCTGACTGTTTTTGTGTTTTGTATAAATGACATCATACAATATATTTTATGTTTTTCATTGAATATTGTGTTTGTGAGACTCATTCATAATTCTGTGTGTAGTTTGATTTTCTCATTGCTGTATAATATTCTATTTTATGAATGCCACAACTTCTTTATTCATTGTACTATTGACGATCATCTCAACGGTACATGATGAACATATGTCTAAGTGTTTTTCTGTTAATTACATACATAAGTAGGCATTGCTGGGTCAAGATCTTTTTTTTTTTTTTTTTAATTTAAATGATCTTATGAATCCAATACTGACCATGTAGACTTAAAATTTTTAATGTAACAAATTGTTTCAGTCTTAACACTCAGTCATCTTAAGGAGCATAATTCAGTGAGGTACGTGCATTTCATTCATGGATGGATCAAGTTCTTGTCTCCATCACTAACTTTTCAAGGTCACCTTGAGCAACTTTGTTCAATCTCCTGCTCTTCTATTTTTCTTGACTAAACTGAGCATACTAACTTTACCCTGACTTACGTTGTGATGTGAATAATGATTCGCTTTATAATTATACAAGATTTTATGATAAAACCATGCCAAATGATACCTTTAAATACTTCAGTGCTTTAGAAACTAGCACTATAAAATGATAATAAGAAAGCAATGATAAGGGACTTTGAGGCGATTGCATATTGTGGGGTTTTCATAGCCATGTGTGGGGATATTTGCATGTGTTGCTTTGCTAAACTCTGTCCTCCCCTTTCGGTTTTCTGTTGACCTTTCTATGCATCAAATTAATAAAGCCTCATTTGTCAGCTCAGTAACTGAAGGGAAATGTGGACAGAACTTTCTCTGGCTATGATTTATTAATTAATTATTACTTTTTCCTTGCCTATTTGTTTTAGGTCGGGACTGATTATTAGGTTGTAGATGAGTTTGCTTAATTCTAGCTTTCTTCCCAGGAAATCCCTCCATTTCCCCTTTACCCTCAGCAGTTATCACCTTGTTTAGCATGACTTAGAAGAGCACAGCTTCATTGTATATTAACAGGTCTTTAGAAGTCAGGTGGGTGAGGATGTTTGGGGTTATGCGAGGTTCTCCTCCCTGTTAACCCTGGATTATCTCCTGTTAATGGAAATCGTTCAGTTTCCTTCTAGGGTGACAATCAAATATAATTCACTTAATGACAAGCTTTTTGGGGTTAAAATTCATCTCCTTCCTGACAAAGTTGAGTTTTATTTTACAGTGTATAGCCTTAGGGAGATAGTTCAAGTTTGAGAAGTCAATTTTAAGCAGTTGTTTAAAAGGGAAAAAAAAAGAAAAGAAAAGATGATCTTAGTTTACTTTCCTTAAAAGTCAAACCTTCAGGCATGAGAAGTATCCCAGGACAAGCACCTTTTTGTTTTGTTTTGTTCTTCATGGAATTCTCAGAGCTTGAAACAGGGCTTGGCCAATGGTGGGTCATCAGCGGGTGTTTGTTAAATGGATAAACGGATGCACTACACAGAAGCAGCAGCTTTTATTTTACTAACTGACTTTTGTTGGTCAAGTTATGTGATCTTGTAAAGCCCCAGTTTTCTCATCAGGAAAATGAATATAATAGTAACTATCTCATGGAATTGTGGTGTTGAAAAAACGGGATCATGCTTGTCGGACACTTAGGGTTGTGCCTAATTACCTTGTAAGCATCTGATACATTTTAGCTGCTGTTATTAGGTCTAGGAAGGGGAATTAGATTGTATTTTGAAAGTTTGGCAAAACAATGACAAAGTTTCCAAACCTTCCAAACCTCCCACTGCGATTCCATTGATAGATTTCATCCAGTGTTTTTGGCAGATGAATTGGTCAGATGGTTGCCTGGGAGACAGTCTGCTTTCCAGGGTGGCTTTGGAAGCTCAAGTTGCAAATTGCTCCTTAGTTCCTGGTTGTAAAATCACCATGAGCTTTTCAGGAAATGAGATACTAGACATCCGGGCTGAAGTCTTGGAGTTTTATTTTTTAAGTTTGGAGTTAATAAACGTTGTCATCACATATGGCTTTTGAATAAGGACACTTGAAAGAAAAGTGTCCTTATTCAAAAGAAAAACAAATTTAGGGAGACAACATTGATAATTAACTGATCAAAGGAACTGATTAATTTTGGAATATAACTTTAATTATTTAGATAAAACTTTCTCTAATGAAAACCTGAATTTTCCTATATTCTTAGCAGGGGAATATGCTTCTACCTAGAAAATCCCCCTAATTCTTCTTGAAGTCTTTGTTCCACTCTGATGTGGTTGAAAAACATCCCATTTGGTTTATTTAAGACAGAAACAGGATCTGGAGATAGAAATTAAATGAGCTATTTTTCTTATCTTCCAAGGCAAAGGTGCTTAGCCTGTAATAGTTGGGAAAAGAAAAATCAAACAAAAGCCAACAGTAGCTTTGGAAATTGCTTCCTCTGAGGCCTGTCGTCTTCCTTCACCCAGGAAGAAGTCATCCTCCTGTAGATTTTGTGGGGCAAATCCAGGATGTCAAGAAAAGCAACATTTTAAGATTAAAGTTTAAATTTTTTTAAAATTTAAGCTTAAAAAATTTTTAAAAATGTCCCTCAGTTATAGATTTTCTTGGAATGTAATATCCTCATCAGTCCTTGAAAATCATCCCTTAAGTTGTAAAAATGACTTCGTTCATTAATGAGGGCTTTGTGCAGTTAAAAAGTTCCAAACGCCCTCCGGACTTCATTATTTGTTTTTAACATGTACTGCATTTCTCCCTCACTGTCATATAACCTTTGGCTTGGAACTGCAGGGGGACATTTTTATCCTTAGTGCCAACCAAATGTCACTAATGATACCTTATGAAATAGCATAAACTCATTCTGAAAAACATGATCTATCAGGTGGCCGAGTGTGTGAGCAATCTGCCAGGCCCTGGACCCCTGGTGGAGTGTGGGGTGGCAGTCAGACACCACAGTGGAGGCTCCAGCAAAACTATCTCATTCATTCATTCATTCACTCACTCATTCACTCACTCATTTATTTCAGCAAACGTTTATTGAGCATTTAATTTATGCCAGGTCCCGTGCTCCATGCTAGGAATGTAATGGTTCAAAAAATAGTTTCTTCCTTCTTAGTGCTTATGTCCTAGTCAGTAGTTAGACAGTAAAGGAAAAGGGGGGGGGGAAGGTTATTACCTAATAAACCTAATGTTTACTCAGCAAATATTGTAAAAGTTAACCTTTCTGTGCCAGGCACCATACCAAGCTCTGGACACAGTAGTGCCTACGAAAGACACAGTCTTTGTTTCTGTGGACATTTTTGTGGGGGAGAGGCAGACATGAAGCGGCATAAAAATAATAGAGGATTTAGTTTCAAGCTCTGATAACAGTGACGATGCTGCTGTGTTAGTGTAATATGGAATGGGGTAGAAGTGGGGCTGGCTACTTAATCTTTCTGAGTCTTAATAATTTAGCCAATGAAAGTGGAGAAAGTGACAGCTTCCCTCCACGTCCACTTGCCTCATCCTGTAAAGGTTAGGTGGAAAACAAAGTAGGTAAAAGCCCCAGGGGCACAGACATAGGAGCGGGCACAGCCCCTGGTCTTTGGAGCTGAGCACTGCCCCATGAGAAGAGGCAGAGTCTCTGCCACAGCAGCCCTGCCTCACCCGCCCCCCCCCCCCCGCCCCCAGCAGGGTTTGGGAGTATGGGCTGAACTCTGCCACACTTCTGAGCTCAAATAATTCACGGTATTTTGTCACTTATCTTTTACTTGAATACACGTATAGAAGATGAAGCTACAACACGTTTGGAAGCCCATCTAAGGACTGTCAGTTTCCCAGAGTAACCCTCACCTCCAAAGCCGATAGGGACAGCTTATGGTTGCTAAAGTGTGTTTTGTTAACTTAGACCATTTTCCCTGCAGAGAAGAAATCATTTTATTTATTTTAAAAAAATTATTTTATTGAAGTATAGTTGATTTACAATGTTGTGTTAATTTCTACTGTACAGTAGAGTGATTCAGTTATACATATATACGTACATTCTTTTTCATTTTCTTTTCCATTCTGGTTTATCACAGGGTATTGGGTATAGTTCCCTGTGCTCTACAGTAGGACCTTGTTTTTTAAGAAATCATTTTATCATCGAATGGTATCTGAAGAGTGGAAACGTGTATGTGTCTTGTGTGTGTGTCTAAACTTACTGAGAAGGATTTATTGGTAAGAAAGAGTTGTTTATTTCATTAAGCAAATAAGGGAACAGAGTTCAGCTCTGTATGGATTGAAGACTTTGGCATTTTGAGTCTGTTGATATAACTGAAATGTGATTTTTTTCCCCCCACTTAATGTAAATTTGAGGATTTCCTAAAGTATGAGAATTGATAGATGAGTGACTCTGGCCTAGAAAATGGCATGTTAGTGAAAACACACTGATCAGGAAACCTTCCTCTTTGTCTTTAGCCAGGATTCTGTTTTTACCCCTTTTTGCAGTTTAAAGGATTTTTCCCCCAAGTTGATTAAAAAAAAGAAATGAGTTTTAGACTTAAAAGTTAGATGAGGGGGGCTTCCCTGGTGGCACAGTGGTTAAGAATCCGCCTGCCAATGCACGGGGCACTGGTTCGAGCCCTGGTCCGGGAGGATCCCACATGCCGCGGAGCAACTAAAAAAAAAAGAAGTTAGCTGAGGTAGACAGGTAATAACATACATTAAGTGCACATTATATGCTGGCACCTATCCTAGGTGGGGAATTATATTTAATGAATGAAAATTTCACTTAGATGTTTAAAGTTATCGAGATACGTTAGTTTTCTATATTTTTATCACTGTTTCTCTCTTTGGCTTTTTGTTTCTGGTTCATCATAGTCTGTGTTATGTGCCTGTTGGGTGGCCAGCACCACGTGAAGCCCATGTCTAAAGGGGTGGAAGACAGAGTCGGGGCAGGGGTTCCTTCTTCAGAAGAACTTAGCTGGGGGCACAAAGCCACCTGAATGCAGAGACCTTGAGTGCTCAGCTCTGTGGCCCTTCAAGTAAATGGGAGCAAAAAGAAGGAAGAGATTGCTGGTGGTTGGAGAAGGGATTCCCGGATCAGTCAAAACATTTATGTAGGGCTTCCCTGGTGGCGCAGTGGTTGAGAGTCCGCCTGCCGATGCAGGGGATGCGGGTTCGTGCCCCGGGCCGGGAAGATCCCACATGCCGCGGAGCGGCTGGCCCCGTGAGCCATGGCTGCTGAGCCTGCGCGTCCGGAGCCTGTGCTCCGCAACGGAAGAGGCCACAACAGTGAGAGGCCCGCGTACAGAAAAAAAAAAAAAAAAAAAAAATTATGTAATTGTGGCTATCAACCTAAAATTGCCAACTTTTTGTCATACCAAGTCATTGTTGAAATTATCACCATTTTTTGTTACCTCATTTCATTAAGGGGAAGCTATTTTAACATGAAAAAAAAAAAGAGAAAAGACATTACACTAGAACAAAGGGCAGGCATTTAAAATAAATTAGTTCAGTTTTATGAAAACCTCCACGATAGCATCCTTATCTTTTTAATTTTGGCACTAGTGAAAATGTTATCACAGTTGGGAAACACTGGCCTGAATGAGATGTCACTGAGAAAGTGGGCTTTGCCCGGACCAAGCACAGCGAAGAGAGAGGGATTGTCAAGTGCATCAAGGAGTGAGAATAATCACCTGGAGGTGGTAATGGCTGGGGCCCACAGGAGGGGCAATGAAGGATAGTGGAAATGTAAGTGATACTAGGGAATGGGGCACTTTAAAACCTAGGGAGAAATTCAGATTTGCCGTAGAATACAATGCAGAGCCATTGGAGCTTTTTGAGCCTCAGAACATGAAATGGCATTTCAAAAGATCGATCTGGTGGCTTAATGTCGTGTGAACTTGGGAGGCTTGAGTGGGCCTGGGGGCCCTGTTGCTCTTAGATTAAGTTGCGAGTGGGTGGAGCCCAGAATAGGAGAGTGGGTACACAGGTAGGGGAAAGGTCAAGTTCAAGAAACTTCAGAAGAAAGAAAAGATAGGACTTGGTGACACACATAAACATAAGAGGAGGGAGGACTGAAAATTACAGCCAAAGTTTCTAGCCTTGGAGAATTGAAAAATAGTGGAAATAGTGACACAAATTAGAAAATACGTGTAATTTTATTTATTTATTTATTGAAGTATAGGTAATTTACAATGTCATGTTAGTCTCAGGTGTACAGCACAGTGATTCATTTATATATATATAGTTATGTATATGTACATATATATGTTCTTTTTCAGATTCTTTTCTCTTACAGGTTATTACAAAATACTGAGTAGAGTTCCCTGTGCTCTACAGTAGATCCTTGTTGGTTATCTATTTTATATATAGTAGTGTGTATTTGTTAATCCCAACCTCCTGATTTATCTCTCTCCCCGACAATTTCTTAGTTGATGTAATAAAGTACTAAATTTGCATTGTTGTAGCTTATCCTGAGAGTGGGTGAAACCACAAATAGTATTTTGGGGACCCTATGCTTCTGTCAGGGACCTGGTAAAGAAGCTTGATTTACTAATTGAATGTTAGCAAAACATTTCCTTCCCATGTGTTTTCGGAAGCTAAGTGAACATTATGTACTTTGTTCTTTCTTTATCCCCCCAAATTAGGAAACTATGGTATGTGATTAGGAAATTACGGGATTTAGACATGATTTGTCCAAAGTAGAGGGGCACTTCAGAGTTGGAGCTGAAGAAACCATGCGGTAGTATACTCTGAAAAAAATAAGCTTCATTTTCTCTAAGAGTAAATGTCTCTTTTGCTCACTGTTGTATCCTCAGAATCTCACTCATAATTGGTGCATAACATATTTCTTTAAAAATGAGTGGTAGATCTAGATAGAGTGGGATTTTATGCTGTGTAATAAATTATCTTTTATCGTATCTGGTAGAGAGGACAAAGAGAATTCTATCTCAAGATCACAAAATTTTTCTACTAGGAGAAATCATATGCCATGAACTAAACTCAGTGTGACCCTAAATGATCTTTGCACAAAATCGAGGCAAAGTTCTCTTTGTGCTGACTCTATTGAAACCCTCTCCACTTTTTGATATAACCAAATTCTACTGGAATGACCCTTAAATCAAGACATTGCTAATTTTGTACATATGAACAAGACATTGCTAGTCTTATACATATGAGCATATGTACATAATCTTTTTGAGATGTTACCAGAATTCTTCCAGTCAGAAGCAATCCAGCATTAGCACCTTGGAAAAACAAGAGGCCCGAGCTGGTTGGATAATGTTTGAGGCTGGAGGTGAGGGAAGTTGGGCTCAGGGCCTGACAGGTCTGGAGTTTTGCAATGGGAAACCACTGGGGAATTTCTAAAAAGGAAAGAGACATGAGATTTAAATTTTGAAGAGATGACTTTGTGATAGCTGATGTTGGGAGCTCGAACAAGGGTGGAGATGGTGAGAAGTCAGCACCCCTGAGAGAGGCTGGGAAGCCAAAGCGTGGCGCACAGATTCTGGCCTGTGCAGCTGATGGTGTTGCTGATGGTCTGAATTCGTGAACCCTGGGCGAGGACCAGGATTCTAGGCAGATTGCGAAGATTTCAACTTAAGTTTTGGAAGCAGCTGTGTAAAAGCAAAGGGAAGTGGAAGGAAACAGGACATCACAGGCCTATTTGAGGAGAGTTGAAAAAGGTGGCAGATTTAGAATTATCGTAAGAAAATTAATCGCTTTCCTGTAACCAAATAACAATTGAAAAGTGCAATAAAAAAAAAAAAGAACAGGTATCTTGACGATTTAAAAAAGGAAAAAGAAAGTGCAATGAAAGGAACTCTCCCATTTACAATAGTAACAAAACCCAAAACACTTAAGAGTAAACCCAATTAGAAATGTGGAAAACGTTTATGAAATATACGTTATGAAAATGTCACTTAAAGGCATTAAAGAAGAATTTAATAAATAGATAAATATGCTGCATTCAAGAATGGGAATACTTAATATTGTAAAGAGGTAAATTCCCCTCAAATTTATTTCTGAAGTCATTTCTTTTAAACTTGCTGAAAATAATTCTAAAGTTAAATGGGAAAAGATAAGCATGTGAGACTAGCCAGGAAAATGCTAAACAAAGAGTAATGATGGGGTTGTAGAGGCATGCAGTTTCTATTTACACATTTGTGAGTTTTCATATTTTCATAAGTACATATTACCTTTGTAATTAGAGAAACAAGAAATAAAACACTAACAGGAGCTGTAATAAATTATGATCTAGCCACAAAAAAGATGGAAGAGTTTGTGTGTGTGTGTGTGTGTGTGTGTGTGTGTGTTTCCACTGGAAAGCAATGGTATAAGGATTACACTGAGGAGGAAATATTAATACTGACTATACAGAAATAAAAAGGATTATCAGAAGATACTGTAAACAACTGTGTGCCAACAAATTGATAGGTGAAATCGACAAGTTTCTAGAAAGCCATAATCCTACCAAAACTGATTTGAGAAGAAATGGAAAAATCTGAATAGACCTATAAAGAGTAAATAAATTATAGATTAGTAATTGAAAAACACTTTCTACAAAGAAAAGCCCAGGCACGGTAAAAGGATCAGTTATGCACCATAATAAGGTGGACTTTATTGGGCTGGCCAAAAAGTTCGTTTGGGTTTTTCCATAAGACGTTACAGAAAAACCCGAACGAACTTTTTGGCCAACCCAATATCTCAGACTGTTAGGTTGGTTTAACATTGAAAATCAGTTAATGTACTACATATATCAATAGGTAAAGGACAGACACCAGATGATCATCTCAAGAGATGTAGAAAAAGCATCTGACAAACGCTAACACCTCTTCATGATAAAAGCACTCAATACGCTAGGAACAGAAGGAAATTTCCCCAACCTAATAAAGGGCATCTATGAAAAACCCACAGCTCCCGCCATACTCAATGGTTGAAAAATTGAATGCTTTCCTCCGAAGATCAGGAACAAGACAAGGATGTCCACCCCTTCTATTCAATATTGTATTGAAGGTACTGGGCAGTTAGACAAGGAAAAGAAAGAAAAGGCGTCCAGATCTTGAAGGAAGAAGTAAAATTGTCTTTATTTGCAGAAGATGTGATCTTATATGTGAAAATTCAAAAGTATTAGAGATAATAAAGGAGTTCAGCAAAGTCGAAAGATACAAGTTGAATACACAAAAGTCAGTTGTATTTCTGTACACTAGAAATGAACAATCTGAAAATGAAATTAAGAAAACAGTTCCAGTCGCTGGCTCGCAACTTCGGGGAGTTTCAAGCAGCCGCAGCGACGACAGCAACCCTGGACGCAGGAAACGTCTGGTCCAGCTCTGGTAATGAGGGGCCCTGAGATCCCAGAGGTACCATATGAGAAGTCTGGAATGTGTTGGGGACTTGGCTTCCTGCAAACATGGGTTAAGAGTCCGCCTGCCAATGCAGGGGACACGGGTTCTATCCTTGGTCTGGGAAGATCCCACATGCCGCAGAACAGCTAAGCCCATATGTCACAACTACTGAGCCTGAGCTCTAGAGCCCGTGAGCCACCACTACTGAGCTCACATGCTGCAACTACTGAAGCACACGTGCCTAGAGCCCTGCTCCGCAACGAGAGGCTACCGCAATGAGAAGCCCGTGCACCACAACAAAGAGTAGCCCCCACTCGCCGCAACTAGAGAAAGCCCGCGCACAGCAACGAAGACCCAACGCAACCAAAAATAAATAAATAAATAAAATTGATTCTTTAAAAAAAAACAAACTGTAACTTTGTTTGAATTACTCCAAAGTTGATATCTTCTTCAAAAATAAGAAAGAAGAAATATTGCAAAATTTAAAAAAAGGAAAACAATTCCATTTATAATAGCATAAAAATAATAAAATATTTAGGAATAGATTGAATAAAAGAAGTATAAAATGTATACTCTGAAAATTACAAAACAGTTAAAATTAAAGAAGACAAAATAAGTGGAAGAACATCTCTTGTTCATGGATTTGAAAATTTAATCTCGCTAAGATGACAATACTCCCTCAATTCACCTACAGCTTCAGTGAAATCCCTATCAAAATCCAGGCTGGGCTTCCCTGGTGGCGCAGTGGTTGAGAGTCCACCTGCCGATGCAGGGGACACGGGTTCGTGCCCCAGTCCGGGAAGATCCCACATGCCGCGGAGCAGCTGGGCCTGTGAGCCATGGCCACTGGGGCTGCGTGTCCGGAGCCTGTGCTCTGCAACGGGAGAGGCCACAACAGTGAGAGGCCCGC
>NW_021703769.1:80801808-81215862 GCF_005190385.1 Monodon monoceros
AAAAAAAAAAAAAAAAAAAAAAAAAAAAAAAAAAAAAAAATCCAGGCTGGCTTTTTTGTAGAAATTGACAAGCTGATCCTAAAATTCATATGACAGTTGAACAGATCCAGAATAGCCAAAACAGTCTTGAAAAAGAACAAAGTTTGAGCACTCATACCTCCCAGTTTCCAAACTTACCACAAAGCTATGGTAATTACTGTGGTCTGAATGTTTGTGTCCCCCTCAAATTCATAGGTTGAAACCCTAACCCCCTAAAGTGATAGTATTAGTAGGTGGGGCCTTTGGGGCAGGTACTTAAGTCATGAGGGTAGAATCCTAATGAGTAGGATTAGTGCCTTATAACAGAGATGCCAGAGAGATTCCTAGCCCCTTCTGCTCTGTATAAATAAAACGAGAAGTCTGCAAACTGGAGGAAAGCCTTCACTCAACCATGCAGGTACTCTGATCTTGGACTTCCAGCCTCCAGAACAGTAAGAAATAAATGTTTGTTGTTTATAAGCTACCCAGTCCCGTAGTATTTTGTTATAGCAGACCGAATGGACTAAGACAGTAATCAAGACAGAGTGGTCATGGCATGAGGAGAGACCTGTAGATCGATGGAATAGAATTGAGTGACCACAGATAAGCTCTCACATTTACAGTGAATTGATTTCCAACAAGGGTGTCAAGATAATTCAATGGGGAAAGAATAGGCTCTTTTTTAAGAATAGGCTTTTTAACAAATGTTGCTGATACAGCTGGATATCCACCTGCAAAGGAATGAAGTCGGACCCCTTCTTCACATCAAATACAAGAACGAACTCAAAATAGATGATAGACCTAAATGTCTATTTAAGAGGTAAAATTATAAAAGAAAGCTAAAAGTATAAAACCCTTAGAAGAAAATATAGGAGTAAATCTTTGAGACTTTTGGTTAGGCAAAGTCTTACTAGACATGACACCAAAATCACAAGCAACCAAAGAAAATAGATGCATTGGACTCGATCAAAATTAAAAACTTTGTTGTTTCAAACAAAGTATAAAGCCAGCCCGCAGAGTAGGAGAATATTTGCAAATCACATATCTGATAAGGATATTTTATCTATAGATACGTAGATATTTATACAGAGTTGTCTCTTGGTATCTGCTGGGGATTGGTTCCAGGACCACCACCCCCACCCCGATGGATACTGAAATCCATGGATGCTCAAGTGCCTTATATAAAATGGCATAGTATTTGCATATAATCTATGCATATCCTCCCATATACTTTAAATCATCTCTAGATTACTTATAATACCTAATACAATGTAAATACTATATAACTAGTTGCCCGGGGTACAGCAAATTCATTTTGCTTTTTTGGGACTTTCTGGAATTAAAAAAATATATTTTTTCATTTCATGGTTGGTTGAATCCATGGATGTGGAACCTGTGATATAGAGTGGTGGCGGGGTGCAACTGAATATAGATATCTATAGATAAGGGTATTTAGAATATACAAAGAATTCTCACAACTCAATAATAAAAAGGCAAATAGCCCAATCTAAAAATGGGCAAAAAAAAAAAAAAATCTAAATAGAAATTTCTCCAAAGAAGATATATCAATAGCTAATACAGCACACAAAAGGATGCTCAAAGTCATTAGTCATCAGAGAGATGAAAATTAGAACCACAGAGATATAAAACCACGGAGACCGACAACAACAAGTATTAGTGAAGATGGGGAGGAACCGGAACCCTCACACACCGCTGGTGGGGGTTTAAAATGGTGCAGATGCTGTGGGAAACATTCTGCCAGTTCCTAAAAATGTTAAACGTATAACTCAGCAACTTCATTCGTAGGTTTACAAGAGAAATAAAAATATAAGTCTACACAACAACCTGGACAACGTCATTCACAATAGCCAGAAAGTAGGAACAAGCCAAATGCCCATCACCTGATAAGTCGATAAAGAAAATACGTTATATCTATACAATAGAATATCACTCAGTCATGAGAAGGATTGAAGCACTGATTCATGCTACAACATGGACGAACTTTAAAAACATGTTAAGTGAAAGAAGCCAGTCACAAAATACCACATATTCTATGATTCCATTTATGTGAAATGTCCAGATGGGCGAATCCAGAGACATAAAGTAGATTAGTGGTTGCTAGGACGGGTGGGGTTTGAGGTTAAATAAAGAGTGGTTGCTGACGGGTACAGGATTTCTTTCTTGGGGATGATGAAAATGTTCTAAGTTGATTGTGCTGATGGTTATACAACCCAGCGAGTATGTTACAACCAATGAATTATACACTTCAAATGGATGAATTGTATAGTGTATGAATTATATCTTGATAAAAATTGTTATATAAAAAAATACTAAGTGAAAAGTTTGCAGAACAACATATAATATGAATATATTTTTGTGAAATAGTGTAAGTTCATAGTAAAACACTATATTCTTAAAAATTAGCAAAATTTGTGACGTTTGCGTAAGTGTAAGAGACATTAGTGATATAGTAGCTTTAATCATGTAACAAATCTGGTGACAAAATTTCTTACCAGTAATCGATCCCCCCTCATTAATAAAATACTAACAACACTTAGTATTTATTGCATTCTTTCTGTATGCCAACATTGTGCGAAATTCTTATCATGCATTTTGTCTTTGTTTTTCACAACACTTGATGATGGCCCCGTATTTTCTGTAACTCTCCCCTTTCTTTCTCCAACATACCAAAGTTTACATTTCCAAAATTGTATTATTTATCAGAATATCAAAAATGGACAGTTCCTTTTATTGTTAGCAGTAGCTATGAAGGTAAATACTGTAGGTCTTAATTGGAATTGGTATTAATGTGATCCTGTGAGTTTTAAGAGCACATTGATAAATCCATCTGCATGTGTTTAAAGATTTTAAGTTTAAACTAAAGCATTTTGCATTTGTTATAGTTGATGCCCAATGGAAGGAGAAAAGACTTTTTGTTACTTGTCAGCTTTTTGTTTAATGTAATGCTAAATTTGGAAGACAATCTATGGTAAAGATAATTTTGTGGGGTTTTTTCCCCATTGCAAATATAGGCTAGTGCCTCAGTCAGTTTGGGCCGCTATAACAAAATTCCATGGACTGGTGGCTTAAACAACAAACATTTATTCCTTGTAGTTCTGGAGGCTGGAAAAGCCGCAGATGAAGGTGCTGACAGATTAGGTTCTTGGGGAGGGCCCTCTTCCTGCCTTCTTTCTTGCTGTGAGAACAAGCTCTGTGGTCTCTTTTTTATAGGGGCACTAATCCCATCATGAAAGCCCCATCCCCATGACCTCATCTAAACCTAAGCACTTCTCAAAGACCTCACCTTTAAAAACATCACATTGCAGGCTAGAGCTTCATCATATGAATTTTGGGTGGGGATACGATTCCGTCCATAGCAACTAACTATGATGGAAATCTTGTCCATAAGTGCTAACCCTAGCATTTTTTTGTTTGTGTTTAGTATTATGTGCCAAGAACCTTGCAAAGAAAGACTTCTTCAGTAAGTAAAACACCCATTTTTGCTCTCTTACAATATTAATGTTCTTCACATATTTCTGAAATTTAAAACTTAAAAAAAAAGCAACCCTGGGAGTATTCTCCTAAAAGTCCTGCCCTTTGCTGACTAGAAATCCACAGTTTGACAAGCTTCCTTTCCCAGTTGACTACCACATAGAGACTCCGTAGCTCCAAGGCACAGAATTTATAACTCATATGAGAACAACTCTCTCTCATTCCCTATTCCGGCCACCACCCTGTTTTCTCTGTCTTTCCATCCATTAATGTATTGCTTTCTGCTGGGTGAAGTCTCCTCAGCTCCAATACAGACAAGACAGTTTTCTATAAAACGTCTGGGTTTGAGTAAAATTGTTGGTCAAATTTGATCAATTAAATCCCACTTTAAAAGCCTTGTAATTAAAGGAATTGTAATAAAAATATAAATGGAGGATCCTTTTCTAAAGGAAGGAATCACCTCATAAGAAGTTCACCTACTATAAAGTAGGCGCCTGCAGCATGATATTTTTCACACTCTTTCTGATCCTCACAAGAATGCTGCTCCGTTCCTAAGTGGTTCATCTCATGCTTTAAAGGTAAAGAGACTTAGGCTCGCAGACTCTATTCAAGTAGCTAAGAAGCTCCAGAGTGATGGCTCACGTCCAGGTCTATCTCTAAAATCCTTACCTGGCCACCTCTCTGATCTTATAAACCTGTCTGATTCATACTCCAGCATTTAGCAACTTACCTAATTAAAACCCGGTGAATACTTGCTTCCAGAGATAAAATAGACGAAGACCAGTAAACAAGATTTCTAGGTATTATTATTTTTTAGAAAGTATAAATATAAATAATTGTAGACACCTTTCCCTCCATTTAGCTAGCCCCACTGAGTGATCATCAGAAATGGAAATTTGAATTTAAGCCTATTTTTAGAGTTTTCATTTCTAGCCTCTAAAAATCTGAGGAGGATGTCATTCTGGGTTGTCTTTCTTAGAAAGCTTAATGGAAAGAATTTATTTTGCTGATTGAAACTAACCTTAAACTTGAGAAAAAAATATACCAGGGTAGTCTTCTTAATCAAATAGATGACCTTGAAGCTCGCTTTACTTGCAGGACTGGGTTCTGTCTTCTCATCCAGTGTGGCTGTCCCCTCTCCCCTAGGACTCCCTGACCCTTTTGCAAAGATCGTTGTGGATGGATCTGGGCAGTGCCACTCAACGGACACTGTGAAGAACACGTTGGACCCGAAGTGGAACCAGCACTACGATCTGTGAGTTGATTATCCTATAAGCCACTTGGGGAGCGGCAGGAAAGTTGGTATCTAACTTGTAAGAGAAGCATTTAATTTTTTTTTTAAAGGGATTATTAAACTTCTTACTGATAACAAACGTGGATGGCCAAACAAATACATACTGCCTACTTTTAGAATTCATATACTTGGAAGTTCTTGTGTTTGACATTTTCATATATTTTAATGGTTTGCTTCTGTAACTGTGGTCTTCAAACTTTCAATCTCCTGGCCATACTAACAGGAAAAAAGGGTCATAGTTCAGGTCCCCTATGTGCTACTGTTTTTTTCAGCAAAACCCAGAACATGGTTGTAAAATGCATTATTTGAAATACATTATTATTATTATTTTATTTTTTTAGATGTTGGGGGTAGGAGTTTATTAATTAATTTATTTTTGCTGTGTTGGGTCTTCGTTTCTGTGCGAGGGCTTTCTCTAGTTGTGGCAAGCGGGGGCCACTCTTCATCGCAGTGCGCGGGCCTCTCACTATCGTGGCCTCTCTTGTTGCGGAGCACAGGCTCCAGATGCTCAGGCTCAGTAGTTGTGGCTCACGGGCCTAGTTGCTCCGTGGCATGTGGCATCCTCCCAGACCAGGGCTCGAACCCATGTCCCCTGCATTAGCAGGCAGATTCTCAACCACTGCGCCACCAGGGAAGCCCCCATTATTATTATTTTACATATTTATGATACAAATATATAATATATATATATTTCTGTTGATTTTTAAAAATTTTTGCTTTTTAGTACAAATATATTTTCTGCAAGAGAAAATAAAGTTTGGTATGACTGGAGGTATATAAGCCCACACACCATCAGACAATTTCTTATATTCATTTGTTAAGTGGATCGCACTTTGAAAATCTATTTTGTAGGCACCTATGTTTTCATGTCCCTGCTAAGAAATTTTTGTCCAAGTAATGCTGAGTGATTATTATTGGCTTTTTACTAACACAAATTGAACTGGGTTTGAGTGGGATTTTTAGTAGTTGGATCCTGAGGCTCATTTGCAGTTACACTGTGGCACTGGAAGTAGCCTGGAAAGTGGTTGTCAGTCCATGTCCCGAAAGCTCCCTTCTGTGGTTGACCTACATGGAGAGAAAGTGGCAGGTTTCCTGTCTGAGTTAGTGCCCTTTTGTGTACTTTGGATGGATGTAAGTAGTCCTTTGTTGCAAATTAGTATTCTCTATTAAGCCTAATTGCTGGGGTTTTGTTTTTGTTTTTTTTTGGCCACACCATGCGGTATGCAGGATCTTAGTTCTCCGACCAGGGATTGAACCGGTGCCCCTGCAGTGGAAGTGCAGAGTCTTAACCACTGGACCGCCAGGGAAGTCCTGGTGGGAACTTTTGAATCCTGCCATTATCCTTTGGAACTATAAAAATATAGTAAATCTCTGTTATAAGATTATTATCATTATGTGGTTGTCTGCATGTGTTTCTTACATAACCGGTTGTAGTCCTTTCCCAGCCCATTGAAGTTAGTAGATATATACTTATTAAGCGCCTGTTAGCTGTGGATATAGAGCCAACATTATTTTAAAAGGATTCTTCTGGACTAACAAGTCAATCAGATAAAATCTCAATGGGCTATCGCAATTGAGAAATACAATTAAAAATGAGTTTGCATGTTGGTTTCAGATATGTTGGGAAAACGGATTCTATAACCATCAGTGTGTGGAACCACAAGAAAATTCACAAGAAGCAGGGAGCTGGCTTCCTGGGGTGCGTGCGGCTGCTCTCCAATGCCATCAGCAGATTAAAAGATACTGGATGTAAGAACCCAATGTTTTTCTGCCTCTTAATGCAACTGAAGAAGGCTTATGGGGCATCATTTTTTATTTTATTTTTTTGAATACTGAATACAGAATTCCTGCCTTCCTCTCTAGCTAACATTTCCCTGGGTTAAGTTTTGAATTGTTTGTTTGCAGACCAGCGTTTGGATCTATGCAAACTAAACCCCTCAGATACTGATGCAGTTCGTGGCCAAATAGTGGGTAAGAACTTTCTCATCTGTATAAAGAGATAATTTTTACAGACTTAACCTTCAGCTCTTCATCACTGAGAAAACACATAAAGGCACTGACCGATGGTGACATACTTCGAAGGACAGGCCCCATACAGGGGCCATCTCTCCAGGACTAAACGATTTCGTCTTATGTGGTTTTTATTATTTTATCTAATTCCCTTCATTCTGTCATTCAAGGTGGAGTTAAAATGACTAAGGTACGAAAAGATGCAGGGTTATAATTTGTGATGTAACTTTGATCGTCGCATGAGCTGACAATTTGTCATATTATCCAAGGGCAGATGATAGAAATGTGGCCACATACGCAAGAGTTAAGAAATAGTTCCTTCAGGAGGACCCATCATATATGTAAAAGGCAAAGAGAATTTCTGAAGACTTCCATGTAATATGATTTTACAGAGGACTGACTTATTTAGAATGAAGAAATAAAATGTGCTCATGTCATAAAGCGTTGACTGGAGGTATCCCACTGGAAGTAATTTATCTGTTAAGTAGCTCATCCTGTTATCCATCCCATTTTTATTAGCATTTCAGGGTTACCCAAATATTGACTGTATGCATTGCAAGCAATCAAAGAAAACAGTATTTCAGCAGCACACCAGAGTGACTTATGGCCCCAAATCTTTTAGGTATTGTCTTATGTAGACCTGACCCAAGATAAAGGGACAGTGGATATCCATCTGAAAACTCCTGTCACGACAGAGTTCCCACTTACTGCCTTTCTATTTGTGATTTCTTCTTTTCTTTGTGGAGGGATGTGCTGGGGAAAAATGAATAACTGGAAGCAGCTTCATAAGTGTCTTTGTTGTTCATAGTAGGGACAGAGAATCGACACGTAGGTGCATCCAGACCTTGCACATACTGACAGTGCTCTCTGTGTCCTTATTAAACATAAGTCAAAATCTTCTTAAAATATAAGGTACCTTGGAGGGAGTGAAATTGTGTTCTGTTATTTTGATGAAGAGCACAGACAACACAGCATCTCTTTCTGCTCCACGTTTACAAGGAGTGTTCCAAGTGGTATGCGTTCTGTGCAGCCAATGAGTGAGATGCTTCATACTTGAAAGCATAGGAATGTGTATGTGTATGTATAGACATATGCCTCACTTTTTAAAATAATATCATACATAAATTACACATTTGCAATGGCTCACTGTGTTACAGTTGTATAAAATACCACTGGATTTTAATGCAGGATGTTCTTTTCTTTTTAGTCAGTTTACAGACACGAGACAGAATAGGCACTGGAGGGTCCGTGGTAGACTGCAGAGGGCTGTTAGAAAATGAAGGGTACGTATCACTGCAGCGATGCCCACTGAGTTCTCTGCTGCCCAGGCTCTCGCACTGTATGAAAGTTTCCTTCACACCTTTTCAATGCGTTGAATACTTGAGGTGCAGTCTTGGGATAACACTGGGATCCAGTTTCCTCGTTTGTAAAGGAAGCTGTCAGAACTAGTGGGGTAGTGCCCCAAAGGCTCAGGATCCAATTTACAGAGGTTCCCGCTGGCCAAAGAGCATCAGTAAAGAATTATAACTGCAGTGGATTAAAGCAATCCATTGAGTTCATAATGATACAGGGAGAAATAAATTCTAAAAAACCCAAAAACCGAAAAACACCCTCAAAAATTCTCATTGGTCACTATCACAATTTTTCAGTTCCCCAATGAGTTAACTATTAATGTCATTAATAGTTGCTGACAACATCATGAAAGAGGGATAATCTGACATGAACTTACATCTTGGAGGTCCAGGGGACGGGAATGGGTTGCACAGCCCCGGGGATAAGCTCCATCCAGAGGGGGGCACCCTGTAGACTGTAGCAGACAACCTGGTGTCTTCAACAAATACACTGCAAGAAAAATAACTAAAAAGGAAGGAAGAGAACCTATAAGTTAATAAAAGAGATTTAAGGGACATACCTATTAAATGCGGTGTGTGGACCTCGTTTGGATCCTGATTAATGAGACAGTTGACCGGAGAAATTTGAACACTGACTGGTATTTGATGATATTAAAAAAATGATCGTACATTTTTGGGGTCATGATAATGGTAAAAGGCCTATCTCCCAGAGGTCTGTGCTGAAATATTTAAGGATGAAATGGTAAAATGTTGGGATTGGTTTCAGAATAATCCAGCTCAGGGGGGAGGAGTTGGGCGCGTGGCCACGAGACAATCACTGGAGCTGGGTGATGAGTCCAGGGCGTTCACTGAACTAGTCTCTCAATTTGTGTGTCTCTTTGTACTTTTTCAATGTAGAACGTTTTTCAGAAGTACTTGCTTATAAGGGAAGATAGCCTATTAAGGTAAATTGTCTCCACAATTGTTCAGGGGATCAAGATTTATGTTAAAAGTCACTTTTAAAGTCATTGTGGTATTTTATGTAACCAGGAGTTCTATTATAGAATAAAATGACAAGGAAAATGGAATGTTTGGATATGATTCTGACTCAAGAAAAGTGAAATCTCACTTTCTGAGCTCCTTATAGAACAAGGTTGGTGTTTTCCAACCGTTTGCCTCTGCCTGAGGATGAAATCCTACGAGTGGCCTCAGTGGCACTTTACACATGGCTCCCTTTGGTCACTGGCTCCTCATGAAAAAGTCTGGCTTTCCAATTAAACAGGACAGGACGAATTATATGAAACTAAGCACTGGGGACATTCTGTCATATTGCTCAAGAAGAGCAAAACAAATGGAAGTGAGAGCGTGGCATGGAACTTACGGGTGCTTCTTGGTCTTCAGCCGGTATTGTGATGTGGGCTGTGGTCTTCCCCTTCTAGAACTGCGTATGAAGACTCAGGGCCTGGAAGGCCACTCAGCTGCTTCATGGAGGAACCAGCCCCTTACACGGATGGCACTGGGGCTGCTGCTGGCGGGGGTGGCTGCAGGTCTGTGGAATCCCCGAGTCAGGATCAAAGACTTCAGGCCCAGCGACTGCGAAGTCCTGAGGTCCGAGGGTCACTCCAGACGCCACAGAACCGACCTCACGGCCACCAGTCCCCGGAACTGCCCGAAGGCTACGGTGAGGGCATCCACCCCGCTGTCCCGAGAGCGATCGGTGACGTTTCAGACAGCTTTAATGTTTTCAGCTTTTTTTAGTGACTCGTACCTGCCAGAAGTGCTGATGTTTGCAGAGGTGTGCCCCACGATGGTTGTGTCAGTGTAAAGAAGAGTAACCCGAGATGGTTGACAAATCTTTCTTGTCATGAACTTGTCCGCAATTGCTCCCATCTCCCAGTGTAGCAGTTGTATGAAGATTTTAGGCAAATGAATATCAAAGAAAACCGAGAGGAGTGGGGCAGGGGCCTGGATGGGGGTATTTGTAGTGCCCTGGGATTTGAATGTCGGGAGGACGGCCTTGGGTACGAGTGAAAGGATGGGATCTTTTGACAACCACAGAGGGAGCACCTAAATGCAGGAGGAATCCAAGTAGATGTGGCAGATCAGACCGGAAGTAAGAGCTAATGCAGGGGCAGAGGTCAAGGTAGGGTCAGTCCCGAGGTGGCAGGTCCAGGGGTGTGGCCGCCCCTCCAAGTGGGAACAGGAGAAGTAAGGCCCATCAGGGCTTGTGACTCGCAGATGCCAGGCAGAAGTTAACTGCTGCGCCTCAAACCCTTCTCTCGGTGCTTTTAAAGACTGTTGGAAGGAAGCTGGGACGCTGTGCTTACAGGATTGGTTGAAAACTCTCTTTGGAATTGAATGTAACTACCGTACCCCCCACTTTCTCATGCAGAACAGAGAACAACGGTGCAGGGGCAGGTTTACTTCCTGCACACGCAGACTGGAGTTAGCACGTGGCACGACCCCAGGATACCCAGGTAAGTTTCCTAAAATTCTCACCATCAAGGCCATTTTCCAGCAGTTGCCTGGGCCCCCCACCCCGGACTGTGGGTGATAGAGCCCCTTTGGTGTGAAGATGTGAACTTGGAAGAGCAGCAGCACAAACAGAGGGACCTGTAACGGGGGTGCTGGACTGAGACTCTCCGGGCGACGGTCCCAGCTCTGATGCCCCGCCCCCCGCCCCCGCCTCTCCAGCTGGTAGATCAGCAGCTGCCGTAATGCAAGGGGCCCTTTAGAAAAAAGCGATCCTGGATCTTGAAGTTAGATCGTGTAACTGCAAAAGACCCTCACCCCTAGATTGAATCAAATGCACTTACTTAAAAAACCGATAAACCCTTAAAGATGTGTTGCTCTCACTCTGAACTAAAAACAGTGCTGAGCGAAATGACATGATGTCTGATGTGACGCTTTAAATAATCGGGGTGGGGAAGCCGATGGGGAGCATTGGAAGCAGGTGGGCGATAAGCTGGTAGTCGTTAGAGTTGGCTATTCACTATGGTCTCTCTCTCTTTTTTTTATATGCTTAACATTTTCCACAATGAAAACCTAAAAAGGAAATATAAAGACTCTATTACCCTCTCTTCTACTTTACTCTTCCTATTGCCTCAGTCCCTTGGGGACTATTCCTGGGGGAGATGAAGCTTTTCTATACGAATTCCTTCTACAAGGCCATACATCTGAGCCCAGGTCAAAGAGACCCCTGCCCCACCCCCACCCTGTAATGGAGTTAAGTTTCTTTTTTTCTCTTTGCTTTGCTTTCCTTTTTTCTTTAAAAAAATTTTTCTTTTGTTTCAGAATAGCGTTACTTCCTAATAACATTTTTAGTAATGCTCATTTCCTTTTTATTCATAATTTGTTTCATCTGAGAACAAGCTTCCTGTCTTTGATTTTCCAAATCTATGTTGAATTTACAATTCAGTATCTGTAATTAGAATGGAAATATTACCTGCAAATGAATGAGGTGTCTCTTTAGTACTCACTGGAAGGAATGTCAGGCTTTGGTCCTGATTGGAAAAGCATCTTGGTCAGTAATGCTGTGCTCTCAGATGACTGTGGAGTATACTGAAATAATGAATCAAGAGGTTAGAATTAGAAAGACTTGCTTATTAACAAAGCCAACTCAAAAAGGAGATGGCCTCTTCCCGGTGCAGATGTCTAGAATTGGAAGATTTCGAATGCATGTTCATACGTCCCCATCAGCTTGAAAAAACGTGTACTGTTTGGGAGCTTTTCCATGCAGAAACCTTTCTGACCTTGAGCATTTAATTGTGAATCCAGAGTTTTCCAGCAGCCTTCAGATACTTCCTACTATTTTGGCCCTCTTTCGTGGAAGGAATGGCACTCCCCGGGCAGACCACATTCCCTATCATGGTCACAGGCTCTGAGGGTTGCGGTTTATCTGCGGGACTGTGCTGCTACTTGCGGCACAGAGGCCTGGGCTCAGTGCAAGTCTGGCGTAAGTAGCGCCGCGACTGTCCCTCTTAGCAGGACCGGGACACGGCCCCTGGATAAGGGGATGCCCCGGGTTCTCTCACGGAAGTTTTGGTCTTAGGCCTCCACACACAGATGGACAAACCTCTCTGTATCTTCCACTTTGGTAGAGACCTTAACAGCGTGAACTGTGATGAACTTGGACCACTGCCACCCGGTTGGGAAGTCCGAAGTACAGTTTCCGGGAGAATATATTTTGTAGATCATAATAACCGAACAACCCAGTTTACAGACCCAAGGTTACACCACATCATGAAGTAAGACTTTTACCAAATCTTTGTTGACCTCGTTAAAATTTCATGTTTTCTACTAACTTTTTTCTTCATTTCTTGATTGCATTGTTGGTTAGCAGAGAATAAGCGTAAGCAAAATATGATAAATACTTGGTGGACAATTGCGTTTTAAACTCCCAAGCCGCTGTGAGCAGTCCTGAAGTCCTATGTTGTTGTCACCCTGTTCTAGCTTGCAGCCTAAATAAAATCCCCTGAGCTGGCAGTATGGGGCAGCTTCACTCACGAAGCTTCCGTGGGCAGCACTCTGATGGGATACATGGCCTTAGAGAAGCAGTGAAGTGAGGCTTTCTTTCCTTGGTGCCCGCTCACCGCTGTCTGGGAGGGCTGGTCCAGGGCACTGCTTGCTGGAACCTCTTCCCGGGCCATCATTCCCAGGGGCTGTGGACCTGGGTATGACCTTGGCTCCCACACTCCACGTTCCAGGTTTGCTGTGTCCTCAGAACATGAGCGCCCACGGGGCACTTGTCATTGACAGCTGATACAACCGGCAAAACTTGAACAGGACAGATGCTACTGTGTCCAGAAGGTCTCTGGACTTCTGCCTTTGATGAGTGGGCTTGGAAATCTCTTGGTTATGAGTAGGAGTAGTTACCACTGCATTTCACTTGTTTGCTCCTGTGCATTTTGCCCCCCTCCACGGTCATCTGCTTTGAAAATTCTCTCGTCAACTCCATTTAACTCTCACCCCCAAGGCACACCTAATAGCGCATTGGTCGGGCTCACAGATATGCACTAGATGCACGATGAATGCTAGCAGTTTCTGTTTTTACTTATGGCAATGATAATGTATGAGATACGGAGATGGAGGGTCTCCTTGACTGAATCCTAGACATCTATTTAGCCTGAGGGTGGCCACCAGCAGTTTTTCCATAAGAAATTTTGACTAGCAGTTTGGTGAAATGACTTCCCCTCTCAGTCCCTTTTGTGTGGGTGCACTGCTGGCAGCAACCTTGGCCGCCGCTCTTGGGGCGACCTCGATGCTTCTGTTCTTCTCCAGTCACCAGTGCCAACTAAAGGAGCCCAGCCAGCCGCTGCCACTGCCCAGTGAGGGCTCCGTGGAAGACGAGGAGCTTCCCGCCCAGAGATATGAGAGAGATTTAGTCCAGAAACTGAAGGTCCTCAGACACGAGCTCTCGCTTCAGCAACCCCAAGCTGGTCATTGCCGCATCGAAGTATCCAGAGAGGAAATATTTGAGGTACGGGGTTCGGGCACAGAATCTTCCTCCCTGTCAGTAGACAGTGAGTTCTGCTTTCTGTCTGGTGTTTCGGAGATTGATTTTATCGCTCAGTGAAATGCAGTTCCCTCTCTCTGAAACGAAATGCAGAGAGAGGGAACTGTATTTCCTCCTGTGGTAAAGGTTTAAAAGTCAATGACTTCTGAGTGAAAAGGTAGAGATCTGTACGGAAACTAGTACTAAATAATATTGTAAATCCCTGTGCGCACGTTGTACAGATTCTACTTCCTGCCATCCGCACGGTTTCCTAGAATCAAGCATTCCTTCTGCTGCAGCCTTGCATGCAATTTCCCCTCGTGGCATTGCCTCCTCAGAGAAGCTAAGTGGCCTCCCTGTTGTCCCTTCTGGAAGGAGGAAGAACTGATGGTTCCGGGCAGGGTTCTGGCCTTTGTCCAGCTCCCCTGCGGGATCAGGGTCCCTAAACAGGCAGGGCTTTTGGTAGGCAGGGCCCGTTTCTCGGGCCCACGATCATGAGTAGAATCTCAGCTGTGTTTGGGCCTTTGTGGAATCCTTGGCAGAAATGATCAAACGAGACACAGATTCTCACTGGGCCACAGCAGCTGAGGGGGCCGCGGAGGGACGGAGGCTTGGGCACAGCCCGATGAGTGGATCAGCTGAAGTGCCTGATTTTGCCCACTGAGCATCGTAAATGTTTGTCGGGGATAGAGAAGAGCTGAATTCTTGAGGTGCTGCTGCCAGATCGTTTCCACTCAGCATCCTCTTGCCTCTTGGGATCCAGCTTTTGAATTACATTAAATTTGAAGCAAGAAAAGATCCTTAAGTGCCTTTTCACTGAAAATACCTACAGACATTTAGCTGGTTCCACTCCAGATGCTGAATCTGAGGGACTGTTAGGCTGACCGCATGTTTTCTGTGTCTGGTAAGCTGCTTTATGTCTTACTTAAACTCTCCTTGTTTTTTTTTGACTCCGTGGGAAAGTGTGATTTTTGACTTCAGTTGTAAAATCAGGCTCAGAATTCTTTTAGTATTCAGACTCTCTTGTGATGTCTTCATTTTGGTTAAAATATATCAATTATTTATAGGACACATTGGAATTAATTTGTGCAGAGAAAATCAACCCTAGCGAGGATGTTCAACTCTTAAGTCATGATTGTGCTGAGAATAAATGTGTGTTTCCTTTAGGTACAGTATCACCCGCCATGTGCTTTGCTGTTTCCGAGGGAGAAAAAGTGAAGGAAGCAGCAATGTCCTAGATGCCAACTAAACATTCTCAATAGGAACCAGACAAAAATCAGATTCAAAGGCTTAAAAATAAGCTCAGATGCTTATTTGTAATTGAGCTCCATTATAAATAACCTTTCATCATTTTATAACTTTAAAAATGAGATTAGCTCTTCTCCCTGAAACTGTAATTTTGATGTGCAGGAGTCTTATCGCCAGATAATGAAGATGCGACCAAAAGACTTGAAAAAGCGACTGATGGTGAAATTCCGAGGAGAAGAAGGTTTGGACTATGGCGGGGTGGCGAGGTGAGAGGCTCGTGTACCCCCCTCCCTGCTGCGTGGATTTGAGCGCACCTGTGAGCAAATATTTGCAGAGAAGTCGTTTGCCCCTTTCTGGTGCTGGTCTTGGAGCAGTCAGGACTTCAGGTGTTGCCATCAGAGAGCGTTCTTAGAAAAAGAATTCCTAAGAGCGTGTGCCACGCTAGCATCTTGCCATGACCCATCAGAACGCGCGTGCGCCTCACCATCACTTTCCTTCTTAGAGAGTATGAATTATTAAACTTCTACCCTTACTCCCTTCTCCATATGGCCCGACTGAACCCGAAGTTAATACGGAGGCAGCCTTGCTTCTCTCACTAGAGGACTTTCGGGGTGGGAGGAAGGCATATACGTTGCATTTGTGTCAAACAAGTTTTGTAAAATGAGATTTTGGTCAAAATAGTTCATGCAAATGATTTTAAAGATAGTAGCTTTTCATGATTGTATTCTGTTTCCTGTCTTACCTCTTTTCACCTTTGAGACAACTGTTCTTCTGCTCTTTTAACTGTTTCTTCTAATATAACCAACCATCTAGATCACCAACTCGATCAAGTTCTGATGTTATCTACTGATTTCATGATGTATGGTCATAGGCACAGATAGACCAGGTAATGGTTGTGGTGAGGATCTAATTTAATACTCCTCAGTTTTGTAATATCAGTATTTTTAGTTCTTCTATCATTGTCTTTGTAACTTTACATAAATGTGTTTTCACCATTATTTTTTCACGGTCAGCTAGAGGCATTATCTCTTGACCTCTCTTTTTCTTACGAAAAGGATATTAATACTCCTGACTTTCCCTTCAGCATTCCAGCATTCCTTCCACCTCTTACCTCTTACATTCTGTCATCTGTAGTATCACTTGTATATTGTCAGGGTTGAAGATTTACATTTTGTTCTGTCACCAAAATTAAGTCAGTCTCTTGTGCTTGTCTACCTATTATTTATAGGAGTTGAAAAATCAGTACATTGTTTTATATTATTATGACAATGTAAATATTGTTCATTGAGGGATTAAGTGGTATTCTATCATTTAGTTTATCCTTTCGAACAAATTTTAATTTTCCCAAGAATTTCTTCTTCTTTCTTCTTTCCTTAGAACCAGGTCTTGTCTCTGTTGCCCCATTAAACTTCACCTTTGGCCATCCTCACCCACCCCCTTTGCTCCATGTATCTCTCTTGTGGAGACTCTGTCCAGACTGACTGTTGATTCTCTGGACCTGCTGCAGTTGTCTTCATGGGACTTCACTGCTTTCTTGGCTTAGAGCCATTGTTGTACGGGTCCTATGGCTTCCTCTTTCTTGGCTTACTCCATTATGTTACTGGAATATATCCTCAAGTAGCTTTCTTAGAAGGGGTGTGTGTGTGTGGGAGGGGGATTTTCCAAGATCGTGAGTCTGAAAATGTCTTATAATCTACAGTGTGACTGGTAGTTTAGCTCTTTATAGGCTTCTAGAAGGAAAACAGTTCTCATTCAGAACTCTGAAGACACTGCTCCGCTGCTTCTCAGCACCCAGGGTCACTGTCAGAGAACAGTGTGGCTCTGGGCACGTCTAATTTATTTGACCCCATCCATGGCCACCCATCATCCATAGGTTCCACCACCTTTTTTCTGTTTTTCACGCCCCTCCTGTCTTCACTTCCTCCTTACCCGTAATCCACCATCATAATCGCTCCCTTATGCCCCCTCATAACTTCCTTGCCTCTCTTTCCGTTTGCTGTGCTTACCTGGCAAAACCCCAGCTCTGAAGATCCCCTCCTCAGGCTGCTCTGAGCATTGCCTGAGCAGCTGAATGTGGCTGGAGGCGAACACACTTCCATGCTGCTGGCCTTTCTCTGCACCGATGGCCACCGGCCGCAAGGAGGGTTCAGCACCTACTTCAGTTCCCCCGTAGTTCTCTTTCTCAGATCTCTGGCGTCACTTCCGCCCATCGTCACTCTTAGCTGCTGACTTTGCTTCCTATTTAACTGAGGAAACGGAAGCAATCTGAAGGGTCTTTCCTCACTGTCACCACCAGATATCGAGTCTGCCGTTGTCTGTACTTGTACGGTCAGACTTCCCCGCCGTGGCCCTGCGTGGCGCATGCATGTCCCTGTATAAGAGCAATCCTGCCCCTGGCACAGTGCATCCCAGGCCCTTGTGCTTTTCCTGTTATTTCACATCTATTTCTTTTCATCAAAATGTCCCTTTCTCTTGGGTCATACAAATGTGCTACGGCAGCTCCCCTTCTTAAAAGAAACAAACATGCCCCCCCCCAAACCTTTCCTAGATACTATATCCCCTTCCTGTTGAAGCTACAATAAAGGAGGCAATAAAGGCAAAGAAAGCACAGGAAAAAGAAAAACAATTAGAAACTCCAGGAAAGACAGAGATGCGTTCAAGAATGCATAGCTCAGTCATCGCCCTGTTCCTCTGTTCTCTTTGTAGCAAAACCCCTCAGAAGAGTTGTGTGATCCCAATTCCCGCTTCCACATCCTCGCTTTCTCTTGAACACATTCTGAGCAGATCTCTCTGCCCTCTGAAGCCCTTTGTGTCGAGGCCCCCGCCTGACCTGCGTCTCACCAAACCCAGTGATGACGACTCAGTCTTGGTCTGTCAGCAGGACTCGTTGTAGTTGGTGGCCCCCTGCTTCTCGAAACACCTTTGCCACTTGGTTTCCAGGGCACCTGGTTTCCCTCTAATCTCCCTCTCAGGCTCCTCTGCTGTGCGTCCCCCTCCTCCTTCCCACTGGACATTGCGGGCATCCGAGCGTAGCCCTGGAGCCTCCTGGCCGCCCCTCCTCGCCCCTCCTTCAGCTCCAGACTTGTTTACCAGTTGCCTCTCATCTGTGCTTGGGTATTTAGCCTCTTAAACCTAACAGTTCAACATTTCGGGTTGCCCCTCCCCGCAACTGCTCCCTGTTCTTTCCTGCCTCACTGAACTGCCCACCCAGTCCCTGTGGCTCAGATGCGGGTGGTCCTCACAGCCTCCCTCTGTGCTGCATGCGCCCCCTCCCCGCCGGAGCCAGTGCACCCTCGGGCCCTCAGAGGGAGTATTTTCTGTATTTATTCATTAACCAGTAAGCATTGAGACTCCACCGCTGACTGGGTACTTGGGATACCATGTGAGCAAAGCAACGTGTCCCCTGCCCCCTTCACCCCCCCTCCCCCCGTGCAAAGGAGTCCTCAACCTGATGAGGTCCAGACGTAAATCATAACATTGCACAAGTGACCACACCGCTGGTAGATGCTGCCAAGGGGCCTCGTTCCTATGCGGACGTGTGATAGTGGCCCGGCCTTGGGGGCCAGGGGTCAGGAGAGCCTCGTACCCTCACAATTTAGAAAACACAGTGGATTCTCAGCACTGCAGCAGTCAGCACCAGCAAAATTAGGTTCTGAGAAGCATTATAGGGGGTCTCATCAGGTTTCTGGGTGGAATTGGGATTTTTTTCAGCAGCCAAAAGTAAATAATTACAAAAGCCACAATGCGCCCTTGGGCCCCAGAACAGAATCATTCCTCCAGCCTCTTCCCATCGCTGTGCTCCTCAGGTGATCTTGACTCCGTCTGGGATGAGGGATGCAGAAAATCCCGGCCTTCCTGATAGCGCGCTTGAACTGGTACTGCCTCTCCATGGGAAATGCTTTTCCTTTTCCAGGTTGTTCCAAGTTTCTTCCTTGATCTTCTCAATATTGATTCTAGGAACCATCTTTCTTCTGGCGAATGTAACTTCTGTTTGCCCTTGAAAACACGAATTCCGTTTCCTGACTAGGGGTTTAGGTTTTCCGTCCCCCTTTTCAGGGAGACTCTTCCTACTTCCTCATTCATATTTGTCCTAAATTCAAATCAAACTACTTCCATTTTCTCTTCTCTACCTTTTCCTTTATAGTCTCGAGATATCTCAAGAGTCAGTATCCTGAACTGTTTTACTTTATGGTCGCTCCCGTGTACAGCTGGGGTTATAGGTTCCTAGGCGCGCACGTGAATAGTTGGGTTAGGTTTGGTCTGGTTAGGAGTTCGCTGTCCTCTGCATTTTCCGTGGTTGTCAAGTCTTTGTGTAGCTCCTTTGATTAACATGATGCTACAGAGGGAAGAGCTGAGAAGCCCTGCTTTTCTGCCTCCAGTCTGATCTCACGTTGTTTCAGCTGAGTCTTCCTCGTGTCTGAGTGGCTCACACCTGTCGTGTAGGGCTGAGGAGAGATGTCAGTTACATGTATGTTACACATACGTGTGTGTCTGTGTCCCTTATGTTGGTCGATGGGAATCAGTCTATGCTTATCTCCTCAGTGTTTGGCTCTGAACCTTTTCCTTTCTCTCCCTCTTCTGCCTGTGTAGTTAGCTCTTCCCTGACCACTTCCAGAACATACCTCGTGCTCTGTACCTTGTCCACAGCTCGGTCAGGATGTTTGCTTGTATTTTAATCACTTCCTGTCTAGACAGGGGCAGGTCCTTGGCATTTATGAAAACAATTCTTCGTAAATCCAAACTCCAAAACTTGGGGATAAATCAAAGCACCAGAGTTGGGAAATTCTGCCTTCCTAGTAAAGAGGCTTCATAAGATTTGGTGTCTGTCTCACCTCTTCTGGTAGTTCCGTCCTGCTCTTTTGAGCTGGACACACAGCTTTGTGCTGGTGTAAATCATTTTGTGTGTATTTTCACAATTTTCTCAGACAGATGATTTGCTTTTGTGCTTATTATCCTTTTCGTATTTTCTCAATTCTGTCTTTTCTGTTTGAAGGAGTAAGAAATTCCAGAGTAAAACTTGGGGCAGCTATCTTAATAAGATTCGTCCATTTAAAGGAGTTTTGAGTAGAAAGAATAAAAGGCTACACAGTGTTGTATAGACCCCCATACCCGGGCTTATCACAATCTGGCCACAGCAGCGGAGTCATACGGGTTCTGTTTAGAGTGCTTTTTTTGTTTGATTGGTTTTGATTTGGGGCTTTTTTATAATGAAATAATTCAAACACAAAGGAATTCAGAAAACAATCCATTTTATGTACCCTATCCAGATTTTTTAACTCTTAGAATTAACATTTTAAGAAACTAGTCCTTTAAATTATAAAAGTGATAACGCTTATGGCAAAAAATAAGAATTCAACAGGACAGAAAATTATGAGGACAAAAGTCATTCTTAAATAATCCCTGTCTCCCTAGACTGGGAAATGTTTTCTCCTTATTTAAACATTAATAACATGATACCATCAGAAATCTAAAAACTAGAAAGAAGTGAAAATAAACTAGACGCCCAGAATGCAAATTCTCCAGTTACCTACTGTCAACATGTTAGTATAAATCCTTCCCGTCTTTCTTTATGCTCTGCATATATATTTCTTCTGTTTCGTGTATGTGCACACGCATTTTTGACAGCTTTCTGTTGCACTTTTGTTGGTTTTTACCACATTGTTAACATCGTCACCTGAGATCTTGATCTCTGCAAAGTAGCAGAGAAAACCTTAGTTGGGGTGCAAGAAAGCTGACAGACTGTGGAGCACACTGTGCCTCTGAGCTGGTACTGATTCCAGGCAACCACAGTTCTTTCTCAGCTTCAGAGTTACTGGACTTTTGGCCAGAAAATCCATTTCTGACACCACCAGAAGCGATTTTTTTTTACTTCATTAAGCTTATTTGCCCAATCGGCACAAATCACATCCTCTCAGAGCCAGGCAGCCTTACCAATTTGGCTTTCTAGGACATGGTGAATCAGTCCTTTTGTTAAGATCTGAAACTAGGAAGTTTTAAAATGTCTTGTTGTTGTTGTTTCTAGGGAGTGGCTTTACTTATTGTGCCATGAGATGTTGAATCCGTATTATGGACTCTTCCAGTATTCCACGGACAACATTTACATGTTGCAAATCAACCCCGATTCTTCCATCAACCCTGTAAGTATTAATGAATAAAGAGGTCGGAGACTTAGTTGGAGAATTTCTTAAATGGATTTCCAGTTTCAATCTCAATTCTTGGTTGATTCATTGTAGACTTACTCAAAGTCTATGGTAAATAAAACATTGCAAGGTAGAGTGAGAACTGGATTAAGATGGATGGTTTCAATCCCGTATCTTCAGTGACTGGTATCAGTGAGTATGTCGTTTCAGGGGAACTCTGGCTTGACGGCTGTATTTGTTGATGGTGCCATTCTGAGAAGTGGGTTACGAGGTACATCCTCCTCCCAGTCGAAATGGGAATATTCCCATAATTGGCCTTTTTGGCCACCGGTGCTGATGCTCTTAGCTGCTTGTCAGAGAGATGAGGAAATAGGCGGTGTGTGTGTGTAACTGGTCCGAGGGTGGCCAGCGGGTAAGAGGAGGCCTCTGACGTGGGGCCGCATCCTGCACGTGGCCCCTGACGAGCAGTCGATGTGACAGGACCTTTTACCAACATGGGAGCTAACTCTCTGAGTATAATTCCAACCTAAAAGTAGAAACAGGAGGTTCCCTGGTTACAAACCAGAACAGTGCTGGTTTTAAAGTGGTTCTCTTACTTGGGTTGTTCACAGTTATTTTCCTGTGTCCCTGCCTCAACTCCCTTGGGATTTTTTCTCTTCTCCTTTTTTGTGGGATGGGGGAGGGATGGCAGAGGAAGAAGGGGGATTACCTTTTGCCCTTTATTTCCTCGCGGTGCAGTGGGAGGGAGGGGCCGGCGGCAACCTGTGCTAGCACCGGGCCCTGTGTTGAGAAGGGACCAGGGTTGGTTGATTCTCTGCCGTCACCATGTTGATATTCTCAACTTTTGAATAAGGGGTTCTGCATTTTCAGTTCGCACTGGGTCCCACAAATTAGGTAGCAATTCTGAGAAGGTGTTTGAATCAAGGGCATAATATAAGGTATCCTTCGGATGACCTCTCCAAAAGTCATGCGCTAAATTTGACCTCCTATGCAGCCGTCTTTCATCCGGTCATGAGTGCAGCCTGTGAGTAACTGATTCAAGAAACCTGGAGAAAGTACAAGATACCCATCTGCCTTGGCCGGTCATTTTTCTCACGAATTCGTGTTCTATGGTGCCCCCTACAGGACCACTTGTCTTATTTCCATTTTGTGGGTCGGATCATGGGTCTGGCTGTGTTCCATGGACACTACATCAACGGGGGTTTCACAGTTCCCTTCTACAAGCAACTGCTGGGGAAACCCATCCAGCTTCCTGACTTGGAGTCGGTGGACCCGGAACTTCATAAGAGCCTAGTGTGGATTCTGTAAGTACTGACTCAGTTAACTGAAAATGCATCCATCGTCACCCGTCTTAGCATGCCCCAAATCCATCTGTGTTGTGTAGCGTGCCCGTGGGTGTGTATTTGGGGGATGGGTGTGAAATCAGAGAATAGAAAAACTATCAGAAACATAAAAGTAGATTCAACAACAATACTTAACTGACATTTTCCACGTAACGTCTGCCCAGTTTCTCATCATATGGACTCGTTTCTTTTGCTGTTTCCTTGACTTAAGTTATGATTGTGAATGTTAATCCCCAGGCCTGGTGGTTGGTTGGTTTGTGACACTCTGGGGTGTCTCCAGCCAAGGAGGTATCCAAAATCACCCTAATATTTAGGTGCCTTTGTTTTAGGATTACCCTAAAACTCTCTTAAAAGCAACAGGCACAGTTACATGGTCACCGTAGGTGTCGGGGGTCCTCGTGAGGACCGATTTCATGGGAATGAGAGGTCCAGGCTCTGGGACCGGGGGACAAGCCGAGGACTCGATCATGTCCTGTGTTCTGTCCACCTCCTTCCACGTGTCCCAGCTTGAAAGGCAGGTCTGCGGGGGGGCCAGGGCCTTCATGCTATAGAGAACCTCCCAGTCTGTGTTTCCAGAAACATGGCAGATGAAGGAGCCCGTTCTGACTTTCAAGTGCTTCCTTGGACTGATGCCCTTGGAAAGGCTGCCTGGAGAAGGGGGCGCCGTGTTTTCTTGGCGAGGCTTCCCTTTGACTCAGTTGCCCCTTCATGCTTCCCTCCTGTCCGCTCAGGGTACAAAGCAGTCGGCTGGCTCTGTCCCGGGAAGTCACAGGGTGGTGTCACTACTGTCACCCCTCTTCTGCAAAGGAGGAGCCGGTCCCTCTTCCTACCGATTGTTGATTCAATGTTCCATGTGCTCCCGCGCGGTGGCCGAGGCCTAAGTGACATTCATCTTCTGTCCTAACTTCCCAGAGAGAACGACATCACCCCCGTGCTGGACCACACGTTCTGTGTGGAGCACAACGCTTTCGGGAGGATTCTTCAGCATGAACTGAAACCCAACGGCAGGAATGTCCCTGTCACAGAGGAGAACAAGAAAGAATACGTCCGGTAGGTAATGCTCTGGGGCACCTGGGGGTTGCCGCTGGGACTGGCGGGGCCTGGGACTGTCCTGGGCACGGGGGGGGGCCGTGTTTAGGTCGTTGGAGCGCTTGGACCAGAGTCATGGTAGCGGCAGAGACTTCCAGAAACCGGCGGGGTCAGCGGTGGGCTCCAGGGTTGACCCGTTAAAGGGGGATTCATGACCCCAGAGCCCAAGGGGTAGCTTTCCAGTGACCGCCTGATTGTGGGTGTGAAGGTGGTATAGCCACAGGAGGGAGGAGTAGGCCTCCCTCAAGTTTGGGGCAAGCTTCCTTGAGCTTGGTGTGATGGAAGTCCACCTCTTTATAGTCTGTTTTCCCACCTCTTGAGGCAAATAAATGACTAGTGACTTCCATGGGAAATTTAGACACATGGGCATGTCTGTGCTCAGGCTGTCAGACTGGTGTGTAGTTCTCCCTGTGCCCTGTATTTTCTTTTCAAACACATTTTTAAATTACGGCACCTGTAACAGGTCACGTTACATCCTACTGCCATTTCAAGCAAAGAATCAGAACATCTGATTTAGTTTTAACCTGACTCTTAGGCTGGGTACTGCCCGCCAGTGGGGTTTTCCTCCCCATTAGGGGAGGATGGTGGGCAGGGTTCAGTGGATATCAGAACCAACTAATGGAGAAAAAAACGACGTTCACGAACCATTTGATACTGCTTCCGACGTGTGAATTTTTCTTTCAGGTTATATGTAAATTGGAGGTTTATGAGGGGGATCGAGGCCCAGTTCCTGGCTCTTCAGAAGGGGTTTAATGAACTCATCCCTCAACACTTACTGAAGCCTTTTGACCAGAAGGAGCTGGAGGTGCGTGAGCGCCTGCGGAGCCGGGGCGCGTGACGGGCGCTCCTCGGCTGCTCGATCCCCGCAGGCCCAGGGGCCGCCGGGGCTGCAGGAGAGCAGAGGCAGGGCTGGGGGCGGAGTGGGGGGTTGGGGAGGCCTGAGCAGTTGATGCCAAGGCCTGGTGCCCGCCTGGCGGCAGGGAATCCGGATAACTCTTGCGACATCCTGCCGGGCGTTCTGTGGCTTGTCCTGTTGGGTTGGGCAACCTCCCCAGCAGCACAGCTTCCTAAGCCCCTCCTGTGGGGTCACCTCAGATGGAGGAAGTTATCATGACCAGCTGCTTTGTTTGATTCTGGCTGTTATTAGGCCCAGAACCAAGTATTACTGTCGTTTCTGGTCCCTCTTCATGGGTGTGAACAAAGCCGAATTCCCGCGCACCCCATCCGCTTCTGGTGCCAAGTAGCCCTTGCCTTTCAGGCTCTTCCCGGCCTTTCTGGCCCCAGGGCGGTGCCAGAGCTCTGGGCCCCGAGGTGCCTCCCCGGGGGGAGCGATGGCTCCGGAGCGGGTCGCAGCAACAAGCACGTCCCTGACCTGTTCCCTCCTCCTCAGACTTCAAGCCCCACGCATCCCTGGGAGGCGGCCCCACTTTACATGTGGCCCCGTGCAGCCGTTGTGGCTGGTCCTTCAGTCCTCCGTCCTCCCCAGTGCAGTGTACACACATGCACACGCACACACGCACGTGCTGCTAAGGAAACGTCACATGGGTAGCCACACCAGCGTCCTCGGGGTGGCAGCCGGCCCGGAGGTGCAGACACAGAGTGTGGGCCTCAGGCCCGCTGTGTACGTGTCTGTCGACTTGTCTGAACGCGTGTCCGGTTTGTCGGGATGTGGTTTGTAACGCTCTCCGTGTCCTGGGAGCTGGGCCCCCGTCGGTTTGTACGTCGGGGAGGTGACCTGCCTTCACGCCCTCATAGCTGATCATCGGCGGCCTGGACAAGATCGACCTGGACGACTGGAAGTCCAACACGCGGCTGAAGCACTGCGGGGCCGACAGCAACGTGGTCCGGTGGTTTTGGCAGGCGGTGGAGACCTTCGACGAGGAGAGGAGGGCCCGGCTGCTGCAGTTCGTGACGGGCTCCACGCGGGTCCCCCTCCAGGGCTTCAAGGCGCTGCAAGGTGACTGACGTGGTGGTGGGGCTGGCGCTGGGCCGGGGCGCGGGCTGCGGCAGGCGGTCGTCCTGGGGCGTCGCCAGGAGACGACATGGCCTCGGGTCCTTCATGACAGACACTCGGCGCTGCAGGGGTGTTGCCTGGCCAAGGGGCTGGAGAGACCCTCTTCCTTCCACATGAGCCATGGCCTTCCGGTTGCCCTTCTCTCTGCTGCCCCCAGGGCTCGAGGCTCTACTATCCTTTGCCCAAGGTGAAAGAAAACATCTGGAAAGATGTAGGAGGGCATGTCCATCACACAGAGCCCCGCCCACCTCAGACCACCTTTCCCAGGGCCTCTGAGCCACATGACACAGCAGTGGTGGGTGCCGGCCGGCTGGTGCCCACACAGGGCTGGGTCTGGAAAGACCTGAGCCAGGAAGGCCCAGGGGAGCTGGGGCCTCTGCTTCCCTCCCTCAACAGAATTGGTGACAGAGAGGGGGTACAAAGAGCAAGGCTTTGGGGAAAGAAAGCCATTTAAAAATGCACCATGGGTTAATTTTTTAACCTTCTGACAGCAGCTCTCTAACTGCAGTCCTGAGTCTCTGAGAGCACACTGCTGCCGTGTGGGTCACAGCTCCAGAGGTCCTCCCGGGCCCTTGGTTTCCTCATCTGTACAAGGGGCCTGCCTGAGAGGCTCCCCTGTCCAGTTAGGTCCCCGTCCTCTCATGCATCCCTTCCGGCTCTGGCTGGGTCTCTGGCTCACCTGGGTCTGGAGCTGGGGGCTGGAGGAGGAGGGAGTGGGAGGCTGTCCACAACGAGGCTTCTGAGCCTCTGGAGGGGCTCGTGGTCAGCACAGCCAACTGGGAAAGTCCTTGAAGGCCTCTTTAGGGCTCTGTGATTTGTAAAATTTGGGGGTTTTGTCACTTGATAACCCTGACAACCGGAAGAAGGTGAAGAATCTTAATATATTAAAACTTAGTGGGAGCAGATAGATTTCACGTGTACCTTCCCTGTAGACGACTCCTCCCTCTTGGAGTGAGAGAAATTACTTTTCGTCCTAGGGCTTTGGTCCCAGCCTTTGTGTCTTTCTTTTGCCACTGGGCCTCTGCCTGGGGAGGTTTCCTGACTCCATATCCTGCTTGCTAGACATTTCTGTTAAAAAAAAAAAAAAAATCACTGGCGATTGAAAGATTTTGCTTTCAGATAAGCGCCCTGGAGCAGGCTCGTGGTCGGGTGAGAGGAGAGCGGTCCCCGCCTTTGCTCTGCCTTGCTCCTGTGATTTTCTAAAATGTCTGGTGTTAGTCACTTAATGGTCGTGGTAGGTGCATCCTGAAAGCGGGCAGAGGCTCGTGTGGCCGTGTGAGCCCCGTGACCTTCTGGCAGGACGGCCGCCTAGCACCAGGGCCTCGGGGTGGCGACAAGGGCCCAGCCTCGGCCTCTGAAGCGTGTTAACTAGAATGCTGTCTTGTAAGGCTCTACAGGCGCCGCAGGGCCGCGGCTGTTCACCATCCACCTGATCGACGCGAACACAGACAACCTGCCCAAGGCCCACACCTGGTAAGGACCAGCGCCCTGGGAGCCTGTCTCCGTGCGTGACTTTTCTGAGCTGTTTTCTTACTTGGACTCTGCAGTGGACAGCACGCACGTGAGGGTCAGCACAAGGCTCTTTCGTGAACCCAGTTTTGTCTGGAGACGTGACTGACGTTGGAGCCGCTCCCCCGCCCCAGTCGTCACCTCGCTGGGTCCTGCCGCACATGTGCATGCGTGCGTGCGTGTGTGCGCGCGCGCACATGTGCAGTGTCAGGAGGGAACACTGCAGTTTTAAGTTTGGAGTTATTGGTCTCCTCTTAGAACTCTGCGTATGACAGATGCACCTTGTGTATTGAAAAATGTTTCCTCCCTTGATTTTCACTTAAACAGTATCCGTAGTGGGTTATTTCCTTTGTGGTTTAAAATCAAATCACTTACATGCACTTTGGGAGCCATTTCTGGAGACGAGAGCCACCCCTGGTTCACGAGAGTCAGTTCCAAATGTTGCCGGGATGCATGATGTGATGGGAGGTTCTTGGTTGGGAACCAAGGCTGTGGGTTCCCACGCCGTCCATGACATCAAACTGGGTTTCCATGTCCTTGAGATAGAGGACGCGCCCTCCCCGGGCCCAGGGTCTGCGCCCAGCATGGCCGTCCCGGGGTGGCGCATGCTAACGCACAGGGCTGCTCCCGCCCCAGCAGGCTGTGTCCTCTAATGGTTTAGTGCTTTGAGTAAAACGGACGTGAAGAACATCCAGTGCTAAGCCCCCTGAAAAACCTCCACACAGTTTAGCCCGATTCCTTCTTGACAAAAGCCATCCTCAATCACTTAACCTCTGGTAATTCAAGAGGCGCTCTATGTCCTCTCAGTCAGAATCTCGCATTGTTTGATTTGTTATGAGGTAAATATCGTCTACAAAGGTGTCTTCTGGGGCATAGCTTTGGGAATGAACTTCCCTGAGGAAATGCTAACCCGGTCGTTTAATCCTCTCTCAGGGATCTGACGTTTTATTATTTTTGAGATACAGTTTCTGTTTTTGCAGGAAATACTCCAGACTGCCCCGTTTTGCGCTCAGATCTAAGTCACGGGATTAGATACACAGGCAATGAATTGTTAGTGGTGATTTGACTGCAGCCAGCCTGGACTGCAGTGCTCTGCAAACGTGGTGTTCCTGGTCTGAGAAATAACTTCTCCCCAAAACAACAGTGAAAACAAGTTGAGAGCTTTGTCCTAATCTAACCAGTACATACTCACTTGGAAGATCTTACAAGATTTGTTTTGCTTTGTGTTGACTGACTGAAAATCTTTGCCTAAGAAGCAGAAAAGCACCAGAGGAGAGGGGAAAACTCTCATCCATCTCCCAGAACTTAGGTGGATGAGATGCTTTCCCATCCTCTCTGCCCTGTCCCCACCATGTGTGTGCTTGTGGCCGCAAAGGCTCTGCTGTGGCCTGGCCCTGACCCTGTCCTGGGAGCAGGTCCTCAGGCCAGGCGGCACCAGCAGTGAGTCTCTCACCTTTCTGTCCCGTTCCAGCTTTAACCGGATCGACATTCCACCCTACGAGTCATATGAGAAGCTCTATGAGAAGCTGCTGACAGCAGTGGAGGAGACCTGTGGGTTTGCTGTGGAGTGAAGTGCGGCCCAAGGCAGCAGATGCTAGCTCACGGCCACCAGACCCCAAGCGACGCTCTCTGTGCGCCTCCGCGAGGCCGGCTGAGGCCCTGGAATCCTAGAACACCCGAGGGAAAGGCTTGTCTCCCCTGCTTCTCGTTGGGGGAGCAAAGGGGGCGGGGGGACTTCAGTTGGTGGCTCTCACCCATATTTTCCTCCTGACAGAACCCCCCCCCCCCCACCCCTTCCATCACCCACCCAATAAACGCAGCCAGGTTTAGCACCGCTTCGGCCACACAGGATATTCTGCTGCGGTTGTAACGCTGCTGGGGACAGGCTCACTGCCCTGTGGGCTTTAGAGGAGTCTCGACCCACAGTTATGGAGCTGAGCGGGGCTGCCTGAGGGTTCGGCCCTGGTAGCTGGACTAGCTCTTCTGTCTCCAAGCAGACCTGAGGTTTTCAAGTTCAGCAGCTCAAATTCCAAATTTCACATCCTAGCAGCCTGCTCTGGGTAGCAGATTAATTTCTACCTGAACAATAACCGTATAATATATGCTTATTGGAATTCTGCCACTGCAGGAAGCTGGCATCAAAACTGTGCTTCCCTTTTGGAAAGGTAAGGGAATCGGGGCAGCTTGTGCTGGAGGCCTGGGTATTTATTTCTTTTCAGGGTTTCCTGGCTGAAAAATCTGTTTTGCATAAAGAAAAATGATCTTTCCTTTTAAGAGTCCCTTTAGCCACGTTATCTATCCAGTTTGAAATATTTTCCCAGCGAAAACACCACATAACAGAACTTATAAACAAGCAGCCCAAACCCAGCTTCAGATGCTCACAGCCAGGCGCAGGCTGTGGCTACTGCCCCCACCTGTACTTGGAAGGGCGTCGACTGGGCCACGTGGATGCTAACAACAAACCATTTTGTGGAAAGCACTAAACTAATAGAACAAAATTCCATCATTGTAGCTGCTGGCTTGGTGCAAACTAGCTTGAAAGGGAGGGAGAGAACGGATAACCTCCATGACCTAAATCCACCCCAGGTTACTCGTTTACAAGAAGTAGGTCGTGGATGGAAACCTGAAGGCAGAGAGGGGCCACTCCACCGTGACACGTTCAGCCCACTTCCCCAACGTCTGATGGTGACACTAACAACTGCTGCTCCATTCACTTGTCCAGATATGAGCAAGGCCAAAGCAAGCCTTGGCCCTAGGTTTCTACCACCATTTCCCAATTTGCACAGAAGATCAAAAAGTATTTTAACAAAGTGGTTTGATTTCAGATAAAGTTCAGCAGAAAAACAGCAGTGGCAGCAAGTTCTCCCGTATGGTGGTGGTTTTTGTTTGGGGGGCGAGTGCAGGGTAATTCATTAGCAAGACCTTTCACTGTTGAAGTTTTGTTGTAAGGTTCCGAGTTCAGTGCTGGGATCCAGCTGTGGGTCTGAGGTGGGTTTGGAAGGAGCTTTCTGGCCGACTGTCCCGTCTGTTCTTTTTGTTACTAACGCCTGTGGACGGTGCTAGGTTTGGAGGCGCACTTAACTTACCCTCTGCACCTTGCTGTGGTTCTTCGGCTTGACCGGGAAGCAGCCAGTGGTCTGACGTTTGGCGGGCCGGAGTTCGCTGGCTGGAGGTTCCAGGAGCGAGAGAAAGCCGTGCTTCTGGGTGACTTGCTGAGGTTCTAGAATAGGAAGGATGCCTTGGCTGCAGAAGGAGAATGTAATCCGTTCAGAACATCCAGGATGGACTGCGGGCTGAGTCTTTCCGAAGTCCCGCCTTGCCCGTTGGGCTTCTCCTGTGTCTCGTTTACCATGACACCTTCTGGCGTCCTGGAAGCTGGCTGCCGTGGGTCCTCCTCTGGAGGAATGAGGAAATGAATGATACAGACAGACCCCCACCACTCTCACCCGCCAGACAGGTCTCCTCTGTAACATGGACCTAAACCGCAAGGAGGAGACTGCCATCCGGGAACTGAGGCCCTCAAGACTGAGGGGGGAAGGCCCACCCAGTTATCATGTGGTGTCGGCCAAAATCCGCCGTAAGTTAGGAAGGAAACAAGGGTCTAGTGGTTGGAAAGACTTGGAAGCAGGAATGTGCCATTTGCCTCCTTTAAAGCTGCCTTCCTGCTGATGGCGGGGGCTGGGGGGTGGGGTGGGCAGTGCCCCTGCCGGCCCCAGGCCACCCTCACGTGTCAGGTGTCACCTCGGCAAGCTCCAGAGGCTCACGTCCTGGCTCCTCCACGGGCTGCTGGGGAAAGTCGACTTACCTGCCCGCAAGGCCTTGGGTCTCCGCTTTCGTACTGGGACGCGGGCACCTCACCAGCTGCGTGGGTTGTTGTGGAGCCTGGCACAGCAGAACCTTCCGGAGCTCCAGGTCACTCCTGCCAAACAGGGCTGTCGGTGGCACTGCTCCTAGAACCGTAACTGTCCACAGTGGGTTGGGCCTTTGGAACACTCCCCACCCCCCGACCACCCCCACCAAAGAATAGTGTGGCAAGCCGTGGGTTTTGGGGTCTGCGGGAGCCTCGCCATCTGTCGCCCTTCTCGGGAACCCCAGCGACCCACCTGGTCCCCTCAGCTCTCTGCCCAGATGCTTCAGGGCCCGACTTCCAGGCTTGCCTCACCAGCGGTCATCAGCCGACCCTCAGGGATGTAGCAAACCACCGCTCTGCCAGTGCTGTGGGGAGAACGGAAGGGCCCCGGGGTGACGGTGGGCGGAGCTCTCCTGACTCCCGCAGGGAGAAGCGCCTGGAACTGCGGCCCCAGAGCTTGCCGGGCCGCGTGGTCCAAATGCAGGTCAGGTGGTCCTCCGATCGGAGCTGTCCGAGAAAACGCCCCTCCGCCCCCGTCTGCAGCCAGGTGTGTGCCGCACGGCAGCCTTCCCAAAACATAGTATGAATTTTAAAAATTTGTTTATTTTTGTTTCTCAACCACTTTATAATGTATTTTTTAATTTATTTTGTAATGTCTTGTTTTTAAGTATTGCTGCTATCCTTGTTATCCTTCTTCCCACTGTTTTGATTGCTGATTTATTTTGTGAAAGTTGTACACTAAATGTTCTGTTTTATGTCAAAATCAAAAGTATTTAAAGAAATACTAGTTCTATTTAATGTGGTTATAGAACCAGCTGGAAACACAAAACAAACAGTGACTGTACAGCAGGCTGGGCCCCGGCGGTCAGGTTCATTTTGTTACACATGCAATAAACTCACAACTTTACGTTTTTGACGTCTGATATTTGGTGTGGAACAGCTTTTTTTTTTTTTTTTTTTTTTAACATCCCATAAGACAGGAAGTCAGTGGTCTGGCAAGGGTCTTCTAAAGAAAAGGGGCAAACTTACAGTCAGAATTGTAGGAGAGATTGATAACACTTTGGAAAACAGTGGAGGGTCCTCAAAAAACTAAAAATAGAGCAATCCCACTCCTGGGCATATACCTGAAGAAAAGCAAAATTACCAATTTGAAAAGATACATGCACCCCCATGTTCATAGCAGCATTATTTACAATAGCCAAGATATGGAAGCAACCTAAGTGTCCACCAACAGACGAATGGATAAAGAAGACGTGGTACATATAGATATAAAATATACATAATATAATGGAATACTGCTCAGCCATAAAAAACCAAACTTTTGTGCCACAACTGCCGAGCCTGTGCCCCACAACCACTGAGCCCGCGTGCCACAACTACTGAAGCCCTCGTGCCTAGAGCCCATGCTCCGCAACAAGAGAAGCCACCGCAATGAGACGCCCGCGCACTGCAACGAAGACGAGACCCCACTCGCCACAACTAGAGAAAGCCTGCACGCAGCAACGAAGACCCAATGCAGCCAAAAATAAAATTAAAAAATAAAATAAAAAAGAATGCATAGTCTAGTGCAAAAGTAATAACGATGTATTGTGGGGTTAATATCATATATAGAAATAAAACATGTAAACAATAGCACCAAGGATGGGGTGTAGAAATAGAAGTCTACAGTTGTAAGATTCTTACATTATAGGTGAAGTATAATATTTGAAGGTAGACAGGTAGGTTCAAGATGAATATAGTAACTAGATAATTCACTAAAAAGAATACATGTTATGCAAAAATATAAAAAAGAATAACATAACTAGGTTGTGTTGCACACAACTGTTTTATCATATTACAATTATGAGGCATAGGGGTAAAAATAGTCCTGAATTTTATTTGGTGGTGTTTTATTTAAGCTTTTTTATCTATACATATACATGATATAGGCCCACACTTTTTTGGGGGGGACTCTTCATTAGATTTTGGAATTAAATATAAGCTACAGGTGAAAAATATCCTACACTATTTTAGTGATAAGGAATCTCATATAGCCATGAGATGTTTAGACTAGTATTTCCCAAACTTTTCTGTTTTATAGACCAGCAAAATATACTTACCAGATAAAAATCATCTGTATCACCAACATTTCATTTAAAAAGGACATTTAACATCAAAACTTTTCACAATAAAAGACTATTGTTTTGGTTGTCTTTTATGAAGACCTCACTTTGGTGCACTGGTTTTTCTAATGATGGGTGAAAACTTGAGCACCAGCTCACAGTGGCTCATAATCCAGTGTTCGTTACCCGTGGTTCTGACCTTCTCCTCTCCCCTCCATCCCAGTTAGCTGGTTCATTAGCCAGAGGTGGCCCAGGTGCCCATCGAAATACTCCTTGGTCCCTCCTGAAGTATCCACCACCTGTGCAGACTGCCTCCTGGTTCGCTCCTGTCTTTTTCCATGTTTCTCAAGTCCCACCTTTTCCTCAAGACCCAACTTACATCTTTTATTCTATCCCCCCCGCCATGATCCTCTTTTTAAGTGAAGCATTTCAGAGAGCTCTTACTTGGTTCTTATCATTCCTTCAAGAAACTAGACCAGGGCTTCCCTGGTGGCGCAGTGGTTGAGAGTCTGCCTGCCGATGCAGGGGTTCGTGCCCCGGTCCGGGAAGATCCCACATGCCGCGGGGCGGCTAGACCCGTGAGCCATGGCCGCTGAGCCTGCGCGTCCAGAGCCTGTGCTCCGCAACGGGCGAGGCCACAACAGTGAGAGGCCCGTGTGCCGCAAAAAAAAAAGAAACTAGACTGAAGCTTATCTTTTCATACTTTTTACCACGTTCGTCCAACAACTAAAATGGTTTTTTTCCAAAGAAAATTTTTGCCAACACTATTTTAAAATAAATGGTTTTCTTCCTGATTAAAAACAAACCAAAAAACTGCTAACACTAAAAAATGAATTTAGCAAAGTTGCAAGATAGAAAATCAACAAACAAAAACCAACTGTGTTTCTATAATGCTAACAATGAACAACCTGAAAAAGAAATTAAGAAAACAATTCCATTTATAGTAGCATCAAAAAGAATAAAATAGGAATAAACTTAACCAAGGAAATAAAAGACTTGTACACTGAAACTATAAAACTATAGGGGCTTCCGTGGTGGCGCAGTGGTTGAGAATCTGCCTGCTAATGCAGGGGACACGGGTTCGAGCCCTGGTGTGGGAGAATCCCACATGCTGCGAAGCAACTAGGCCCGTGAGCCACAACTACTGAGCCTGTGCGTCTGCAGCCTGTGCTCTGCAATAGGAGAGGAGGCCGTGATGGTGAGAGGCCCGCGCACCATGATGAAGAGAACCCCGCTTGCCACAACTGGAGAAAGCCCTCTCACAGAAACGAAGACCCAACACAGCAAAAATAAAATAAATAATAATAAAAAAAATTTTAAAAAAACCTATAAAGCGAAAGAAAGGAGACACAAATAAATGGAAAGACACTCTGGGATCATGAGTAAGAAGACTTACTAATGTTAAGACATCATTACCACCCAAAATGATCTACAGATTCAAACACAAACCTATATAAAAACCCCAACAACGCTTTTGCAGAAAGAGAAAAATCCACCCTAAAACTCACACGGAATGACAGCGGTCCCCAACTGGCCAAGACAATCTTAAAAAGAACAATTTGGTGGGTGGTCTCACACTTCCTGATTTCAAAATTTACTGCAAAGCTACAGTAATAAACATGGTAGGATGCTGCCAAAAAGGCAGACATACAGACCAATGGAATAGAATAGATAACCCAGAAATAAACCCTCGTATGTGGCCAAATGACTTTTGACAAGGGTGCCGAGATTACTCAATGGGAAAGGACAGTCTTTCAACAAATGTTGCTTGGAAAACCAGATATCCACATGCGAAAGAATGAAGCTTACCTCACACCATGTATAAAAATTAACTCAAAATGTATCAAAGACATAAATGTAAGAACTAAAACTATAAAACTCTTAGCAGAAACACTTTGAAAAGCTTCATGACATTGGATTTGGCAATGATTCCTTGGATATGAAACGAAAAAGCACAGGCAAGAAAAACTAGATAAATTGAACTTAAGAAACATTTAAAACTTGGGCAAGAAAGGACACTACCAACAGAATGAAAGGGCAACCCAAAGAGTGGGAGAAAATATCTGTTAAGTCATGTATCTGATAAGAGCTTAATATCCAGAATATATAAAGAACTCCTACAACTTAAAAAAAACAATGAACAATGGATTTGAATTTCTCCAAATAAGATACAAATGGTCAACAAGCTCATGAAAATATGCTCAACATCACTAAAAATGAGGGAAATGCAAACCAGTCCCACAATGAGACAGATACTACTTTACACCCATTAGGATGATTCTTATAAAAAAAAAAAAGGGGGCTTTTTTTTTTTTTTTAAATCAGAAAACAAGTGTTGGCAAGGGTGTGGAGAAATTGGAACGCTTGTGCACTGCTGGTGGGGATGTAAAATGGTGCAGTCACTCTGGAAATCTATATGGAGGTTCTTCAAAAAATTAAAAATACAACTACCTTATGTAATCCAGAAATTCCACTTCTGTATACATTCCCCAAAGAATTGAAAGTTGGAAGCTGAACAGGTATTTCGACTCCTCCCAAAACAGCCACGTTCATTCCAGCATTATTCACAATAGCCGAACGATGAAAGCAATCCAAGTGCCCATCAATGGATGAATGGGTAAAGAAAATGTGATATATATACACAATGCAACATTATTCAGCCTTAAAAAGGAAGGAAATTCTGTCACATGCTACAACATTATGCCAAGTGAAATAAGCCTGTCACCAAAGAACAAATATCCTGCGATACTTATGTAAGATTACCAGAGTAGTCAAATTCATAGAGACAGAAAGTAGAGGGGTGTTTGCCTGTGGCTGCGGGGAGGAGGGGGAGACAGAGTTTAGTGGGAACAGAGTTTTTGTTTGGGATGATAAAAAAAAGGTCTGGAGAGAGATGCAAGGTGGTGATGGTTGCACGATGATGTGAATGTACTCAATGCCACTGCACCGTACACATAAAAATGGTTAAAATGGTAAATTCTGTTATGTAATATTTTACAGTTAAAAAGAAGTCTAATAATCGTACTAACTTTGAAACAGTGATTGGAGAATCAGAGGCATCCATGTGTGGTTCCCCACACCACCTCTTTCTCTGACCTTCCTTGGTTCCTGAGGACCCAGGTCCCAGCAGTGCCACATTTGGGGAAGAATGCAGAGGCTCCTGGTCACTGAAGCACTGGCTCAGGACTCCCAACTCCGACTTACAGGCAGCACTCAGGAGATGCTGGGTCTCCAGTGGGGAACTCTCTCCTGCTCTGGCTCTTCAGAGGCTGGTTTTCCTAGGAACCAGGGTCAGTGCCTGGGACACAGTGTGGGCGAGCCTGGCATGGGACCCAGGCCCTTCTCACCAGGATACCGACTCCAGACTCCCAACTATCGAGGCTAAGAAACAAATGTTCCCTTCACCCAACTGCCATCCACACATCTACACAACCACCAGGTTCCACGCCAACTCTCCAAGCGCACAAGGGCAACTCAGTGGCTTGTTTCAAATGAGTCCTGACCCCGGCTTGCGAGACCCTGTTACACAGTGAGGACTGTCAGACAGATGGGCGTCTTCCCCGTCCAGCCTGACGGCACGATGACACCTGTCGTTTCAGATACAGGCTCCTGTCATCCTGCAATCCAAGATGCTTTCTCACAAAAACAGCCAAGTATTTGTAAAATAACTCATAATTAGCTCCAAAGAAAGAATGGGAGAGGGACTTCCCTGGTGGCGCAGTGCTTAAGAATCCGCCTGCCAATGCAGGGGACACGGGTTCGAGCCCTGGTCTAGGAGGATCCCACATGCTGCGGAGCAACTAAGCCCGTGCGCCACAACTACTGAGCCTGCGCTCTAGAACCTGCGAGCCACAACTACTGAGCCCACATGCCACAACTACTGAGCCTGCGCTCTAGAGCCCGCGAGCCACAACTACTGAGCCTGTGTGCCGCAACTACTGAAGCCCGTGCACCTAGAGCCCGTGCTCCACAAGAGAAGCCACTGCAGTGAGAAGCCCACGCACCGCAACAAAGAGTAGCCCCCACTCGCTGCAACTAGAGAAAGCCCGCGCGCGGCAACAAACACCCAACACAGACAAAAAATAAATAAATTTATGAAGGAAAAAAAAAAAAGAAAGAATGGGAGAGTCCAGTCAATTGGGCAAAACCCGGCCCCTCAGCCTCCATCTGTGCTCTAGGGTGTAGCCTCGGGGGCCAGAGTCAAGCTGGATGAGGTTTAGGCTGTTCCTCCACGACTGGCTCTGGGACTCTGGACCGTGGAGGAGCTGCTCACCCTGAGCTGCACCTCTCTGTGCAGTGGAGGGGCTGTGGGCCCACCTGTTTCCCAGGACTGGAGACCAGCACGGTGACCTCAAGTTGTAGCCATCGGTCCCACCCACCCCAAATGCGCTGGCACCCCAGTCCTAACCCAGCGCCACCACAGTCTCAAGCTTTCGCTGCTTCTAGCACGTTTGTTTACGCCCCCTGGACTGGACTTGTAGTGAGGTTTGGGTGAACTCAGCTGCAGGCTTCACCCTGTGCTGGCCTGGGGCACTAGGGTACAGGGCAGGCCTCGGGGTCGAGGGCCCCGACCCCGAAGGGGCCTTGCTGTCTGGGCCCTGAGCTGTTCAGAGGCTGTCCTCCTCACTGCACATGTGGTACACTTCCCAAAGGGGCGAGTCCTTCTAAATTCAGAATCGTAATTTTAAAGTCACAACCCCTTCCTCCGTCCTGCCTCAGTTTCTCGTCCTGCTGACAGCACGGCCTGTGCTGGGGAACCGTCCCTCCAGTGTTTTCCAGGGCAGGGCTCTGCTGCTTGGTTCACTCCGTACCTGAGGTGCCGATGGAGGGAGGGGCTGAAGGCCAACGAGCTGGTGGAGCTGAGGCGAGGGGTGGGGCTCCAGGCACCGGGAACAGCCCCGCCAGGGACGCAGGTCCAGGATGAGGCCTCTGGGCGTCTCCCCTTCGCACACAGGTTACACAGCAGCAGCCCTGAAACACGTGAACACAGCTGAAGGGACCAGATCCCTGGGCATCTCTGACACCATCAGTCGGGACCAGCACTTCTGGTCAGCATCACAGCACACGCCGAGTGGTTCAGACCCAAGTCCCAGCCAAGACCCTGCCTGGACGCACGTGACCGTCACCGTGGAGCCACACTGGGGCACAGGCCGCGCTGGCCTGGGGCCCTGAGGGGCAGAGGGAACACCTCACGGAAACAACTCATCCTTTTATAAAATATTTATTCTAAAAAAATCACACTGTACAAATTCAGATAGAACATTCTCAAGGCTCATATTTATAAAAATGTGAACATAACAGACTGGAGTTAACGAACAAACCTTCGTTGCTTCTTTCTAAATTAAGAAGGAAAAAGTGTTCCTTTTTTCCAAGTACAGTGACAGCAAATGTCTAGAAGACATCCAAAGAGCCAGCCTGTAAAGTAAGGTTCACCGCCAGCTCTCCAGTTCTGTTTCCCCAGAGGAATCCGACTCCGAACGCAGGGGAAGTGGGCGGCCCTTGGGGCCCCGGGCCTCATCCATCCAGTCGGCTGCTCAGTGAGGCTCCCGAGGCTGGTTACGTACAGCGTAAAAGTTTGTGCTCAGAGAAAATCCAACACAGTTCGTTCGTAATTTCCTGTTCTCCAACTAAGTGGGTTTTCTGTACACTTGCTACGAAGTTCTGTACAAAAGCACGAAGCTCCTGGGAGGTGTAACTTCTGAAAGTTAAAAATGACGACACAGAAGCGTTTTCTACAGTTCAATCTGTACATTCACACGGAGGGAGGAACTCAGTAAAAAAGAATTCATAAATTCTGCACGAGGGAACCCTGGCGTCTTTACTTGAAAAGCTGGGGGTAAGTCTCAGCTCCCCCCCTCGAACGGCCTCACCTTCCTGATGCTCGTCCCCCTCCAACTGTCAGGTGAGCAACCGCCCTCCCGGCCAGCCGCGGCCGCGCTCACAGCCAGGGGTGCCAGGCGGGGTCCATGCGGCACAGGTTGTCCAGGCTGTTGGCGGCGGCCACCAGGGTGTTCACTTTGCTCTCCCCGCCCTCGAACTGGGCAAGGTTGTGCAGGCGGGTCATGATGGCCGTGACGGCCTTCTGGACGAGGGAAACCAGCTGCTGGCTGTCCATGTTCTCGGGCTGCCCGGCGGCTGACAGAGGAGATGAGGTGTCCTCCTGTGTCTTTTTGTGCCAAGCGATGATCTCGTCCCGAAGCACGGTTTTCAGGATGCCGTCCACCTGGGTGGGGAGAGAACAGAACGGTCCGCGCTTAACCAACAACAGCCCCGAGGGTGGCTCCCCAAGTGAGGGGCTCAGCCATGGCGGCCGACGGGCCATCAGCCTCAGCACCCGGGGCCAGGTGCCACAGGCACGCTGGTGGGGCCACTGCAGCCAGACACGCGTGATGACACCCCGTGGATTCTAAGCTGAAGGAAGAGGGAGGGGGAGGGAGGGAGGGGCCCGCGGCTGCCGCTCCCCCTGGGGTCAGGGAACTGTGGGAACTGGGTCCACAGGGTGGGGAGGTGGTGGCTGCAGCAGGAAGGTGAGAAGCACCCGGGGGAGGGGACTGGAGGAGAAGGGCCGGGGACCCAGGCCAGCGGTGGCACTGACATCACCGACAAGATGGCGTTCCCACGACGGACACACCGTGCACAGGTCCTCCTGAACCACAACATGGGACCTCAGCCCATCGTCACCATCAAAGGACGCGGGAGCTTCGTGAGGCACCAGGGCTGCTTTAAAGTAACTTCGACTGACATGCTGAGGGTTTTATTCTGTGTTACTTGGCCCCAACAGAATGTGTTTTTAAAGGAGATTCCCACATAGCACGGTCTCTATATTAGCCTAACGTAAAGGCAGTCACTACATTTGGGCCCAGAGTTTGGAGAAGGCCCAGTTCCCTCCCATCTATACCAGCTCAGACTGTGCAGAGTAACTCCCAGTGTTTTTCCAAGTCGTAACAGGTCTTTAATATATGGAGGGCCTTCTTCACTCTTTCTAAAGTTTTCAATTAAATGCCACTCTAAGAATTACCCTGATTGCATAGAAACAGTTGTTCTGGAAACAAACGAGAAGTTCATATTTCAAGCCTTAAGCCAAAGTGGATAAAAGTGCACTGCTATTCCCTGCATTAGAGCAGACTCCTTTCTCAAGAAGGAACCGTGGGCTCTTTGTTTTCACTCATGTTCATAACAGCTCATCACTGTATCCCCACAGCAGCACCCCGCACTGATGGGCATGTGCAACCGAAGATTAAAAAGAGCACGAAGTTCTGGTTCACAGTTAAGAGATTATCCCATAACGTAAAACCTGTTCTATGTAAGTGTTTTGCGAAAGCAGCTGGTGTCTGCAGCCTTCTCTAGACACAAACTGCTTATCTGGGAAAACAACAAACAAACCAATAGTAATACAGCTGGTCTCAGAAATTAAAAGAAAAAATAAATTGTGTTCCGTCCCCAACTGTGGAGAGACAGGATCAGGGTGAGAATGAACTGGATTTGAATCCCTGTCTGTCCTCCCTGAGCACAGTGCCAGGCGCAGAGTGTCACAGCCCTGGCGTGGCCAAGGGCATCTGCCACGTGGCATCTCATGGGGGTTCACTATTTGCCTCACGTGTCATGTCTGTTTAGGGCCCGTCACCGTAGCCCCAGTAAGACAGGAGCCATCCAACACGGACACACCTGCCCTCTTAAGCAGAAAGGTTTGCAAAATGAGAAACTGAAGGTAGCTATAAAATGGAGTAAACAAAACTGACACACAGAGGTAGTAGCTGGGGAAACTATCCAATAGAGGCTTCTAGATTGCTCTTTGTAAACTGGTCCAGCATCCTAAACACTCATGCACAGAGAACATTTTAACCCCTTTTCCCCAGTGAACGTGCTGTGAATGCTCTTCCCTCCTCCTGCCTTGTCTGCAGATCCGGGGCTCCTGTGAGCCCACCACGTGCAGAGTTACCCAGTCTGTGCTCCTCACAAGACGACCCCTTACCTACCTTGAAGTTGGGCTGGGCAAAGCACCGGGCGACGGCGATCATGGATGCGGTCAACGGGCCAGAGACACCGATGGTGGTCAGAAACTCAGATATGTTGGGTGTGAGGCGAAAAGGGACAGGACGGTTGGCATCTAAGTCTCCAGTTGCATCATTTATATCAAATCGAAAGTAGGCCACGTTCAGTTTGCCGGTGTCCTAAAGTTCAGAAGGAGACGCTTCAGAAACTTAAAACAGTAGGACGCAGATTCTACAGGAAGGCTGGCCGCTCACATCAGGTTACCTGAGCGATCTGCAGCATCTCGGGGTTGAGTCTATTGAGATGCAAGACGAACTCCGCAAAGCCGATGAGGGCAAGCTGGATGGTGAACATCTTCCGGAAGGTCCAGTAGTCGGTGGCGTTGGGGAAGGTGTGCAGAGCCCACTCCTTAAGCATGCTGCGTGGCACCATGTTGCTCTGAACTTCCTTGAGGATGTCTCGAAGGACCTGAAATGACACATCACTCCATGACTCTTCCATCTAATTCACTTATTTTTTTCCTTCAAAAAGAAAACTCTCATATTGTAATTTCTTTCTTGCTTAGCACCACTTGAGTGAACTTTGCTGACAAATACATATGCAGTGTCATTTGACTAATCATGAGGATGCACAAAATTGGTCAATTTCCCTCCAAGGTTCCATGTCTTATGCCCGAAGCAACAATGGAGCTCTGTGAATAAAAGCCTCAGCTGCATGATATGTAATGATCTGTTTCACCAAGAATTTAGGTAATTAGCTGAATACTATAACTCACCAACTACAGAATATACCAGGCCGATGAACAGAAGATCAAAAGAATAGTTGGATACTTCGTAACCAAGAATATTAAAGACAAAAGTTTTATAAACTGAAGGAGCTAGTCTTAAAATGAGATTAGATGTTACACAACACTTTAAACTGAATTCTACACTGGAAGACTCACAATACTGTTTCAAACATCACATATTTAGAGATGGTCTCAAAAAAGAGTTTGTTGAGTTAAGCTGGCTCCTGTTAGACCAACTGGTAAAGGTATACAGGTCTCTTCTGGGCTAAGCCACACCCACGTGCTCTGGATAACCACTAGTATGCAGGCCGTGAGCAACCAAGAACCACGCAGACTTCCAATCACACGTTGTTTCTGTTCATTTCATCAGCAAAATGGAAAGAAGCCCTTCTGAGATAGCAGAGTGAGGACTTCCAAAATCTACTGCTCTGTAAATGCAATGAGAACACTGGCAAAAACCATCAAAACAAACTTTTCCACAACTCTGGAAATTAAAGGCTTGCGACAATCTGGGCAACTTTTATTCAAGAAAAAGAAGGCTGAATCTTGGTGAGAACAGTGAGCTTCGTGGCAGTTTAATTGTCCTATTCCCATCCCTCCCTCCCCAGCTCCACAGTGGCCCTGAAAACCAACAGCCTTGTATCCTCGGCAGCTGTAAAAACAAGCAGGCTAACAGCCACTGGAGTGGGCAGAATTGGTGTGGTGACCCCAGAAAGGCCTGATCCCCAGAGGACGGTCACTGGTGACCTGTCGGCAGCCTCTGGAAAAAAAACCCATTTACTGGGCTTGTCTGTTTGAACTCAGAGCACACAAGAGGGCGGCCAGACCAGGGACAAGCTGGGGAGTGAGACGACATGGGGGCTTTGAAAAGCTCCACCACATTCCTGGGAACCCTGAAGGCCAGCCTCATGCTCATGAGAAACCTCAGAAGGTCCACGCTCTCACTTCTGGTTGACGGCGAGATTCTGCACAAGCAGGCGGTGAAGGCTACGGCAGGGCTGTGAGCTACCCCCATACACACACACACAGGAGCCCTCAAAAAAGGCCGAAAACTTATTGATTCAAGGCATTTAAGAAGATCTCTATATGTGATTGGTTCAAGATGGCGGAGCAGAAGGACGGGCTCTCACTCCCTCTTGTGAGAGCAACGGAATCACAACTAGCTGCTGAACGATCATGGACAGGAAGACACTGGAACTCACCAGAAAGATGCCCACATCCAGAGACAAAGGAGGAGCCACAGTGAGACGGTAGGAGGGGCGCAATCACAGTAAAATCAAATCCCATAACTGCCGGGTGGCTGACTCACAGCCTGGAGAACACTTATACCACAGAAGTCCACCCACTGGAGTGAAGGTTCTGAGCCCCACGGCAGGCTTCCCAACCTGGGGGTCTGACAACGGGAGGAAGAATTCCTAGAGAATCAGACTTTGAAGGCTAGCAGGATTTGACTGCAGGACTTCGACACGTCTGGGGGAAACAGAGACTCCATTCTTGGAGGGCACACACAAAGCAATGTGTGCACCTGGACCCAGGGGAAGGAGCAGTGACCCCATAGGAGACTGAACCAGACCGACCTGCTAGTGTTGGAGGGTCTCCTGCAGAGGTGGGGGGTGACTGTGTCTCACCTTGAGGACAAGAACACTGGCAGCAGAAGTTTTGGGAAGTACTCCTTGGCGTGAGTCCTCCCAGAGTCCGCCATTAGCCCCACTAAAGAGCCCAGGTAGGCTCCAGTACTGGGTCGCCTCAGGCCAAACAACCAACAGGGAGGGAACACAGCCCCACCCATCAGCAGACAAGGCGATTAAAGTTTTATTGAGCTCAGACCACCAGAGCAACAGCCAGCTCTACCCACCACCAGTCCCTCCCACCAGGAAACTTGCACAAGCCTCTTAGATAGCCTCATCCACCAGAGGTCAGACAGCAGAAGCAAGAAGAACTACAGTCCTGCAGCCTGTGGAACAAAAACCACATTCACAGAAAGATAAACAAGATGAAAAGGCAGAGGGCTATGTACCAGATGAAGGAACAAGATAAAACCCTAGAAAAACAACTAAATGAAGTGGAGATAGGCAATCTTCCAGAAAAAGAATTCAGAATAACGATAGTGAAGATGATCCAGGACCTCAGAAAAAGAATGGAGGCAAAGATCGAGAAGATGCAAGAAATGTATAAAAAAGACCTAGAAGAATTTAGAAGAAACAAACAGAGATGAACAATACAATAACTGAAATGAAAACTACACTAGAAGGAATCAATAATAGAATAACTGATGCAGAAGAACGGATAAGTGACCTGGAAGACAGAATGGTGGAATTCACTGCTGTGGAACAGAATAAAGAAAAAAGAATGAAAAGAAATGAAGACAGCCTAAGAGACCTCTGGGACAACATTAAACCCAACAATATTTGCATTACAGGGGTCCCAGAAGAAGAAGAGAGAGATAAAGGACCTGAGAAAATATCTGAAGAGATTATAGTCGAAAACTTCCCTAACATTGGAAAGGAAATAGCTGCCCAAGTCCAGGAAGCACAGAGAGTTCCATACAGGATAAGCTCAAGGAGAAACGCACTGAGACACATAGTAATCAAAGTGGCAAAAATTAAAGACAAAGAAAAATTATTGAAAGCAGCAAGGGAAAAACGACAAATAACATACAGGGGAACTCCCATAAGGTTAACAGCTGATTTCTCAGCAGAAACTCTACAAGCCAGAAGGGAGTGGTATGACATATTTAAAGTGATGAAAGGGAAGAACCTACAACCAAGATTACTCTACCCAGCAAGGATCTCATTCAGATTCGATGGAGACATCAAAAGCTTTACAGACAAGCAAAAGCTAAGAGAATTCAGCACCACCAAACCAGCTCTACAACAAATGCTAAAGGAACTTCTCTAAGTGGGAAACACAAGAGAAGAAAAGGACCTACAAAAGTAACCCAAAACAATTAAGAAAATGGTAACAGGAACATACATATCAATAATTACCTTAAATGTGAATGGATTAAATGCTCCAACCAAAAGACACAGGCTTGCTGAAAGGATACAAAAACAAGACCCATATATGCTGTCTACAAGAGACCCACTTCAGACCTAGGGACACATTCAGACTGAAAGTGAGAGGATGGAAAAAGATATTCCATACAAATGGAAATCAAAAGAAAGCTGGAGTAGCAATACTCATATCAGATAAAATAGACTTTAAAATAAAGAATGTTACAAGAGACAAGGAAGGACACTACATAATGATCAAGGGATCAATCCAAGAAGAAGATATAACAATTATAAATATATATGCACCCAACATAGGAGCACCTCAATACATAAGGCAACTGCTAACAGCTATAAAAGAGGAAATCGACAGTAACACAATAATAGTGGGGGACTTTAACACCTCACTTACACCAATGGACAGATCATCCAGACAGAAAATAAATAAGGAAACACAAGCTTCAAATGACACAATAGACCAGACAGATTTAATTGATATTTATAGGACATTCCATCCAAAAACAGATTACACTTTCTTCTCAAGTGCACATGGAACATTCTCCAGGATAGATCACATCTTGGGTCACAAATCAAGCCTCAGTAAATTTAAGAAAACTGAAATCATATCAAGCATCTTTTCTGACCACAACACTATGAGATTAGAAATGAATTACAAGGGAAAAAACGTAAAAAACACAAACACATGGAGGCTAAACAATACGTTACTAAATAACCAAGAGATCACTGAAGAAATCAAAAAATACCTACAGACAAATGACAATGAAAACACGATGATCCAACACCTATGGGATGCAGCAAAAGCAGCTCTAAGAGCGAAGTTTATAGCTATACAAGTCTACCTCAAGTAACAAGAAAAATCGCAAATAAACGATCTAACCTTACACCTGAAGAACTAGAGAAAGAACAAACAAAACCCAAAGTTAGCAGAAGGAAAGAAATCATAAAGATCAGAGCAGAAATAAATGAAATAGAAACAAAGAAAACATTAGCAAAGATCAATAAAACTAAAAGCTGGTTCTTTGAGAAGATAAACAAAATTGATAAACCATTAGCCAGACTCATCAAGAAAAAGAGGGAGAGGACTCAAATCAATAAAATTGGAAATGAAAAGGAGAAGTTACAACAGACACCGCAGAAATACAAAGCATTCTAAGAGACTACTACAAGCAACTCTATGCCAATAAAATGGACAACCTGGAAGAAATGGACAAATTCTTAGAAAGGTATAACCTTCCAAGACTGAACCAGGAAGAAACAGAAAATAGGAACAGACCAATCACAAGTAATGAAATTGAAACTGTGATTAAAAATCTTCCAACAAACAAAAGTCCAGGACCAGATGGCTTCACAGGTGAATTCTATCAAACATTTAGAGAAGAGCTAACACCCATCCTTCTCAAACTCTTCCAAAAAATTGCAGAGGAAGGAACACTCCCAAACTCAGTCTACGAGGCCACCATCCCCCTGATACCAAAACCAGACAAAGATACTACAAAAAAAGAAAATTCCAGACCAATATCACTGATGAATATAGATGCAAAAATCCTCAACAAAATACTAGCAAACAGAATCCAACAACACATTAAAAGGATCACACACCATGATCAAGTGGGATTTATCCCAGGGATGCAAGGATTCTTCAATTTACACAAATCAATCAATGTGATACAAACCATATGATCATCTCAATAGATGCAGAAAAAGCTTTTGACAAAATTCAATACCCATTTATGAAAAAAACTCTCTAGAAAGTGGGCATAGAGGGAACCTACCTCAACATAATAAAGGCCATATACAACAAACCCACAGCAAACATCATTCTCAAAGGTGAAAAACGGAAAGCATTTCCTCTAAGATCAGGAACAAGACAAAGATGTCCACTCTCACCACTATTATTCAACATAGTTTTGGAGGTCCTAGCCACAGCAATCAGAGAAGAAAAAGAAATAAAAGGAATACAAATTGGAAAAGAAGTAAAACTGTCACCGTTTGCAGATGACATGATACTATATACGTAGAGAATCCTAAAGATGCCACCAGAAAACTACCAGAGCTAATCAATGAATTTGGTAAAGTTGCAAGATACAAAATTAATGAACAGAAATCTCTTGCATTCCTATACACTAATGATGAAAAATGTGAAAGAGAAATTAAGGAAACACTCCCATTTACCACTGCAACAAAAAGAATAAAATACCCAGGAATAAACCTACCTAGGGAGACAAAAGGCCTATATGCAGAAAACTATAAGACACTGATGAAAGAAATTAAAGATGATACCAACAGATGGAGAGATATACCATGTTCTTGGATTGGAAGAATCAATATTACAAAAATGACTATACTATCCAAAGCAATCTACAGGTTCAAAGCACTCCCTATCAAATTACCAATGGCAGTTTTTACAGAACTAGGACAAAAAAATCTTAAAATTTGTATGGAGACACAAAAGACCCCGAATAGCCAAAGCAGTCTTGAGGGAAAAAAGCGGAGCTGGAGGAATTAAGACTCCCTGACTTCAGACTATACTACAAAGCTACAGTAATCAAGACAATATGGAACTGGCACAAAAACAGAAATATAGATCAATGGAACAAGACAGAAAGCCCAGAGATAAACCCACGCACCTATGGTCAACTAATCTATGAGAAAGGAGGCAACGATATACAATGGAGAAAAGACAGCCTCTTCAATAAGTGGTGCTGGGAAAATTGGACAGCTACGTGTAAAAGAATGAAATTAGAACACTCCCTAACGTCATACACAAAAATAAACTCAGAATGGATTACAGACCTAAATGTAATACCGGACACTATAAAACTCTTAGAGGAAAACATAGGACAAACACTCTTTGACATAAATCACAGCAAGATCTTTTTTGATCCACCTCCTAGAGTAATGGAAATAAAACCAAAAATAAACAAATGGGACCTAATGAAACTTAAAAGCTTTTGCACAGCAAAGGAAACCACAAACAAGACGAAAAGACAACCCTCAGAATGAGAGAGAATAGTTGCAAAGAAATCAACGGACAAAGGATTAATCTCCAAAATATATAAACAGCTCATGCAGCTCAATATTAGAAAAAACAAACAACCCAATCCAAAAATGGGCAGAAGACCTAAATAGACATTTCTCCAAAGAAGACATACAGATGGCCAAGAAGCACATGAAAAGCTGCTCCACATCACTAATTATTAGAGAAATGCAAATCAAAACTACAATGAGGTATCGCCTCACACCAGTTAGAATGGGCATCATCAGAAAATCTACAAACAACAAATGCTGGAGAGGGTGTAGAGGAAAGGGAACCCTCTTGCACTTCTGGTGGGAATGTAAATTGATACAGCCACTATGGAGAACAGTATGGACGTTCCTTAAAAAACTAAACATAGAATTACCATATGACCCAGCAATCCCACTACTGGGCATATACCCAAAGAAAACCATAATTCAAAAAGACACATGCACCCCAATGTTCACTGCAGCACTACTTACAATAGCCAGGTCATGGAAGCAACCTAAATGCCCATCGACAGATGAATGGATAAAGAAGATGTGGTACATACATACAATGGAATATTACTCAGCCATAAAAAGGAACGAAATTAGGTCATTTGTAGAGATGTGGATGAATCTAGAGACTGTCATCCAGAGTGAAGTCAGAAAGAGAAAAACAAATATCGTATATTAATGCATATATGTGGAAAATAGAAAAATGGTACAGATGAACCGGTTTGCAGGGCAGAAACAGAGACACAGATGTAGAGAACAAACGTATGGACACCGAGGGTGGAGGTGTGATGAATTGGGAGATTGGGATTGACATATATACACTAATATATATATATATAATGGATAACTAATAAGAACCTGCTGTATAAAAAAATAAATAAAATTCAAAAATTCAAAAACAAAAACAATATCTCTGTAAATCACTGGCTGGCCGCTGGGCTAACTGAGGAGACACCTCAGTGGCTGCACTTGTGTGAGGAGTGGTCACGTCCTCTAAGGAGAGTTGATGAGTTTGGTTTTGGATATTCCTCAATGGCATCCTGGAGAGAATCAGCCCAGGAAAGTCACTAAAACAAACAAACAGCAACAACAACGAACCTTGGGGGGAAGGATGTGATTTCTAGAGTTGCCACATTATATTATCCAAAACATCAGTTTTCAATAGAAAGTTATGAGGCATGAAAAGAAGCAGGACAACATGGCCAATACACAGCCAAGAAGGTGATGTCACCTGTATCAAGTCACTTACACCCAGAACATATGAAGAATTCTTAGAATCAACAATAAAAAGACAAATCACCCAATTTAAAAACAAGCAAAGGACCTGAACAGACTTTTCTCCACAGAAAATATGCAAACAGCCAATTAGCAAATGAAAAAATACTCAGCATCACTGGTTATCAACCAAAATGAGCTAGCACTTCACACCCACTAGGATGGCTATAATCAAAAAGACAAAAAGACAGACAATACTAAGCACTGTTAAGACTGTGGAGAAGTTAGAACCCTCATATATTGTAGTCACTTTGGAAAACAGTTTGGCAGTTCATCAGAATGTTAAACGTAAGAGTTACCATATAACCCAGCAATTCTGCTCCTAGGTACATACCCAAGAGAAATGAAAACACAGGCCCGCACAAAAACACGCACACAAATGTTCACAGCAGCATTAATCATAACGGTATAAACAAGCTAAAGTCCATCAACTCATGAACAGATAAATTAAATGTGTTATATTTATACAAGGGAATAATCAGCAATAAAAAGAAACAAACTACTGACACATGCTACAACACAGATAACCTTGAGAACACGCTCAATGAAAGAAGCCAGACATTGAAGACCACATGTTGTATGATTCCGATCACATGATGCACCCAGAATAAGCAAATTCACAGAGACAGAAAGATCTGTGGTCACCAGGGGTGGGGACAGAGAAGAATAGGGAGTGACTAGGAACAGGTATGAAGTTTTTTTCGGGTGATGAAATGTTTTAAAGATAGATAGTGGTGATGACTAACTGTGAATACTGAAAACATTAAATTGTACTTTTTTTTTTTTTTTTTTTTTTTTTGCGGTACGCGGGCGTCTCACTGCTGTGGCCTCTCCCGTTGCGGAGCACAGGCTCCGGACGCGCAGGCCCAGCGGCCACGGCTCACGGGCCCAGCCGCTCCGCGGCATGTGGGATCTTCCCGGACCGGGGCACGAACCCGTGTCCCCTGCATCGGCAGGCAGACTCTCAACCACTGCGCCACCAGGGAAGCCCCTAAATTGTACATCTTAAAGGGGAAATTTTATGGCATGTGAGTAATATCCCAATTATAATACCCAAAGGTGTTATAAAAAACTGCAAAGGATGAAGCAGCAGAGTTAATAACAAAACAAACTAGGGGACAAAGACTAAGAAGAGGGAACCAAGCTGGGATTATTTGTATTGTCAGCATCTCCAGCTGGCCCAGCAGGACCCTAGCACTGTTTCTACACTGGACCAGTCATCAGCTCCATCTTTACAAAGCGATAGGGCATTCTGAGGTAGCCATGTATTTGCAGACAGGAGTTGATGGCTTCCACACTGTGAAAGGTACATGCAGCCTGAAGAATCCAATCCATTCATCTCCCACAAACACCCCAAAACTGCCCATGCTCCACAGAGGCCAAGCAGAACACAGGAATCCCACCTGCTTTACCGGCAAGAAGGTGGAGGCTTACACAAGACCCTGTGCCCTGAGCACTGCCGCAGTGGGTGAAACGAGCACCTGTGGGCTCCATCCTCCTAAACCAAGTCCTCTGGGACCCAGATTAATGTAGACCAGTCCCCGGGAGAACAGAGGCAAGTCACAGCTTCCAGCTCTGGGGTGTCTCTCCTAGAAACTGTGAGGCCCTCTCGGGAAACACAGGAAGGACGCCAGAGGCATCCAGAGAACGGCCCAAAGAGATGCCTTTTGGTGACGCAGACAATTCTGGATAAAACTTTCTCATCCAGGGGCCACCCCTGCCTTGCTATCCATCAAGGGCAGGAACCTGCAGATGGAGAGGGACCTTCGTCCACCTGACCGGTGCAGCCAAGAGTCGTCCAGGACTCGGCGGGGGGCACTGTGCTGCCACCCTAGGCGACAAAAGCAGCCAGCCCGACGTGTTGCAGCGTTCCCCACTTTGTGTATTTTAGAACATACATGCGGTACAGAGACTGTGTGGTACCTTAAGGCCCGGCAGCAAACCAGACAAACGTGAACACTATGTGGGGAGACAGCCTCCCATCACCTAGACCTGGTTTGTTGGCCAAATGAACCTGCCATGAAGTTACTCTTAAAATTCTGATATCTGGGCCTCTCTGCAAGTGCAGGTAAAGGACTATGAGGCTCTGCAAGGTTGAAACGTACCTCTCTGTCCTGTTACAACAAATGGTCTGCGGCAAATGCCCCTTCACCAAGGCCCACGGCCACTTCACCAGTCCAACTGGACCCCCTGCCCGGCCCCGGTGCCCCCGCACCTGGTGGCTGGCCTGCGTCCCGCGCGCCTGCACGGTGGCCAGGCGGTCATAGTAGCGGGAGATGGGGTTGTCGTGCTCGATGCCCTTCTTGGCACAGCGCTGCTTGTAGATCTCCACCAGGGAGAGTGAGGATGGGTTGTCCTCCACCAGGCGCATCTGCGGGGACACGGCCACCACGCGCGGGACTGAGGAGAGAGGGGAGAGACGGGCAGATGAGAGCAGGGCTCACAGGCCAGCACTGGGGCAGAGGCGCGGGTGAAGCCGGGAGAGCGCGGTCACACGGCGCGGTGGCCTCAGCCCACAGCCTGAGGCTCCGTCTAGCAGGGCCGGAGCCCAAGCCGCCTGTGACCTGCGTTTAAGGCACAGGTGACCAGGAAGGCCTCGCTAGGCAACCTCACGAGAAGAACAAGGAGGCTGTGCCAAGTGCTCTGGAGCTGAGCGGCGCAGCTCTGAGCCGAGTCTGCCAGCCTGCGGGGGGGCGGCGGGCACACGACGCCTCTGACTTCTAATCGAGAGTTGATTCAGTCTAACGCCAGTTAAAGCTTGGCTACTGGCCCGTTGCCATGGCTTCAACCCATGAAGAAATTCCTACAGGACTCCAGGGGACATACACGGACCACCACCTGGAGCTAACCAGGAGCTTGTTTCTTTGGAAGCAGCAAAGAACAACCAACTAGCACAGCTGGGACCAACACGGTAGATCACGTTACATTCATGTGAAAATGCACACAGCTTTCTATAGACCTGTTTTTGTTTTTTTTTTTTTAAATGTACTTCTTATTTTGGGGATGTTGAACTTAAGGGCAAGAGATTTTAGGTCAGAATAGGCTGGATCACAACTTAGCTAGCAGAAGAAAGTTCCATACAGGACCAGATAATATGCGTTGCAATGGGCTCCTAAACTGGGGATTAATGCTGAAGTGTAACAATAGCTCCCTCCTCTGGGTGGGATTACAGGCAGCTCATCTACACCCCTTACTACAGACTCACAATTCAACCACGACAACTCGGTTCTGGGAAGACCTCACTCAACGTTGCTGGTTGCTGCCTGCCTGAGATTTCTGTGGCCTGCCCGGGGCTCCTTGACTCCCAGGCAGCACCTCAGGCGGTGCCCACACACTGCAGGCTGTGTCCCGGAGCAGATCCGAGACTGCACTTAAAAACTGCCATGTGCCGTGAGCACACGCCCAACAAGCCCTCTGCTCGGCCGGGCATCGCCAGAGCCTGGGAAGATTCCTGGGGAAGTGAGGAGGGCTGTGTGCACGGGCCCAGGGCCTCCTTCTCCAGACAAGTCCTCGTTGGGCGCCCGTCCTGCGGGGAGGAGCCTCAGGCCCCAGGGGTGGAGGTGTCCCCTCCCTCCAGGTGCAGGGCCCCTGCAGGCACCAGCCCTCAGCCTACCGCCTGCCCCCACCTGGCGGGGCTCAGAGACTCGCCGTTGCTGACACAGACGGCACAGGCTGCCGGGTGTCGCTGTGCAGCCCCTGGGCCGTGCTGGTACCTGTGAAGAATAAGTGCCTCTTGGTGGTTTCCTTCCTCTTTTCCAAGCAGGGGTTGAGCAGGCGGAGCAGCTGCAGCACGCGCTCCTCCCTCCGCGACTCCGTCAGGCAGGCGTCGTTCATGACCAGGTATGGGTAGATCTTTCCGTTGTGCCCGCGGATGTACAGCCTCCTGGCTGCCGTGTTGTGCTTCTGCACAATCTCCACCCGGGGCATAAACCTGCCGGGAGGAGTGGACAATCAGACACCAACGCCCCGAGCCGCAACTTCCAAGCCTTTCCTTTGAGAAGAAAATGGAGCTCTGCAGAAGCGGCTGTCAGAACCGTCCTGGAAAACAGACTGTACGACAGTGGCGGTTTGTCATTTACACCCCACCTCACTGCGACAAGGTAGTCGTGCCACAGTATCGGAGGGAAAACGAGAGGAGGAAGAGAAGGCGAAGCTGGAAGTTTCAAACAGGCACGCCGAGGGTCCAGCCTCAGCAGCCAGAGACGGGCGCTAACCGGCCCAGAGGAGTCCAGCAGCCACGACGGCACGGGCCCCACTGGCTGGCGCTGGGGCAGAGGACCAGGTGCCCGAGAAGCGAACGTGGGCCGTGGGCCTAAGCACGCTGACGGCAGGAGGGGGAGGGGGCGGCCAGGACGGGTCAGGTTTGGAGGAAACACCTGACCGTTAAGGGTCGCCCCTTCACAGCTCACTTTACATTTTAAATGAGATGCAACTTGCTTCGCTCTGGTAAATTTGACCATTGTCTGATTCTTTTGAATCCTGTGCTTTGAGTTTACAGAAGACTGCGAAACTATACTTTGTCAAGTTCCATGGGGATTCAGAAAGGATTCTTTTGAGAGCAAACACAAGCTTGACTCAAACAAGACACTGAACCCAGTGGTTAGACCAGACCCTTTAAAGGTACTCATATCCTAGAGCAACACTGTGTCCTCTCCCGTTTCGGGGGAAGGAGTGCAGAGAGGAGGGAACTACAGTGTGACCCGCTGGCCAGGTCTGCCTGGAGGGTCTGCTGGGGAAGGTTTTGGTGATCCCGGGCCAGGTCAGGCTCACTCACCGAGCGATCTTGATGTAGTAATGTGTCGGCTTTGGCATCAGAAATTCCCCAGGAATTTCTACCTCAGCTGTCTGTGCTGAGAAATTGCTCAAAAACCGGCACTTTTCTTCTATGAGGAAGAATTTTGGAAGTTGCTTGGTTTTAGCCTCCAGAATTTTGATCCATTTTTTCAGTTTAGAAATAAGATTATGAAGCTTCATGGAACCTGGAACACTGAAGTCAAAATCTGCAAAATAAAATATGATTAGAAACATTTTTAGTCATTTGGGCTATTTCTAATTCACTACAAAAACCACAGCTCAAGCACCTCCCAGGTAGGAAACAGACACATCTCACGTCGAGTCTGCAGCAAAGCACTGTAAGTCACGGGACGGATATAAATAGCATGGACCCTCAAGGATTAAGTTAAACAAGGTAGCACGCGTTAAGGCCCTCAGCACAGCACGGGGCTACTCCAGCAGTTCTAATCATCACGCCCACGCGTGACCTCAATTGTGTACAGGGTCATCAGTCTTATGAAAGTCAATGTACTTTTTTAAAAAAATTACATTATTTATTTATTTTTGGCTGCGTTGGGTCTTCGTTGCTGCACACAGGCTTTCTGTAGTTGCGGCAAGCGGGGGCTACTCTTCGTCGCAGTGCACGGGTTTCTCATTGCGGTGGCTTCTCTTGTGGTGGAGCATGGGCTCCAGACGCATGGGCTTCAGTAGTTGTGGCGCACGGGCTTAGTTGCTCCGCGGCATGTGGGATCTTCCTGGACCAGGGCTCGAACCCGTGTCCCCTGCATTGGCAGGTGGATTCTTAACCACTGTGCCACCAGGGAAGCCCCTGAAAGTCAATGCACTTTTATTGTGTGGGGTTTTTTTCACAGCATTTCTCTGGTTTCCCTTTAACTCTAGCATGACTTCACACAAGCGGGCGGCTGGAGAGGTCCCCATGCACCAACACGAGGAGGCAGGTTTCCACCCAGGCTCCCCGGCAGGGGCCACCCAGCCAGGACGCAGGCAGCTGCACACAGGGGCTGCTCCTTCTCAGCTCTGGATCAGGAAGGTGTTACCAAGCTCAGGCCTGACATTCATGTAATGGATTTTTGTTTGTTACTTTTCGTTAACTTTTATTTTGAAATGAATATAGATTCACAGGAGTGCAAAGAAATGTACAGGGAGGGCCACACACCCCTTTCCGAAACCAAGGCATTGGCATAACCCCCAGGGCTGATTCAGATATGTGTCCTGTGTGTGCGCGCGTGCACGTGTGTCTCCGCGAGATGCCGTGTAGGGAGCGCCAAACCAGCACCGTGACCAAGATGCTCACCGTCCATCACCAAGGACGCCCGAAGCCTCTCAGAGCCACAGCCACCTCCCCCCCGCATCCCTGATGCCTGGCTACCACTACTCTGGCCTCCATCTTGATTTTTACGCTATCTCACGAGTGTCTCATAATTAAGCAGCGTGCAGCAGGAATCCTTTTGAGGCTGGCTTTCTGCATCCAGCGTAATGTCTTTGAGGTCCACCTAAGCTGCTGTTAACTCCTCTTTATGTGCTTTACATGAGTATGGAAATACCACACGTTGTGTATCCATTCTCCTTAGAGGGGCATTTGGGTGGACTTCAGTTTGGAGCTATTACAAATAAAGCGGCTATCAACACTTGGGTATAAGTTTTTGCTTGTAAATAAGTCTTCTCTGGGATAAATTTAATGTACTGTTTTGAACTCCCTTCTACCTCCTTAAAGACCTGGAGCTAGTAGCCAATGCATGCAGTGTTGCTGGAGATGGAGGAACAACTCTCCTCCACTTTCTAGCTCAGGACACAGTGCTAAAACCCAGAGACGGTCCTCCCTGGGGGCACATGACGAGAGGCATTGGACAGCTCTTGATTTAAGTATCTGAAACTCGCTACACGTTGTGGTTGGTCAGAGCCTCATAGCTGTCCTTCTTTCAAGTTTCAGTGTTTGTCATTTTTTTTCACATCAGAATCCGGATGATTTGTTCCACTTCTAATTCTCTATTTCAGACCACATTTGATTTAATGATCTGGACATTTTAAAATAAAGATACACTAAATATCACTTCTTTTAAGTAATGTATGATGGTTTCCATGAAACTTTCATCTCAGACTCTTCCTTTTTCAGAGGATGACAGACCACACAAGCACGAGCTCCAGGGGACGCAGCTGTGCCTGTGTGTACACTGGGGGGACGAGGGCCCCTACGACAGACGAGGATTTGGGCTGAGGGAGACTGGACCGTTCACCTCAGATCATGCAGAAAGAGGTGGGGCTCCTGTGGGTCTAGGGAAATGCATGAACCTGAACTGGGGACAGGATTAGAAACACAACCTCCTTATCATCTTGCCACCAGAATCCACTACAGGTCTGAACCTTACCTGTCACCTTGGGCCCTGCACCGTTGGGTCTTACTGCCTCACCTTACCCTGTTGCGTTTTCCCATGAAAACCAAGCAGAAGAAGGGACGGGGGAGCAGAAGCAGGTCTGTCCTAAAACCCTGTGTCTAACCTGACAGGGAGCCCGGTGCTCTGGCCCTGAAACCTTGACCTTTCACAGGAGGGAAGGACGTGCAGTCCCAGGCGGGGAATGTCAGTTTCCTTGTGATCCAGTCTGTATTTTAAACACAGTCTAACTAGCTCGCCCGGTACTGTGCTCATGAAAACGAACGGATGTGGTTAACTTAGATGCTAAGACAGAGGAAAAACGTTGAGTGGGAGCTCCCTTGGATCAGGACTCACCGGTTGTGAACTGGCCCTTCAGCTTCTGGAAGACAGGGTCCTGCGCGGTGGCCTGTGCACGCCGGGCCAGGGACTCGGAGGCCGCGCTGGAGAACATGGTCGAGACGTTGGACACGTTCTCCAGACCCACCCCGAACGTGCTCACCAGCTTCTTGACGAAGTTGAGAGTATGGGGCGTAATCTTGGCATCTGACACTGCTCCGCTTTTCTCAAATGCGACAGAATAGCACTTTGCCAGGCCCTGCTGGAGCTGCCTGAGAACCTGGGGGAAAGAGACCCGAGGCAGTTCGCACAACAGAGCTCTCCATTCAAGCAACCCACCCACCAACCAAAAAGCACCTGCCCCGCCCACCCGGCCCCACCACTGACAAAGCTCTTCTCGGCACCTGGCGCACAGCAGGCGTCAGCACCAGACTGTGCGGAACCAGGGGGCCGACCAGACACTCATGCCATGAGCTGTGTTCTTAACAATGAGAAGCAACTGTCCTGAACATTTAAAGAAAAAAAAAAAAAAAAAAAAAGACCCAAGACCCCACTTTTTGCATCATACACATACCTTTCTGTTGAGCAACCAAGGAAAAAACCTATTTTCAGATCACTTCAGTGCACTCTGCACACACACAAAGCAACACGGTACTAACGAGGGGGCTTGTGGCCAGCCAGACAAGTACCTGGGCAACAAGGCCTGATTATTCTATCACCGCCCCTAAGGTTGTGGCCTGAGAACTAGCTCCCAGCTCCTGGAGACGAGCGGCTGGTGAGTGAGCCCTGCCCACACCACCGCTGCTCCCTGGTCAGTGGTGGCATTTCAGTGATTAAGCTCATACACGCGAACAAAATAAGCATTTTAAGGCCAGAAATGGCTTTCTCAATCTCATCTTCTTTTGAAGTCTTCTGCTTCCAATATTAAGGCAGCGCTAGCGTGCAGACATGAAATATTTGCTGTTCCACCGTTCAATCCAACAACAAACATACACACAACCAGGCAGGTAGTCTCAAGAGAACACGGCCCTGAAAGCATTCCAAACGATCCATCCCCTCCGCAGGATGCCAGCACCCCCGAGACCACATCACATACCTCCTCGTGCCAGTTTTCCCGGAACCAGACCATCTGATCGACGATGCCTTCCAGGGAAGACAGCAGGGTCGGGTGCAGCTCCCGCTGCATGTGCATGATTCGGCTGCAGCGCCACATGGGGGCCGTGGCTCTTATGGGCCCTGGATCTGATGCAGAATGGGACTGGTTACCCACTGAACTTGGCTGCTGCTGTCCAGAATCTGAGAGCAACACACACAACGCCAATGTCAGCGCCAAACTGACCGATGGGAGAGTCGGTGCTCTAAGGACCCACCGGCCAAAGGAACGCTGGTTCCTGCCGGCGTGGGACACATCCCGGGGCGCTTCCCAGGGGCTGTGTGGGAGGCGCCCTGGCTCTAAGGAGAGGGCGCTGCGGAGAGCGCAGCCCCTACAACTGGGCTTCCAGTGGTTCCAGAAGGCGTATGTGTTGAGAGAGAAAGCAGGTATGGCAGCACATAACTGGTGGGTCTGGGTGAGGGTGTGCAGGCTTCACTGGACTCTCTAACTTCAGTGGAAGTTTGAACATTTTTTTAAATGTCTGGCAGAACATTTCAAAATTCATTCCTTGTATTACAGCTCAGAGAATCTAGAAGTAGTTAACAAGTCAGCCTACATGTTTTCATCTAGGTAAGCCAAACCACATGTATAAAATGCCATCTTTGAAAAATACAGTCACTCGGGCTTCCCTGGTGGCGCAGTGGTTGAAAGTCCGCCTGCTGATGCAGGGGACAGGGGTTCGTGCCCCGGTCCGGGAAGATCCCAAATGCTGCGGAGCGGCTGGGCCCGTGAGCCATGGCCGCTGAGCCTGTGCGTCCGGAGCCTGTGCTCCGCAGCGGGAGAAGCCACAACAGTGAGAGGCCCGTGTACCGCCAAAAAAAAAAAAAAAAAAAAAAAATACAGTCACTCACTATATAAGAAATATGTTGTAGGGACTTCCCTGGTGGTGCAGTGGTTAAGAATCCACCTGCCAATGCAGAGGACACGCGTTTGAGCCCTGGTCCGGGAAGATCCCACATGCCACGGAGCCCGTGCGCCACAACTACTGAGCCTGTGCTCTAGAGACCGCGAGCCACAACTACTGAGCCTGTGTGCCACAACTACTGAAGCCCAAATGCCTAGAGCCCGTGTTCCTCAACAAGAGAAGCACTGCAATGAGAAGACTGCACACTGCAAAGAAGAGTAGCCCCCACTCGCCGCAACTAGAGAAGGCCCACGCGTAGCAATGAAGACCCAAGGCAGCCAAAAATAAATAAATAAATAAGTTTTTAAAAAAAGGAAAAAAGAAATACGTTGTGGAACCCCCTTTGCTCATTCTTTTAGCTTCAGCTCTCTTAGAATAAAAAAATCTTAACTTTCAAATGACCAAAACACGAATCTACCCAGGTACCCAGGAGGTTGGAGCTAGCACGCTGTGCAGTCCTCACCCACCCCGCGCAGGACCAGGAGATGCTGCCACTGTCCAGTGGATGGAGTCACCTTCCTAGCCAGACTCTGGCCTCGCAGCATAAATGTCTACATATTAAAAACGTGGTAAAGCAAGTAAACGTGGTGTTTACAAAGCACCATGCTTAGTGGGTAACTGAAACCATTAAATTATTTCTTTACGCACCAGAGCTATTTCAATATAGATTAAAAACCTCTATTTCGAGTACGTTTTTACATTTGGTGAGATTGATTTCTATGCTGATTCCCTGACAGCTGAAGATATTCCTTATAACATCGTAACTGACATTTATAATGTTTACCAGGATGCATTTATAACTAATGAGGCAAGGTCAACTTTATAATTATCTATACCTGAAAATTTCATATATTTTTTTCTACTTAGGGATCGAATCATTCAGGTAGATGAACACCCTGTTACGCTGCGGCGAAGGAGAACCAGAAACTTCACTGGGAGATCAGGTTTTATCTTCCAGACCCACTGTCCTCTCAGGGACTAAACACAAGACCAGCCCACATGCTGGAAAGGAGCTGCAAGCAAGCATGTGTCCGCGGCAGTGGGGACCTGGCCACTGCACCCCCCGGAGACGTACCACTCTTGTAGCGCTCCCGCTGCTCTATCTTCAGGGTCAGGTACAGGGTCCGGATGGGGAAGTAGACGGCTTGGGGATACACTCGTCCAACCTGCTCTGAGACAGTCAATCATGAGTAGGATGCTGGCCTGCACTTGGCCACACCACCGACCTAATACACACGAGGCCGGATTAAACAGCAAGTCAAACATCTAGTTTAGCTTTAAAATATCCAAGAAAGAGCAACATGGTGTATTTCATCAGTTCTGCCCCAGGACTACTGATGACAGAGGGAAACCACACTTTCATTTGACTCAGTTAATATGAGGATGACAAACACTCAAGTCCCTGGATCTCACTCGGGCAAATGACAGGAAAACACAAAATGACACCAGTCTTTATTCACCGGGAACTGTGAGCTGATTCTAACTGACAACAAGGCTCACTAGCGAGTGACTTTACTCTGCATAACTGCAGGAAGGAGGAGACTGAACTTTTTCTCTTTAAGGTAAGACATGCCGGTTTTACCAAATTGGGGTTATATGGCTCCTTCAAAAGGGCTGAGCAGACATTACCCAGCTCTGCCACAGGGTGGCTGGCTAACGTACATTAAGAGATATTCAATGAATGACAATACCAAATAAAGGGAGTCTACACCTTGACAGATCAACTCCAAGCGAAATAACAGTCAGTACCCAGGAACATAGCTGCAAGCTCTCAAGGGAAAAATAAAACCACTTCTGGGTACCGTGCAGGTGATGCACCACATGTGAAGAACAGACAGAACGATGAACAAGTAGCATGTCCCCAAATGCTTGGTTACGACGCTGTTCACATGTGAAAATTATATATATGACTCTGTAATTTTATAAGCAGCAGCACAGTCAAAGGCACTCGATCTCAGACCGACTGTATCCAAATCTCTATTGTTCAGGCCCTTCCCCTCTCGGTCTTTTTGCAGGAGAGGGACAATCTGGAGCCACTCTCAAAATAAGGGTAATGAAAGCCCTTCTACAGGACCCCGGGCCCCAGTCTGTCCGACTCCCCAAGCCCACCCAGTGCACACAACTTGCAGCCTCGACAGCTGCGGCTGAACAACTAACTGTACAAAGGGCAATAAATACCACAACTGGGCTGAGTTTTCTTCCGAAGGGAAGCTCTGAAGAGCAACTAGCACACGATGGGATTTCAGCCATAAAGTATCAACCAGATACACACTCACTGTGAGTAACTCTGAGTACTCACTAGTGACCTTACACTTTAAGAGAATGTTTATTTTACGTGTATCTTATGTGGCAACACGTTCAAGGAAAGAAATGACCGTTTTAATACTGTAACTCTAGCAGATTATTCCACGCCAACCCTGATATACTCTTCAGTCACTTTCAATTGTGCTTTATATCAAGTGATATCTAATTGTGTACCTCTTCCCATCTCTCTTTGAGCATGCGCATTTCCTTTCTGGAAAAAAAAAAGGATGTGAAATGAAGACAATTTTTTTGTGATCAAAGATGCCTTGCTATTCCCACCTGGCTAATCAGGTTCAAAAGCAGCTTTCCCTCGGAGCCAACCAGACAGGTGAGCAGCTGTGGGATCCAGGCCAGCCACTGGATGGGTGGCACACCGATGCAGTACTTGTCGACGGCATCTGCCAAAGTATTTTTGTCATCATCAAAACTCAAGAGCCACAGCACCTAAGACAGAAGGGAAAATTCTAGAGTTGAATGAAAATTCTAAGGCTCTGATCAAGTGACCTTTCCTCCCACATTAAAATACCATATAGAGTAACTTCACTGGCATTGTGGGAAAACATCTATAAAAGGCCCAACAATATTGCTAAACCTAAACGTAAATCTTATAAATAAAACTGAAAATTTAAATATAGCTTTCATCCAGATTTAGCTTTAATGCCCACTAGTAACTGACCCAGTCGGCTGGCTAGTGGTGGCCAGTGTGACCCCAAGGGGTTTCAGCCTGCTACTCCACACTTGCAATCTCCCCAGAACAAAATGGGCTTCTGCTAAAGATCTCAGGTGACAACCACCCTAGTATCAGGTAGGCCCCGTGTTGGCAGCCTGGTGTCCAGGGACGTCTGAAACAATTAACATCTAAAAATAAGCAAACCTGGAGTCAAGACAGTGAGGTGGTTTCCTGGTGTGACTACAGTCAGTCTGTTTCTATAGTCGGCTTTAACTACTAGGTGCTGATGTTCAATCCAAATTTTGATGTTAAATCAAGGAATTCTAAAAACTCCTAACCTTTAATGGATAAAACATAAAAGCAGAACTTATTCTTAAGTTTCTGCAAGAATGGAGTCTGGGTTGTACTGATGTGTTTCCCGAGAGGGCTGAGAAGGCTCAATACTGGCGAGGACACTTGGGCTCAAGCGGCCCCCCATTGGGCCCAGGTCAATGCCGGCCTTGTGCCTGGCACTGTACTGGGGGCCCCGCGGATGACGCCGCAGGTGACTGAGACCTCACCCTGCAGTGTGTGCAGAAACCAGGGGATTCAACATCACCTGTGACTAGAGCTGACCGGCTCCGTGACTGTGTGCATGGTCCCTGCAGGTGAGAGATCAGAATCTAACAGGTGTCTAGCAGGTAAGCTCTCTGGGCAGACCCCTCAGCAGTCTGCAGGAATCTTTGTCCAGTGTGAGGTCCCACAGCAAACACTGGACTTGAGTCCTAAGACCCAGACTCTAGGTTTGGTTTTGCTGCTTAGAAGTCCTTTGACTCCAAGTATGTCCAGGCCTCCATTTTTCAGCTTGAAGTACAACTGTGGACTATACTTCAAAAGGTGAAGGGAGATGAGAGGTAAGGCATGAAGAAATGCCTCATGCCCAGCACAGATCAGTAAGTTGCTGAATTTTCATCTAAACTTAAAGGCTACCGGGTGGTCTTTGGTCAAAGCTAATTCTTTCAGTCTCACCTTGGCTAAGTATTTTCTTGATTTGCTCTCATTCTGATGCCGGCACGCATGCAGGTAACAGGTAATGGCAGACACTCCAAGATGCAGCTGCCGCTCCTTCACAAAGATGTTTTCCAGGTAATCGCCCCACATGGCCCAAGCTTTCACCAGCACATCGTGCATCTGCACAGCTGCAGAAAAGGCTTTGTTTGCTTCCTCAGACCTGTGAAGACACAAAATCAAAACAAATTTTTTTAGGTGAACATCATTTAGCATGAAATCAACCATTTTAAAGTGAATAGTTCCATGGCATTTGGTACCTTTAAAATGTTGTGCAACTGCCACCTCTATGTAGGCCACAAACATTTTCATCACCCCAGAAAACCCCGGCCCATGAAGCAGTCACTCTCCATTCCCCCAACCTCCAGCCCTGGTGACCACTGACCTGCTTTCTGTCTCTATGGATTTATCTACTCTGCACATTTTTTATTAATGGAATCATACACTGCGATTTTTTTGTCTGGATTCTTTCAATCGGCATTGTGTTTCTGAGGTTCATCCACGCTATAGTACATGTTAACACTTCATTCCTCTTTATGCTGAATAATATTCCAATGTCTGTACACACCACATCTTGTTTATCCATTCACTTGAGTTGTTTCGATATTCTGACTATAGTAAACAGTGCTGCTGTGAACCTTCATGAACAACTACCCGCTTGAGTTCCTGTTTTCAACACTTTTGGGTAAATACCTAGGAGTGGAATTGCTGGGCCATGTGATAATTTTTTGTTTAGTTTTTTGAGGACCTGCCATACTGTTTTCCAGTTGACTGGCCCCTGCTCTAAAGCAAGAATCATCTCCATAAAAGCAATCAACTCTGGGGGCTTCCCTCGTGGCACAGTGGTTAGGAATCCGCCTGCCCATGCAGGGGACACGGGTTCGAGCCCTGGTCTAGGAGGATCCCACATGCCTGTGCGCCTAGAGCCTGTGCTGCGCAACAAGAGGCCACCACAATGAGAAGCCCACGCACCACAATGAAGAGTAGCCCCTGCTTTTCGCAAATAGAGAAAAACCCACACACGGCAACAAAGACCCAATGCAGACCAAAATAAATGAAATAAAATAAGTCTATTAAAAAAAAAAAAAAAAAAGGAATCAACTCTGTTCCAAAATGGCATGCTGAGAAACTGGGGCAACGAATCCATGTAATCAGCAGTTCTCTGTTCAGGCAATTCATGTTTAAAAAGCTTTCTAAGTACTACACTCAAGCTGGCCCGTCAATTTGCTGCAAGTTATTACCTTCCTAGAGGTGCAATATTTGAAATATCATCCCTGACAACTGTCACTAAGTCATATCAATTTCTAGCTTGATCTTCACATTGGCTTCAAGTTATAAACAGCTATTTAAATAATCTGATGAGTCTTTCTCTTACCCTCCACCTATATAACATACATACTTGTTGATCTGAGCCAAGAACATTCCCTTCAGTGCATAAAATTCAGCCGTCATCTCTTTTGTGAAGTATTTTAAGTTTGTAGATTCAATAACTTCAAGGCCCTGTTTATTAAAAACAGAAAAAAAGTTCTTGAATTTTCTAGACAATAATATAAAAACCTCATTAAAATACTGATCTATGTAGCAACTCCGAAAGGTCATTGACAAATATACTTTAAATTGACAACAGGCTTGCCCACCATGAATATTTGCTGACTAACAAGTAGTATTTAAACTCAATCACTAAATGCAAATTCAGTTCTAGACACTGTAATGGTATTATTTTCTCCAAAGCTTTACCATATCTAGTCAGTTTCATTGTTTTTATTAATATTCCTCTGAACATAGCCCAAATCTACCATATACCCTCATAGTTCTGCAGTTTTTAATTTTCTTTCCTTAACTACATTAACCAAGTAGAATAGAGACCATCACATATAATTCATTCAAATACTCAAGCGGCTTCCTGTCCCTTTCTTGTTTTGGCAGGACTGTTCCCCAAGACCAGAGCTGTGTTTGTAAAGTTCTAGCCTCTTTCCCTGTTGTCGGAACCAGGCGTTTCCACATGGACCCTTCATTCCTCCCCAGACCTCCTGGGCGTGGGCGGGCAGGCACGGGGTCCGGCTGGCACTCTACCTGCATACACTCGTTCTTCCCCATGACGCCTGCCAGTTGCAGGTAGCATTTGACTTGCTGCCGAATCTTCTGGAAGCAATCCACGATAGGGACGGTTGGAATAGTATGAATACGACTTAATATATCCAGAGCTACGTTGACCAGTCCCTGTTTTCGGGCAATTTTTCCATACTGGATGATTGCTGAAGCCGATGCGTGAACCCCAAGCATAGCATTGTTTGAACTTGGATCATGCTGAGAACTATTCTCATAGGCAGTTACAATAGCTAGAGAGCAAAGAATTGAGTTTTCAGTCCATGTCAAACATTTTTCAAAGTGTTCCACAATAAGGCTTAAATAAAAAATGAAAAACAAACACACATGGCTTATGCAATGGGAAGCTCTGTGATAAACCCTCATTACTTTTCCTCGTATTCTGTATCAAAAGGAAGATCTAAGAAGCACTAACTCTTGAGTTGGGTGTTACCGTCTTGGCTGACTAAACCATGAAGGTCGCTGTGAACAAACAGATGCCTGGCAGGTTGAGGGGAAGAGCAGAGGGGACCAGGGAAGGTGAAAGAGGCTACACGCTGCCACTTGAGTGCAGCTTTTCCTCAGGGGGCTTCAAAACACAGAGGGCCACAACCCAGGCTGTGATCCCACTGGCCTGCGCCCCTGGTGCAACAGTGTCCAGCAGCACGTCTGTTTTAGCTGGAAAAGGGGAACAGGTAGGGGGAAATTCTTCCCATCTTTCACCACCTTCATCTTTACCCTGTCATAACAACCACCATCTACCATGCCAAAAAAGAGAAAATCCGGTAAAAGAAAAAAAAACAAAAAACAAAAAACAACAAAACATAACCAAGACATGAAACCAGAACAGCGGGGTGTCTGGAAAATTACATGATGAATGCATGCCGGACCAGGTAGGTTTACCCTGGTAATGATGCTGCCGCCACATGAAGACGCTGCTCCAGTGGGACAAATCGTCAGACACGATGGGCAGCCGGTTCCTCCAGGTCTTCACCACTGTCTTCATGTCATGCAGGCTGTTGTTCCTTCCCAGGTTGGTGGGCTGTAAGCCTGCGTTAATTTGAGCGGCTTCCTGAAGTTCAATGATTTGCTGGGCTGCCTAAAAGGGACCAGCATAAGAGATTCCACAGTGAGCAGTAAGATTGAAGGAGGATAACAAACCAGAGTCAGTCAGGAATCCTCTTTGTGAAGAGCTCATGATTCAATTACCAAAGGAAGCGCTGTGCCTCAGATGCCACGTTTAACTTACTCCATACGTCAAACGCTACTCTCGTGGTCCCTGTCCCCATCCCCCATTTTAACACCTTTGCTCTGTGGTTGCTGTGACACTGGGGCCTGGAGAACACCGACTCCCCCCGCCCCCCCATAACTATCCTTTTTCTGTTCCCTTTGCCACCAGCTAAGTGTGGCTCTTTGTCTACCGACGCCTAAGACCAGAACAGCCTGGTCCCCCTGCCCTCAAGCTTTACTTCCATGAACATTTGAAGCCCGGAGCCACGTCAAGCATCTCAGAACACGGTTCTAATGATCTCTTTGGGCTGATACATGCATTTTCATCACATCCCTATAAATCTGTCCAGGTCACTACCCTTTAAACCCTAGATGTGTTGCTGGCTCCAAATTTATGGTGCCCTCTCCTTACGGGGAGGCCTTGGCCACAATTCCGAGCCTATTCAAACTCTACCTGTCAAGCTTCACCTTCTGCTCTCCCACAGGGATCTTTCCCTTCTCTAAATCCTTGTATTTATTTTCTGTCCTACCACATGGCACTGAATCACAGACTCCCTCTTAAAATTTTGCTTCTTATGGCTATGTCACCTCCCTCCAGCCTAATTCTCTTTTGAGGCAGAAAGTTTTAAATTGTTTGAATCCCCAAACACAGCACCAAGTTCAGTACTCAGTATCCTTCTGTTTCATCTTAATTTTAAAAATTTAGGAATTTATGCTTTCCATCTATACTTCATTACATTTAAGTTTAATTCATTACATTCCGGTTTCTGAAACCTTTATCTCATCCTTCCACCAAAAGCTTACCGAAAATAGAACAATGGGATATTTGTTTTATAACAGCTTTACTGAGGTATAATTGAAACATCATCGAAATCACCTTTTAAAGTGTACAGTTCAGTAGTTTTTAGGACAAATCTTCCTCAACTTGCCATGGGGTTATGTTCCAATAAACTCATCCTAAGTGGAAAATACCTGAAGTTGAGAATGCATTTAACACACCCAACCTACCAGACATCCTAGCTTAGCCCAGCCAACTTGAATGTGCTTTAAAACATTCACACTACCTAACCCAAAGTCTATTTAATAATAAAGTGTTGACTTTCTCTTATAATTTATTAACAACTGTACTGAAAGTGAAAAACAGAATGGTTGTATGGGTTCAGAATAGCTGTAAGCGTGTGCTTGTTGACCCTCGTGACTGCATGGCCGACCAGGAGCTGAAGCTTGGTACCACTACCCAGCGCCACGTGAGTATCATACCACATACGCTGGTCTGGTCAAAATTCAGTGTTCAAAGTATGGTTTCTACTGAATACAGATTGTATGTATATATTTTTTCACGCCATCATAAAGTCAAAAAATTGTTTCACACCATCATAAAGTCAAAAAATTGTAACTCAGCGACCATGTATATTTTTCCTAGAGCTGTATGACCATCAACCCTATCTAGTTACAGAAAGAAGCCCACAGGTAGCCTCTCTCCACTCTTCCTCCCCTAGAAGGTGACAACCACTAATCTACTGTTTATCTCTATGGACTTGTCTATTCTAGACATTTCATATAAATGGAATCATACAACATGTGGCCTTCTGTGTCTTGCTTCCTCACTTAGCATACTTTCAAGGTTTACCCCGCTGTAACACATACTGGTACTTCATTCCTTTCTACTGCCAAGTAATACTCCATTGCATGAATATACCATTTTAATTTATTCATTCATCAGCTGATGGTCATTTGGAGTATTTCCACATTTTGACTATTATGACTATTAACACTGTAGACATTTGTGTGCGGGTTTTTGTGGACATAAGTTTTAATTTCTCTTGGATTTACACCTATGGGTAAAATTGTTGAGCCTATGGTAATTCCATGTTTAATATTTTGAGAAACCGTCAGACTGCTTCCAAAGAGCAAGCACTATTTTACCATCCTACAAGCAACATATGAGGATTCCATTTTTCTCCACATCCTCACCAATACTTGCTATTACCTTTTTCATTCTAGCTATGCTAATGCGTATAAAGTGGTATCTCATTGTGGTTATGATTTGCGTTTGCCTAATGACTAATGATGTTGAGCACTTTTTTCATGTGCTTATAGGTCAGATAAAACTTTTTCAAATATTCCTGAACTGGGCTTCCCTGGTGGTGCAGTGGTTGGGAGTCCGCCTGCCGATGCAGGGGACGCAGGTTCGTGCCCCGGTCCGGGAAGATTCCACATGCCGTGGAGCAGCTGGGCCCGTGAGCCATGGCCACTGAGCCTGCGCGTCCGCAGCCTGTGCTCCGCAACGGGAGAGGCCACAATAGTGAGAGGCCCACGTACAGAAAAAAAAAAAAAAATTCCTGAACTACTTCTATAAAGTCTGTAGTCTTTGTAGAATGTAACCACTAGAGTCTCTGCTCAGTTAGCTTACTGGTCAGCAAATGATTAGACAGAGATTTCCGTAAAGACCTGAAATGATAAGGCTCTGTGTGCCTTTTGCAGCATGCCCTCATCCCTCAGCCAGGCAATCTTCAATTCTGCCTCAGCCTTTACTTCCCACTTATACAGAGCCCCAAGGTCAGCCAGAGGTGAAAGCTTAGGATCTCCTCAAGTCTCTCCTGAGCATGTGTGCACAGGATGTATGTGTATGTGGTCTTCTAGATTCCCAGGAATACGTTAAAGCTTTTCACAATATATAAAGACATCTCATTCTCTAATCTTCCCTTTCCCGGGACTGGTGTTGCTACCTCAGGCAGCTGTGATATTAAACAACTGCCAGGGACTATTTTTGACAAACGCTCTCACATATGACTTTCTCCACTGAGCGAGCTCTGAGTCAGGTCAAATAGAGACAAACCCTGTGAATAGGGTTTTTCTAGGAGCTGTAGTGCTGGTTAAACAGTGCCAGCATTCTGGGGCTGGGTTCTTTTTGGGGGGGTCTCTAAATCTGTACTGTCTTCCACTGGCGGCTGCTAGGCTGGTTTTCACAGCTACTATGGTTGGAAGCCGTTGGCTTTCAAGGCAGAGCTGGGGAGAGGGGTAATGGGAACAGGACAATTAAATGCCACAAACCTTGCTATTCTTACTGAAATACAGCTGTTTTTCCTTAAATGCTCCCTGGATTACTGCAAATCTTTAAATTTCAGAGTTGTGAAAGGTTGGTTTTAACAATTTCCCCCGTTGTGCCCATTGCTGCTATGAAGAAGTAAAACTTCAGAGGCCCTTATGCTGCTCTTCTGGACAACATGACAGCAGAGTCACTCCCTCTGCAACAGCGCTCAGACTCTGTGTTTCTTCCTGACTAGTGGCTGATCCAGGAGCCCAGTACTGATGTTTTCAGTAGGCCAAAGGGGTAAACGCACCATCTAAAATCCCTATCATAAGTCTGGGGTCCTAGAGTCAGTTAGACAGGAATGTTGCTGTGCAAAAGCACCAAAACTTTCCCCCTCAGTGATTTTTTTGAGGGGTGGTAGTTGAGGAGGAGGGGGGACAGACACAAGCTGTAGTTTGAAATACACTATTTTATAACTTATTAAAACATGATAAATATTTCAAAAAATTAGGCATTGTTTTAACGTTTATAGGTTTCGAAAAAAGGTACTTACATTTAATTTTTTTTAAATAAACACTTCTCTGAGCTCATCCTTTCTACCTCCTCAAACTCCTCAGACCCTAAAATTAATAGTTACTGAATGATCAAACTGAATCGTTTCCATAAAATCATTCTTATGTCTTTGTTTTCTATAAGATTTCTCAGCTATGCTGGTTGATAGTGCTACTTGGGGGAGGAAGTCATCTCTCTAAATGCAGTCAGCTTTATAACCAAACTAATCAACAAATAACTGAGTATCAACCGTGACCACAGCAGTGGAAGAGAAACTGCCTTTAATTTCACTTCCAAAATTCCTGAATCAGGATTGTCTGAAATACTGCATTTTATATTCTGTACTTTGAATATATAACCACACAATAATTTCTATTTATTCACAACTGTGTTATTCATAGTAATACTTAGTCATTCATCCATAATAATACTCATTCTCAATATTTCTTGCATTGACAACTTTTTCCTATGTTCATGCAATAACTTTTTTCCTAACAGCTACGACATGCAACCCATCTTTGCACTTTTAGAGGATGTGGAAGAAAAAGTCCACTTTAAATAAAGGCTTTAGAATATCTTAATAACCTAGATTAGAGATATTATATACCTGCAAAATAACACTACCTTAGTGCACACCTTGAGAAAAAGCCAAAAATAATAGATACAAAAAGGAAAAATATCAAAACAAAGCGATTAATTGCTTCAATGAACTTCTGGTTCACTATGACAATGACAAAATAATCTAAGTATATTAATAAATAACTATATCATTTAAAAAATCTATAAAAAACTACACTATAAAAATCAATATAGCAGTTTAATTCTCAAAACTACTCTTTCAAGAGGAAAAAAGTATGACCATTCTGCCTATAGTTTTATTCATTCAATAACACTGGGAGCTGCTCCATGCCAGGTGCCAGATAAAAGAAGCCAAGAGCTGACACAGCCCTTCGTGTGCGTGTGCGTGTGCGTGTGCGTGTGTGTGTATGCATTGGGGCTGGGAGGATGGGAAGAAGCATGTTCCATGGAGAAGGGCAGTGTGCACAAGGCGCCGTGGGGAGAGACCCTTTAGATCTGAGCCACTGAATGGTGGCTAGTGTGGCTGAACAAATTGTCAGAAATAGTGAAGACGATACACAAAGGAAGAAGCCAAGGCACAGCCTATTTAACTGCAGTCTTAAGAGTCTCAAGAGGAGGAGAGACCTTTTCAGACTGAACAGTGGCATCACACTGATGGTGGTACAGTGGGCATTAAAGAATATTCCTAAAGCAAAAATGAAAATCATCAAGATCACTCCTGTGGGACGGCTTCTGTCACTTAAATCCCTTGGAAGCACCAAAAATGAGACGCAACATTTTAGTCCTCTCCGTTTTGACTCTGGCCTTCCTTTCACCGAGGATGAGTTTAAATGGGAAACGACACGTGGAAGGAGTTTCCTCTCCTGTCCAGCTCAGCTTATGGACCTAAGCCTGGACAGGAGGAGCTCTGCTATGAGGGACCCACCTGGAGAAGAGGTGTGTGCACGTGGGACACCACATGGGGCAGCCGCCGCCACTCGCGGATGGCCAAGCTGCTGGCCATTTCCACCAGGCGCTCGATGAAGCTGAGCTGCTGCTCCTCAGGGTGGCAGATAGCCAGGTATCCACGGTACATGTTGACCTTCCACGCCATCTCCTTTGGACAACTTACTTCTACCTGGTTATGGAAGAATATCACATAGGAAACAATGGGTATACTTCCTCTCAGTGGAAAGAGTCAGAAAGTAAAGTCAATTTTTTGGTAGCCAGTTTGCAAAGCAATAAACAGAAATTAAGCTATAAATAGATACTCATTTTCTTTAGAGACGTCATCATGCTTTAGATTTTTTCTGGACACTCTCCTTTGCCGAATACCAATGAGTGGCCAATCTCTCTGTCTATGGAGGTGCCACAGACTCCTTGCTTTAAGGTCACTAGTAGTTCCAGAAAGGGGAAACTGATCAACACCATTATGACGGACCAGATGAATAACGTACAAAGTCAGCCAGTGAATTTTCAAAGGATTAAATATGTGCTCATCTCCTCTCTGATAAATATCAGTATAATTTTGAATTGTTTCCGATTCACACTGTTATCCTGGGAAATTAATCTAACTTGGTCCACATTATATAAGGAAGCTGAAGGCAGCGATTCAGGTTTATAAGAATATGAGTGAACATTCATAAATTTTACTGTCATTTAAAAGCCGCACTTTATTATCTACTATAAAGTTTCCCCCAGATTTCTCATATCTTGGTTATCAGTTCTGATGAAGTGGACAGAGCCCAGAGCCATCACGTTTCCTCCCACTGGCCCTAAGCCCAGGTAGAGGCTCCAGGTGTGCCCGGGAAAGCACCTGTGTTTGCCCACCACTTTCTAAAGAAGGCATTAGAACTCATTGCATTTTATCAGCCTTTTACAGAGCATTTTTAAAAATGTAAATTAAAAAATTAAACTCTTTTCAAAAATAATCTCTTTGTGTATAAAAAAATGAAAGAATATAGAGATATTCTTAAAAGAATTTTATAGGACTTGCTGTAACAAGATCAATGAGACATTCATTGTGAAGCACCTTTGGGAAGTAACAATAGAAATTACACACGTCTTAGTCCCATGCTGCTCTCTGTACAAACGATGTAAGAGCAGTGATGGTAATAATAATGCGCTGACATAACACCTGGCCTTGTTTTCTGACATCTGACTTTTTCACAGCAGAGTCACATCGATGGCCCCTCTTAGTTCTCAGTAATCCAGTGATGAAGAAATTCAGGGAGACAACCTTGTAAACACATCTGCTTCCTACATGATCCTCTAAAATTACACCTAAAATCTTACATTTTCTGGACTTAAACACTATTTAAGACAGACTTTTGTCAATCACACCTGCCCTCTGTAACATTAAGAACAAAGGCCTGTCTTCTAATTTCTCCTCCACTGAAAAAAATTACCCCATTTATTAAATCAAACCAAGAAATGAACTACTACAAGCAGCCCCATAATCGCAAGACCCAGGAGGAAAAAGAAAGGTAATTTGACTTTTTTTCTTTTAAATACTGGTAAATAAGTTAGTACTATCAAGACCATTTGGAATTAATTTACTGCAGATTACCCAGAGTGCTTATTAATATACTTTGAGCTTTTTCTAACCAGTAAGTGCTTTAAAATTTTGGGAAAGTAATCAAGAATTTGTGAAAGAAGAAGATCATTTGTCAGACCTATGGATGGTATGATACTGCACATATCCTGCTAAGTGAAACCTTGGAAAGGAGAAAAAGAAACCATTAGAGTGAGCTATAAATACTTATTTATAATATAAATATTTTTACACTGAGATAAAATAAAGGAGAAAGTTTATCAGAATAAAGAACAATCAACTGTAAATGCAACCTGTCAGCAAAATATTTATTTCTGTTTACCTACATAAGTGATTGGTTATTTCTCAGAGTAACACCAGCTCCCTGCATCAGGTGAGCCATTTCCCAGGTCCCATCCTGAGAGCCCAGACCCTGGGCTCTGTAGCCACTCTGGAGTTAACAGCTTGTGACTACTTCAGTTCTTCGATCTTTTGCATTTTGTTTAAAAGCAGCAGAAGTAACAAAATAAGCATGGTATCCACAATACAAGTTAAAATTTTAGGTTAATCCTTTCAAACAAAGTGGCCTATAATCTCAATGTGCTTTTGAATCTCCATATTAAGGAAGGAGAATCATTGGTGTGACTGTAAATAAACCCTTACTAGGTAAAGGGGGAAGGTGAGAACAGGACAATAGTGTAAACCCCTAAACCCCATAACACTGGCACCACATAGAAAAGGTCAAAAACCGAGGAGCAGCAGCAAAGAAAAGGGGCCAAGGGAGAAAATCACAGAAGGGTACAGATGCAGGAAAAAATAAAGAGCAACAAGAATAGCTGCTTTCACAGACCACCCAAGGCTTTGATGATGGTGATGATGGTGGTGACAGTGATGATGACGATGACGATGACGACGACGACGTGGGGTTCAGACAACACAGCTGCACTGTCTGACACCATAACTTCTGATGCCCTGACACAGGCTTCCCAGTGTGAGAAAGAAAACTGTACCTCTGTGCCTGCTCTCCCGTCATGCACTGAATTCCTCTGGATGGAGTTTAATTTTTGAAAATGTAGCGCTCAACCACGTTAATGGCTCAAGTTCACTTACACTGCACAATTACCACTTCCGTAATGCAAGACATGCTTTGAATGTGATACTGTTTTCATGTAACAAACTTATTAACAGCAGCTACTGTGCCAGGCCCTGGGCTTGTACAATTCACCTTTGCTGTACTCACTGCTGCAGAGCTTCTGCCAACCAAGTCCACCAGTACAATTGCCTCTGTTTTTCCAAATTTCTCCAGACATTACTGTTTTCTCAGAGAATCCAAGGTCTCCACCTGATACTTTTTACTGTAACTCAATAATGAACTAATACTTAAGTTATAATTTAACTCAAACTCAGGAAAGATGTTAGTGATAACCCAAAATAACTCTTGCTTTCCAAGCGCTCTCTTTCATCTGTCAAAATGCCCAGCTTGCTGTGAGTGAAGGGAAATCTCCAGAGACTCACAGCTTTGGCAACAGGGCCCCACTCAGCTGTGGAGACTGTGACCTGAGCATGGACGAGTCACGGGGTGGGCAGGGAGGGGTGGGGTCTCACCTGCACCAGCGCCTCCTTCATGGCGGTCCAGTTGGACACCCGCCAAGCACACTCCAGGACCAGGTAAGGGTTAATGTGACCTTTGGACTGGCCGTACTCCGTCAAGGCTTCCCACTGGTTCAGCTCCTTGGAGCACCTAGAGACCAGGGATCCAGGGCCAAAGCTCAGTGACCACACCCACAGATGGGATTTTAAGTCATTTCCATTCCACCGAAAGGAAAAAGTGTTTCCCCCAAACAGAGAAGGGTGGGCTTCTGCGGGATGCTGAGGTGCCCCAGGGCAGTAAACTATGCGCGCCCCTGGAGCAGCAAGAACCGCAGCCCCTGCAGCACAGAGCTCAGAGCTCCGGAGCCTGTGGAGAGCAGGAGTCATTCACTGTTTCTCCAACACACTCTCAATTACTCAAGACTTTAAAAGCTGTTTATAGGTTTTTGTTTGTTCTTTTCTTCACGGGGCCATAAAGAAAGCAGCAAAGTTCCCTCTTAAAAACACTCATTATGAGAAAATTTCAGAGATTCTCACTGGTTTCCTTAACTGATTCTTGAACACGTCACTGTTCAGCTTACCGAATCCAGTGGTCCTCCCAAAGCTGGTATTCTGGGAAAATAGCAGGGGAGGCATTACTCCTCTCATGTTCTTTCTTGGCTTTATCCATTGCCTTTTCATATGATTCTTGTGCCTAAAAAAGTTAAACTGCTTTCAAACTGCGGTTTAACTAGAAACTTTTACATGACCATTGCTCAATTATTTAGGGCAAGTTGCGTCACAGACCCAGGGGTGTCTCGCTGCTCTTCTCTAAGGTCACCCAACACCCAGAATTCTCCATTCAGAGAATAGAAGAGAGTGGAGGAGAAGGTGCATAATTCCCCACATACAACGGAAGGAGCGGGAGGGAGACTGCCCAGACCCCGGGTTCATTTTTCCATCCGTCAGATATGAGAGCAGGGGCCACAGCCCGTGCCTCTGCCTCTGGAGTTTCTGTGGCTCAGTGTCCTACACGCGGCTGCGACCATACCTGCGACAGTGACCCACACTACAGTGAAAGGACAGGCACGAGGATTAAAATCTCACACTGATCACAATCTACCTACTACTTCCAACAGGATCAATGACTGTAGATAAGAAGCATCCACATTAGCAACTAGCAGTAAATGAGTCAGGACTGAGCTTTAAAAGTGTTCACGTCACATACGTATGTTTCTCTGAAATTGAGACTTTAATCTAAGAGTCTTTATGTGGATAAATAAATGCTTCAAAGAAAACAGTTAAGTTTCTTATTTAGACACGAGCTGACTGGAGGACATACTGAAGAACCACTATAAACACCTTTCACCACCCATGCGACCTGGACGTCCCGCCCGACGGCACTACCTGCTCGAAGAACCCGTGCTGCTCATAGGCGATGGCCGTCGCTGTCTCCGAGTACTTGCAACGCTTCTGCCACAAGCCCGCCCACATGTCTTCCTCTTGTAACAGAGAGTAAAGCTCAGCGAGGGAATCCAGAATCTCCTGAAACACAGGTCCCAGTTTCTGAGTGCTCATGACAACTGCCTTCCCCCTGCCCCAACAAAGCAACTTCACGGTACCTAATTTAAAATCACTGGGGAGATGTTTGCTGGGACCACGAAGTCACCAGCAAGGAAGACGTGACCAGCAAAGCAAGGCGGGGCCTCACCTGCTGAGGCGGAGTGATGCTCTCCTGCTCATAAAACTCGGTCGTTTGCTTGGGCTTAATCTGCAGGCTCAGCCCTTTCTCAAAGGCCTGGTGCTCGAGCATCAAGGTGGAGCGGAACCAGAGGTTGTGGGTCTTCCCCAGGTACTTGAGCACGCAGGGCCGGATGGGGATGGGAGGGACACACTGGGACATGGCCTCCACAAAGCAGTTGAGAGCGCTGGGCTGGCAGTCCCGCTGCACCTGGTGGCTGCCGCTGCACAGGAATGGGCTGATCTCGCCCGCCAGAGCCTGAAACCCAAGAGCAGGTTGACCTGGGTCTTGTGCAAAAATCAGCCCGTCTTTACTCTCTCACTCAGCATCTGGGATATTTTTGATAATTCACTCTTGGATAATACTAGTTTCCTCAGCCTTTGAAACTTAATCAAATACTTATCAAAAGCTAAAACTATATTTTTCAAAAGAGGACTTAAAAAACAGACTCACATGCTGCTGTCTGTCAGACAGGATTTTCCACAATCTGGGGAAAAGCTGGACCCACGTCTTTTCGGCCAGCGTGGTGGAGATGTGGCACAGCTGGACGAAAGCGCTGAGCAGGGCTCCAGTCTGCGGAGAGGAAAGACCGGTGTAGCGGGCAAGGGCTGGTGCTGAAACCCCTGCTATGCGGCTGCCCCATGCGTCTCGGGTCAGGAAACGTTACTGCCCCACCTCACCACACGCTCCTCCACTTCCAAACTTTCAAAGACCTGAACAAACGTCATGTCACAGTGTGACACAGATTCTGAGCACCACAGACCCCCGGTGTGCTTAGCAGCTGAGCCAGGACCTGGGTAAGGGGCTCACCAGTGACACGCCTACATTTTTAACTTTCAAGCGCATTTCGTATTACTGATTCCACCAGGCCCGAGAAGTACGAACACAATGCTGATGCTGGAAGTGCAAACGAGAGGCACACAGGCGCCATCAAAGCAGAGGCTACTGAAGACATGAAGAGGAAACAGGAGAAGCATACACATACTAGCTAAGCTATTTGCCAACAGGTGTAATTCTGAAGAACAAATCAAGAACCATGAAAGTTCAGAGTCTCTGCAATTGACAGCGGGCAAGAGTTGGAGAGGTGCCTGGAACGCACAGGGCTGAACCGGAACACCCCACAAATGGGGTCGGAGTTGGAAACCAGGGGCCCAGAGGGTATATCAAATCCACAGATGCGTTTGATTTTGTCCACAGCTCCGTGGTTTTTGAAGTATGAATTTCTTATAAACAGCCACGTTTCTGGCTGCTTGAAGCCCAGCTCCCCACGTGGCATCAAGAAGCCGGCGCTGAGGGGCTCAGGCACACACTTCCCGTCCCTCCATGGGCCCTGCTGCCTAAGATGGAGACACACACGTAACAATCATGTTGTCCTTTTTACCCAACAACAGGTCAAGAAGGGAATTCACTCTCATACCCACATCTCTATTAAAAATGCAAAACCCAAGGATACAAATATTCCAAGGAAAATGGAAGAAAACATTTAAGTGGAAAATACTCCTACTTGCTACTCAGGCTGCCCAGTGAGGAAGGCCATGATGAAACGAGCCTGGCTGACCTCATGTGGCTGCTCCCCTCACCCCGGTCAGGGCGCCAGGTGCCTCCTTGCTCCAAGTCAGCGTGGCAGAGGCCAAAGTACTCAATGGCCACGAGTATCCACAGACCTGGCTATAGAAACGATCACCTCGAGCAGTGAATGGGGGAGTCCATGGGTTCATGGACTGTTCAAAATGTTCAGGGGCAGGGGGAGAACCACAACTATCCCCCCAAATTTGCACACACCTTCACTTCCCGGAGCGTATCAAGAAATTTGTCGTGTCTGTTGGTTAACATATGCAGCTGGTTTCCAATGTCCTTTTCCGAAAGTTCTTTGGTTTTGGGCGTGCTGGTCTGATCTCCAGGAGCTAGTTCAATATCTATCTCCACATCCTAAAAAACAGAAACAAACATGTAAAACCAAAAGGTCAACTGAAGAAAATCAACAATCACAACTCCTGTAAACTTCTTGTTACACTTTTGGTAAATAAAATTTTAGTTTCTTGGAAGTTTCTGATTAAATAATCTTGAATTCTAAAATAAAAAACAAGCAGATTAAACTAGACCAGACCTAGCTCTCTTTCTTACATGACACTATAAAAATGGCACCATTTTGCTTTCATATGTGGATTATGGAAAGCAAAGTTAAAAAGAAATTACAGCTTTAGGGATTTCCCTGGTGGCACAGTGGTTAAGAATCCATCTGCCAATTCAGGGGACATGGGTTCGAGCCCTGGTCCGGGAAGATCCCACATGCCGCGGAGCAACTAAGCCCGTGCGCCACAACTACTGAGCCTGCGCTCTAGAGCCCACGAGCCACAACTACTGAAGCCCACACACCTAGAGCCTGTGCTCCACAGCAAGAGAAGCCACCGCAGTGAGAAGCCTGCACCCCGCAACAAAGAGTAGCCCCCACTCGCTGCAACTAGAGAAAGCCCGCGCGCAGCAACGAAGATCCAATGCAGCCAAAAATAAATAAATAAAATGCAACATAGCTGCCTGGCTGTCTTGCTCATTCAGATTAATAATACTGTCAGGCCAATGCACAGAACCTTGCTGGCATGGTGTTTTACACAACACATCCCCCAAAAAGAATGAACCTTATTTCCCTCTGAATTTTCTGAGAAGTCACAGTCAAAGTCCAATCATCGGACTAGGCTCTAAGTCACGCTAGTGGCCATTTGGTGCGCGCCCTGAAAATGCAGAAGAATCACTTCAAAGCTGGCAACTTATTTCACACGGGAGGACAACAGAAAGAGAAAACGATTCTATCACCAAATGACCTAGTGCTTAGCAACTAAGTGAAGAAAATTTTTATTTGTAAATAAAATAAGTGGATGTCTCACATACAGAAGAGGGTACCAACTACCCCTTTTAAAGCAAAGAGGGTACCCTCCTCCTTCAACACTGATTGGCTGTCTTCTAACACCCAACACTCCAGGCAGACTGAGCTTCCAAGGGCCAACACCCTAAAGGAAACAGCTTACAGACCAACACCCTGCGTGGTGTCAGCCACTCCACACGGGGTACTGACAGTCAGCAGGACCAAGGCTCTGCCCTGCCAGTCGGGTCTGGGCTCCACAGCCGCCCCTGCTAGGACTGGGTAGAGACACAGGAGGTTCACAGTAGGTGGACCGCGGAGCCAGCTAGAGCCACAGTTCCTTCATGACAGCGTCACTTCCTGGAGCAGTGCTTTGTAATACAACACGGGCTACTCCTGACTTGGGGAGAACAATCACCAAAGAGTAAAACACCCTTTGCTCAGCAGCACAGCCCATGATAAAGTGATCTCTCTCAAAATTTAATGATGAGACAGGGTGCTTATCAATTCTGCCTTTAAAAACATCTAACTGAATGGAAATAACCAAGTGTCCATCAACAGATGCATGGATATTATTCAGTCATAAAAATGAATGAAACCCTGCCATTTGCGATAACATGGATAGGCCTTGAGGGCATTATGCTAACTGAAATCAATCATATGATTTCAAATTTATGTGTAGAATCTAAACACACACACACAAGCTCCTAAATACAGAGAACAGACTGGAGGTTGCCAAAGGCAGAGGGTGGCAGGCAGGTGGAATGGGTCAAGGAGTCAAAAGGTACAAACTTCCAGTTATAAGATAAAGAAGTCCTGGGGATGTAACGTACAGCATGGGGACTGCAGTTAACAATGCGGTGCTGCGTATTTGAAAGTTGCGCAGAGAGTAGGTCTTAAAAGTTCTCCTCACAAGGAAACACTTCTGTAACTATGTGTGCCGATGGATGTTGACCAGACTCACTGTGATGATCGTCTCGCAGTATATACAAATACCAAATCATTACACCGTACACCTGACACTAACAGGATGTACGTCAATTATACCTCCACATTAAAAAAAGGAAAATATAAGTATTGAACACAGTACCACGTTCAGAGCTTTCAGGCAGAGACAGGTTTTAACACATTGCTCTTGCCCTAAAAATATTCTAAGGCTGATACAAAATTCTCCAACAGGGATGGGAGCCCCGCGGTGGAACGGTGGCACTGTGCGCTGGGCGTTACCTCCTCCTTGGACTCGCTGTTCTCCCGCTCCCGGGGCTCCTGCTTGACGTGTGTGACCATGGCGAAGGCCGCGCGGTCGTGGCTATCGGCCAGGTTGATGACGTTGGTGATGGACGGGAGCATGGCGCCCTGGCAGCTGGTCCCGATGGGCGTGCTCTTCTCACATACAGCCAAGAGGAGCTGGAGGGGGTTTGCGGGAGAGAAGACAAACCTGGGATGCACGCCTGGTGCTCTGGCGTGTGGACCCCATTAACCCCGAGTTGCCTCGACCAGCACATGCTGATGACCCCAGTCCCCAGTTCGCTCTACACCCTCCAGCTTCGAAAGGAGTCTGGCCCTCTCTCCCAGCGTCCCCACTCAGGTACCCCTGACTCTGTGTCTAGGCGTAAACTGGGCATCTCTCTCCCTACCAGACAGGACTCCTCCCCTTTCCTCTCAGAGGCGTCTCCCAGGCAGGAGTGCAGCTGCTGTTGCTCCATCCGCCCATTTTCCCGTCTCTCTCGTCTCCCACCCACCTCACCGGGTCCTGCCGGTATCACCTCCTGAACAGCCAGGCAGCCGTCACCTCCTGCCCAGACACAGCTTCCTAACTCATCTCAACTTACTCTTCTCAAACTCATCTTATTCCACCAGCTGACCTCGGCACCCCCTCCCGACACCCCCAGGGGCTCCGCACAGTCCGCAGGGGATGGTGTGAGCTCCCTAGCGGGGCACCCATGAGGTAACAGTCCCCACGTGCACGCAACACCCCCGAGACTATTCCCCGAAGCCCCGACCCGGCTCACACCACCCCCAACCCAGCCACTCTTGCATTCTTACTGAACACCCACTATGTACTGTGTGAGGCCCTGGAGATTCGTTTGTCAACTTCACAGAGACAGTGCCCCCGCCCGGTGAGGCTGGAGTGTCAGAGGGAAGGACAAGACCAACATCAACACATAACACACACACGCTCATCGTGATGATGCAGCCCAGGGAATGGGCAGGCGACAGAGGATACAAGGGCACCTGCTTCAGTTCAGCGTGGGTGTCAGGAACGTGGCATGTGTGAGAACCCGGGAGGCCAGTGAGGCTGGAGACTAACGAGCGGGGGCAGAGGGGCAGCACAGGGCTGGAGAGGGGCCAGCGAGACGGTATCCTGGAGGTGGGGTCTTGTGCTGGGTACAAAGGCAAGGAGCGACACAGTCTGCTTTACTCTATCAGAACAAGTTTGCAACAGTAAGAACTGTGGCGGGCAGGAGAGAAGGTGGGTGAACACTAAGGACACCATTCCTGTCATCTTCGTGAGCCAGAGAGGGGAGGGAGAAAAGCGAGTGGCCTTGAACTGGTAACACCTGGCAATGGACCAGACACACAGGACGAAGGAGGCAGGACAGCAGGTTCCTAGCTGCGCCCTTCAGCCTGCCCTGTCCTCTACATGGTCCAATGTCTTTTTCGTCTTTGTCACTTCCTACCCCAGGGCTTGGCACCTAATAGCAATCGGTAAGTCTCGTGAAAGAATGAAGAATAAATCAGGGAACTTTGCCCACTGTGTTGCCATTTGTGAAGTTCCAGATACTGCTATTTACAGCACTAAGAAAACATACACTCAGCACCAAAGGAAACATGCCAACAAGCTCTCACTGAAACCCAGTGCCACGATTCCCTTCTTTTCCCTCAAAGAGAATTTCACAACCTTGTCTCATTAGACAAAGTGGTCTGGTAACCTATTTGCACAGCATCGGTAACCTGCTTCGGAAAACCTAGGTGGCCTGATGCAGTATGTTTGTTGGTGATTAATCCAAAGAATGAAGCCAGAAGTTTGACTACAATCCCGTGAACAACATCAGAGACCATCTGAACTGCTGTCCACTGAAACAGCCTGACCGTTCACGCAGAGCCTCATCTCCAGCACCCTGGCCTCTTGCACTAAGGGGTCAGAGCCCACAGCGTTGTCAGGCTGGTCTGGCCTGGCTGCTCTACCCTTCCTGCTTTAAGTCTTTTCCCTTCCTACTAGAGATTAAAGCGGTCTTATGGTAGAGATGTCTGATCTGTCTTTGCGTGTGTGGACACCCGGCCCCAGGCCCCCCACATGGACCATGAGCTGGGTCCGTCCTACCTCAATGCACTGCTTGATCCAGAAGTGGCTCCCCATGGCCTCCCAGTTCTGGGAGCAGGTCACGTAGAGCAGGCGCTCGTAGACGCGACGCTTCATAGAGTTGTCGAAAACCTCGAAAAACTTGGCCCTGATGAGTGGCTGGGCGCAGCGCAGCCCAGAGAGAAAGGCAGGCTCAAGTTTCGCAGTCAGCTCGCTGCCAGAAAGCGTCTCATCCCTGCAATCCAAGGAACGACACCGAGATAGCAGAGCTACGCAGGATGGGGGACCCTCAGGCCGTAAGCAAACGAGCAGTGAACAAGTGGACACCAGCTTTCCGAAAAGCCTCCATGAAGGCCAAGAGTGTGTTCCAAATCGTCCTGGGCTGATGCAGCATTTGAGCAAAAAGGCTCATTAATGATGCCAAAGTATGTTATGTGATTTAAATGAACATTTAAAATTTAGATATAATGAGAAGATTAAAAAGTCACATTGCTGGCTAGTCAGAGAGCAGGCCGGGGACTGACACGAGCAACATTTGATTAATTGCTGTGATTACCTGTAGACGTAGTTAACAAGGTCTAAAAACTGTGCATTTAGTTCAAGGTCTTCTGGAAAACGCTTTTCGATGTAGGTCATCATTTTCACAAGCAAAATGGACTTCTCCCGGAGTGTAGGTGTCTGTACAAATTTGTTTTTTAAAAGAAAAGGTCCATTATTTCTGTTTGAAAAAAGACATGCTCCCAAGTATTTCAGCCATATGCTCTACCAATTTTTAAGCTCTTACGATCTTGTCAGGTAAAATAAGACAAGGCTGTTTCTAAATGGTTCTTCGGATGCTTAAGATCAAGACAGGTGCCAACATAAAAGCAACTAAACTAAAAAACAAATCAGAAGTTTGAAAGCATCTTACTAGATCAAATAATAATCCCCCATCATTATTATTTTTGGCTTAACTTCACCACCATAGAAGACTAACAAGTAAGGTTCATTTAACATTTTAACAGAAGTAAAACCTTATAAGATAAGTGACCAGTTATTCCAAATTTCTGTTTAAAATCTGTTAAGCACAGTGAGAAAAATCTACCATAAGGGAAGATTCGGTGAACGCAAACACTGGAGAAAAAAATGTTTTGTTTGAGAACTTGCAGAAGAGCTTAGAATGCGACGCCTGAATTCCCTTTTACACACACAGGAAGATCACCTGGCCAGAGCACAGCCCCTCTTCGCAGCTCACCTGATTGGCTGCCATCGGGGAATTATTTTTAACCCATTCTTCCACAATTTTAACCACGGCCCGGAGCATTTTGGCATCGGGGGATTTCTCAATGAGGGAGGTCAGGATGGCCTGGATGAAGTTCTTCCTCATCTCCATGCTCATCACAGCTAGGCGCGTCTTCACCAGCTCCAGACTCAGCATCACCAGCTCACTGGTTCCTGCTCAAGCGGAGAAAGAGCCCAACGATCTCTACCAACTTGCCTGAGCAGGCAACCAACCACCCACACTGCAAGGCACTCTGGATTCTGCCCATTTCCTCCCCAAAATATCTTCTCCTGCAACTAGAGCTCTGGGATTTGAAGTGCCTCATGGCTTTCTGACTACTCCGCCTTGCCAGGGGGGGCCCTATAAGAGCCTCCTCACAGGGGAAGGGATGATGGAGCTGGTGGGACCACTGCAGGAAACCCCGCATACAGCCAAGCCCTGAAGTCACATGCATGGCACTGGTGCTCCGAGGGGCAACTGGCAGAGTGACAACCGCAGCTCCCTGCCGCACACCAACATATCGCCGATTCCTGAAGCTCACAGCTCAGGTCTGGAACCAGTGACTTAATTCTTCTTCAGAAATAATAGTTCTGATAATAGCAATCTCTGTTTTGTAGCAAAATTGTTAGATAACTCTCATCTAGTGATGAATGTTGCTCAAATTTCTTCATTCTGACATTCACAATCTTTAAAAGCAGTTCATTTTAAAAGTGACTCTTTTTATGGTTGTAAATGAAATGCTCAGAACCTCTTTGTGAAGAGCAAATGATACTGAACTGCATAAAAACAACAGACATTCGTGTTGGCTTTAGAATCTAATCACAGCCGGCACGTTTAGGTTTTGAAGCCTCAGGGAAGAACACAGGGCCGAGCCTGTCACCTGAGGTTGCTTCCGTGCTGCCCGAGGCGGCCTGCGGGCTCAGGTGCTCTCGGACCATCTTCTGCAGGGAGCGCATGAAGACCGAGATCAGCCTGTCGATGTAGCTCGGGTTGTTGCTGCAGGCAGACTTGAGGATCATCAGGGTCCCTGAAAGGTAGAGAGTGACAGGTGTTTTTTGAGAAAGGTCTTAAAAAATTGAGTAATTCACAAAAACGTACTACTCAAAACATTAAAAAAATGTGCCATTTCTGACAAAAGTACAGGTTAATCCCAAATGTCAACATTACAGGTGGCCCTTAAACCACACAGGTCTGAACTGCATGAGCCCACTTACGCATAGCTTTTTTTCACTAGTAAATACTACAGTGCTACACGATCCGGGGTCAGCTGAATCTGTGTACAAGGGGCTGCGGACACGGAGGAACCATGTAAAATATACAGAGAGCCGACTGTAACTCATAAGAAGATTTTCGCCTGCAAGGGGTCAGCGCCCCTCGGCCCCAGAAGGAAAAGCTCATCCAGTGCACAGCTGGACCACGCTGGGAAAACCACGATGGACACACGCTCACCAAAGAGCTGGGAGGGGTTGGCGCTGGTGGCCTTCTCGTAGTTGGTGAGTCCCTCATAGATGACTTTGCCCACCGCCGCGTAGAGGCACTCCAGCTCCTCGTACTTGGAGGCCACGCTCGAAGTGCCTGAAACAGTAGTGGGAACCTGGGCTCTGGGGTCCGGCTTGCGGGCCCGGCCAGGCTCTGGGACGCTAACTCTCCTCAGGCTAGCATTGAGCTTGGCTGTCTGGGACCTGCAGTGACTGACACAGGCACCTCTCACCGCAGGACGCGTGGTTCCCAGTTTACAGAGCTCAGTAACCACCTTTCATGCCACCAAGCCTCGCCTGAATACCCTAAATACACTTACATATGAGAAGCCAAAATTCTATCTTGTAAGCTGTTCAACAACTGACAACATATTTTAACCTAGCTTCCTTTAAATACCATATGGAAATGGTATGTTCAGCTGATGAAGAAAACTGTATTTCCAAGGCAGACACAAAACTGCTAATGCAGACTGCTACCATGAAGTTTTTATGTCAACTTCTTTTTTTTTTTTTTTTTGTGGTATGTGGGCCTCTCACTGTTGCGGCCTCTCCCGCCGCGGAGCACAGGCTCCGGACGCGCAGGCTCAGCGGCCATGGTTCACGGACCCATCCACTCCGCGGCATGTGGGATCCTCCCAGACCGGGACACAAACCCGCGTCCCCTGCATCAGCAGGCGGACTCTCAGCCACTGCGCCACCAGGGAAGCCCTCAACTTCTTTTAAAGAAAGTTTAAAGGTACAAAGAAAAGCAGAATAATAAAATGCTCACTATAGTAACAGGAGGATGAGCATTCTCAGCTAACAAGCTCTGTGCCCACCCATCCACTTGGAAAGAAAGAAAGGTGCCAACAGCAAAGGTCACATACTTGGCTCCGTTGGGAAAATACTCATGAGGCGTGAAAGAAGGCTGTGGACGGCTCGTAACACTTTGGTGTTTCCGCACGTCATACAGGCTGCGATTCCACGCTGCAGGGGTTTGAAGCTGCTCAGGATGGCTGGGGACTGCAGCACTGTCAGCAAGAAGCTCAGCACTTCCAATCCTGTGCATATGTTTCCATAGTTCACTTGACTGGGCTGCTCCTGGAACGGAGAACACAGGCCACACACAGATGAGATAAACAGTACAGCGAATTACAGACAGAAACCAAGCGAAATTAAAACTACACGTGTCAATAAGTACTTGGAAATGAAATAAACAACCACTGAAGAATAAACACATTAGATATATAAATGACCACCATATTTTATTAACACAGTAGGATTTCATAATCTTCCTTTTAATAAATTTGCTTTAAATATTTAGTCAAACTTCCCTTAAGCTCATGAAAGATATTAATATTCAATATTTAGTACTAAAATTTTGAAAATCACTAAAATCTGGTTTAAAAAGGCAACTACTGCAATGAATTTTGCTTTTTTCTCATGTTTTTAGTTAAAATACATATATCCTTCCAAAAGGAAGTATCTTTGAAACTGTGTATCATGAAATCAATCGAAGAGATTGTCAGCATTAAAAAAGAAAGAAAGAAAAAAAAACCAAAAGAATAAAATAGAAAATAGAGTACAAGTTTTACAGTAAGGATTTAAGTTTGGCCTCACAACACGTGTCTGTGGCTGACGCACACACATGCCCTGCAGGTGCACCGTGTGTGGGCACTGCTGTGAGGCAGATCATGGGGAAAGGCAGGAAGTCAGTGTGAGCAGACCCATCGCCCTCAGAAAACGTCAGCCTGTGAAGGGGCTGAGCTTGATTCAATGGTGACTACATTTGATAGGAAAATAATTTGACCTTTCAAAGAGAAAAAGGGGAAAAGAAATCTGCAAATAAGTTAAGCAGCAAGCATGTACTACAGACTCAGGGGGCCTATTACTCTGTTTCCATAACACAGGTTAACCTGTGTAACCTTTCAAAACACTTGAGCAATGATGCTAATCTTTGCAGCACAAAATAACAAATGCTTACAGTAGGTATGATCATCCTGAGACCAAAAGCTTTCAAATTTCACCACAGAACTAGATAAACTGAACTGTATCCTGGTAATGAAATGGATAAGGCAAGAGAACAGCTTCTGCAACCTCCAGAAAATTACAGAATCGTGGTTTTTACAGAAACAAAAACAACCAAAAAATCCAACAAATAATCAGCCATCTGGGGCTATCTCTAATTACCTGACTATACAGTGCTATGTCCATCATTCAATCTATTTTAAAAATTCAACTTAAATTAAAGGTGGTTGCATAAGTCAACTAAAAATGTTTATTCCATGCCAGCAGGTAGGTGGGTTTAAGAAATTAATCTGTGAAAGGCAAGAGAACTATTCTGTTTTCAAAACTCCCAACTCTCCCTGGGGTGGAGGTGAGAGCTGAAGATTTAGAGCCATTTTCAGCGAATGACACTCCCTCCTCATTAGCCAGTGGCCAGAGGAAGAGGCGAAAGGGGCCATGACCAGCCGCGGGCAAGGAGATTGGGGTTGGTGGCCCGCCCATGCCTGGGCCCTCGCACCTACCACGCTCATTAGCAGCTTGTCGAACCACTGGAGTTTGAGCTCCGACTTGGACCACATGTCTGGTCGCAAGGCTGTCTTCAGGAGAGTGACACACCGGCGGGACAGCACCTCCCCAGGAGACCCCGCAGTGCTGGTGTTGTCGTTAACCTGGAAGTTCACTCACGTTCAAGCCCGAGTTTCCCAGCACACGTGTTCACAGGCCTCTCGCCAGCTGCTGCCCCGCGCCCTCCCACCCCAGCGCTCCACCTCCTCTCCTGTCTGACTCAACCTTGCTTCAACCCAGCTGTCTCTGCTCCCCCTGGGGACACTCCCTCCTCCCTCACAGTGGGTCAGTGGTGATCTGCACTCATTTGTGCGATTAATCCATCAGCTGGGCCTCCCAGGCCGTGCCCAGCACGCTGCAGCACACAGGAAAGGATCAGTTGAAGAGTTTAGAAGACTGTTTTCAGTACTTGGAGATCCTCAATAGTGTTGCAGATATACTATTTTTTAATAATTACAAAAACTACTTTGTAAGGGAAATTTCAGTTACAAGCTTTTTTGAAATATAAAAATGAAGTTTCAGGAATTGATTCCCAACAACTCCATGAAAATATTTTACTGATTTGAACGATAAATGCAAGTTATAAAGCAGCTGAATTACTAATGTTGTCCATAACTTATGTAGGTTGGGTCATCCCAACACCTTTATGACACAGATAACTCGAAAGTCAAGTGATCTGCCCAAGATCACTGAACTGCCATGTTTCCCCAACACCAAGATGCTATTATAAGCTATACCATTACTTCATCACCACTAAAAAAAGAAATGTTTTTTTAAATCGTATTATAAAACACAGGCAGATTTCAGATATTAGCAAGTCACAAAATAAACGGAATTTGGTATGAAAGGGACAAAACTAGCTCTCAGACCCTGGTTTGTCTATTTCTTTTTTGACCAAACCATCACAGACAATCAAACTCACTGGAGCCTATCAAGCAGCCTTTGTTCGGAAGGATCCCTAACCTGAGACACGCGGATACCACACCTGACAGGCCACGCGGATGAGGAAGTTCACCACGGTGTCCGTGTGCTGCTTGTCAATGGGCTTGGCAAGGAGGGAGTCCGCACCCGGCAGAGACTGGCTCCGCCCAAACACCTGGAGACAGCGGGAAGAGAGTTCTCAACAGCGCAGCCCACTAACTGCATGCGGCCCTCCTCCCTGGGGCAGACCCCATCCTGGACGTCAGGGACACCACTGGCGGGCATGGTCTCCGCAGAAGAAGGACAAGCAAAGTAGCCGTGGAGAAAGTATGGGGTCACGTGCGTGAGACTGCAAGGGCCCAAGGTCCAGGAAGCCAGCAATGTGGGACATCGTGGGGTTTCTAGCTGTGGGCGCAGCCTTTCCCAGCTGTCCTGCTGGCAAGGCGCCGGGCACTCGGCCCACATTCAAAGTTTGTTGGATAAATGAACCCGTAAAAGGCGGCGCTCGCAGCCTGTGCATGTGCTCTTACTGCGCTGATGGCTCCCGTCGCCGTCCTGAAGCGCTTCACTTCCTGTGCAGAGTCCACCGACAGGCCTCTTTTAATGGAAGATGAGACAGAGTTGACTCCTTCTCCACTTGTATTTGGGTCCATGTCTGCATCCGGCTTAAAGAAACACACACACACTTGACCTTCCTGACTGTTCTCCAGGGAGAGGCATAAAGAACAGTCAGGGAAGACTCGAGGGGCTGATGCCCTACCTGCTGGTCCTTGATCCTCTGCAGCTCCCACTTGATGACGACTTCGGACAGGTCCACGGCCAGCCGCCTCTGCTCGATGGTGACGCTGGGCGTAAAGCCCAGCCTCTGCATGGCGCTGACCATGTGCTGCACCAGGTGGTGCCGCACCGGGTAGTACACCTGCGGGTGCGGGCCAGGTCACGCCAGGGACACTGCGTGCCGCCCCGCACGCACGCCCACGTAACCCACCTCGGCCCCAACACACACAGCCCAACCTCCTGCCCAAGAATTCTGAACTGTAACTTTAGCAAAGAAATTCTCATCACCTTTTGTATGTGTGTTTGCCACTCCCCCTCCCCCCTACCGAGTGCCAACATAAGAGCGTGTTTCAGCCTTTTAGGACCATCTTTAAAAAATGCTGAACACCGAATTATCTTTAGGTAGGCAAGTCTAGTCACGTGTGTTAAACTTCAGACTTGATGTCATAAAAATTAGCCATGCCAAGAGGCAAATTCCCAACTCTAAAAGAGCTGGCTGTAGAAGAATTAGCTTTTAACTCAATCCTTTCTCCTTTACCCAAACATCTACAAGAAATATCTACATATAAATAAATCCAACAAAGGGGATGATCTGGTTATAGAGAAGGAGGTGCCAGCAACACCTTCAAGCCAAGTTACCAAAATCTAGAGTTAATGACAACTACCTCCCACCTTAGAGTAACAACTCATCTGTATTCGTGGACAACTGAGTATAGCTGACCCTTGAACAACACAGGGGTCAGTGGTGCCCACCCCTGACAGAGTCACAAACGCAAGCATAAACTTTACAGTTGGCCCTCTCCATCCGTAGTCCCACATCTACGGATTCAACCAAGCGCAGAGCATGTAATACCGTAGTACGTTTATTGAAAAATATCTGCATGTAAGTAGACCCACACAGTTCAAACCCTTGTTGTTCGAAGGTCAACTGTACTTACAAGAAAAATGCCATCTTAGCAAAAAGCTTATACCAGGGACACATTCTCTAAACTACAGCAATTTCCATGTTGATAAGGCCATACACATACCCATACTAACCAATGGATCAGAATTACCTTTACTGAAAGATGTATGACCACCTTATTACTGCAGAAAACGAACACAGGTGAAACTTCAAAGCAAATGCCCGACAGGGTATTTGCTTTGAAGCAATCGCCATCAATCTGCAGTATTTCCTACACACCTTGAAGTGCTGCGCTATCAAATGCAAAATGTGAACCAGCTGGGGGACAGTGTGCCCCTCCTCCACGATGATCTTCCTCGTCCAGTGTGTCAGCATCTGATGCCCGTCCTCCATTCGGGCAGGCACCGCTGGAGTCAAAATAGCCATCGCCTGCCTGACAATTGCTCGGGCTTCCATTGCATGGGCCTTGAGAAGACTGTGAAAGACCTAAGACAGGACAGAAATACTGATAGAATGAAGGTTTTAAAAAACAAGATAAAAACAATCACTTAGAACTAAGGCATGATATTTCTGCAAAACAATTTAAAGAAATTCCTTAGGGCTCTCTTATTAGGAAAAACCGCAGTAGTTACGTTCTCTTTTCATTTGGTTTTGATGAATATGCTTGCTCTAACATTTTCTGAGCACCTACTATGTGCCCGTGCTGAACTAGGGTGGAGCATACAAAGACGAGCAGGACCCAGCTCCTCTGGCGTAACCAGTGGGAAGTCGGTTGAGGGATACAGATCATTTTACTCCAGCCCCAGGGTAGAAAGTGGAGTGAAAGGGGCCACTCTCAGAGACAGTGCTGAATTAGTTCAAGTGAAGGTCGGATGGAAGTGAGGTCATGGGAACACAGACCAGCCGACTGGCACTGTGGGTGGAGGGGACAGGACGGGGGCTGGAAACAACAGAACTTGCTGAGCCTGCATGCCTGGGAGAATGACAGGGTGTCACAGATGCCCCTGGGGTCTCTGGTCCAGAGAAGTTCCCAAGAGGGAGTGGTCAGAGGAAACAATCAAGAGTGACTCACAGGACAGGACGAGAGCCAGCACTTACCAGGTGCTTAATGGGACAGACAGGCTGAGTGCTCAAGTGCATGATTACATTTAACTCTTACACAGGGACAGTGACGAACTCAGTCACAGTCACGGAACTCAGGAGTGGAAGAAACAAAACTCAAACTCAGCCTGCCTGACATCAAAGCCTAACCCACTGAGCAATGCAAGGAACAAGTGCTTCAGGTCATCAACCCGAAGAGGGGTTAGGAGACAAGGGTTCAAGAGCGCCTACTGTCTGTCTTTAGCTAAGGCGTGGGCCAGGGCCCTTGACTGACACATTTTCACGCAACAGGTAGAGAAGCATGAGGCGGACAAGGCAGACACTGTCTTATTTCAAAAGCAAGGCTGCAGAGGAAGGAGCGGGCAGAGCAGGAACAGGGAGGAAGGGTGAGAATGAATCGTCGTGGACGTTTCACAGTCACAAAAAGAAGGCAGAGAGGAGCATTTTTTTTTTTTTTTTTTTTTGCGGTACGCGGGCCTCTCACTGTTGTGGCCTCTCCCGTTGCGGAGCACAGGCTCCGGACGCGCAGGCTCAGCGGCCATGGCTCACGGGCCCAGCCGCTCTGTGGCATGTAAGATCTTCCCGGACCGGGGCATGAACCCGTGTCCCCTGCATCGGCAGGCTGACTCTTAACCACTGCGCCACCAGGGAAGCCCAGAGAGGAGCATTTTTAAATGTACTGAGAAGGACAATAAATAGGGAAGCAGGCTGCGCTTGCGCTCATGCGCGGAAGCAGCATGTGCGCGTGGTGTCGGGTGGACGGGAGGGAGCCCGCTGAGTACCTGCAGGACTATCTTCTTGTGTATCGCGAACTTGGCGATGATGTGGGCCAGCAGCAAGTGCCCGCTGTACTTGCAGGCGGGGTCCACGCAGGCCTTGGAGAGCAGGCAGGGCCACGCGAAGGTCATGAGGCGGCGCAGCTTGCTGTTGCGGTTCTTGTTGTTGTCGTGGACGTGGTGGGGTGCGTGCTCCACCAGCAGCGTGGCAAACTGCAGCAGGTAGATGCGCAGCGAGTCCAGCATGTCCGCCTGCTTCTCCGGGTCCAGGACCTGCGAGAGCACGAGCACAGGATGCACTTCTGGTCTGCTACCTCTGAAGGGTCACTCGACAAGTCTAAGCCTTGAAACACACAAACACTCTCTCTCTCTCCACACAAAATATTAAGCTCTACCGTGATGGACTCAATGACGTCACATCAATTTTCCTTTATTACATACAGATGATAAACTCGATACATTTATTTTAATGCTGAAAAAAGGGGCAGGCTTAGAAGTCAGAATGCAGTGGGCAAAGGGGCTTGAGGTAGAAAAGGAATACTAGCTCTTCAATGTAAGGTGATTCAGGACTGAGTTTCTTAATTTCCAAGTAATTGAGAATTTTTTTCTAGTCAACCATTAATTACCTTGTCCTTATTTTTTAGTATTATCAGAAAATGTTACCTACCAAAAAATCTGCTTTTTAAAAAATTGTTATGCTTTCCTATGCAATCAAGTATCTGACAGATTTTTACATGTGTTTCATGAATATAAGAAGAAAATGCGCACTCTGAGGAACATGTTACACATCCCTAGTGAATCAAGCGTACTGACTGCACCATCCAGTAAGTACCCTAACCACCTTCTGCCTCTCAGAGGACCTGCCAGAATAAAGTCTTCCACAATAACTGTGTTTTCACCAGGGCCCCCTCTCCCCTGGATGCGCTGCCTCACGGCAGCCCCTCCCAGGGCACCAGCCTGCCCCGCGCCATTTATCCCCATCGACGCTTGAGATCCCAGCTCCTCACTTGTGCCGAGTCGGCAGCGTCTGGCCCCAAGGACACAGCCTAGAGAAGGCAGTACACGGGAGGGGCTGAGTCCGGGTCACCATCTCCCCACAGCTGCCCAGAACAAGGCAAATATCAGTATGTGGACCAAAGATAATTCCTTGGGCTCAGCTCTCACTTCCACAGGAGGGTGGGCGTGGGGTCAAAACTGCAGGAAGGAGGGCCATCCTAAGGGACAAAGACTACAGGAGGCCCAGCGACCTGTCCATGTGAACAGCACTCCCTCTGCCTGGACCCCAGGACGGAGCAGTGAGGAAACCACTGTGTCCTCTCCGAGGGCAGTGACTCACCGGTGGCACGCTACAGGCGGGAATGCCCACGGCTCACAGCGCTCCACCACCAACCGTGCACAAACACTCAGTGCAACAACCTCAAGGCACACTCGGCATCTGCCGGTGAAGTTCAATAGCCTAATGGCAGAGGACAGCCGAGGCACCATGGGAAACACAGCACAGGCATTCCTCAAGCAGACACTTGATTCCAAAAGCCTCACTAGTGCAAACTGGAAACACTACTGTAAAAGTGCTGAGACCCAAGCTAACTTCAGACACCCTAGTGCCACAACGACGTTCATGAACTTGGCAGCAAAGGGGTACAGCGGCAACTGGATCCAGTCTAATATTCTCACTGGCTTCTAGGGGATTCTTTTGCAAAGCTAAAGATGTAAACAGATCTTGAAAACTCTACTGACCAGCAATAGAGGTTTCTATAAAACAAACATGACGTCTGAATTTTTCACTGAGATATATTGTTTCTCACTGGAATCTATTAATGTGGAAAAGATAATTCATTCCAAATGGAGGCTGCCTTAATAAATTCACTAGTAAGAATTATAATGTTCTGCTATAAATTAACGCAATCATGAAAAATAAAAGCCTTAGGGAAATAAGCTTATTTCCTTGAACCTGTCACATCTCCCAAGTTACTTTTCAGGCCAATGCATGGTTAGTGATGTCACCTTGGTTATAAACACACTGGTGATGCTCTCCGGGTTATCGCCTTCTGGATTGGGAGGTCCTAAGAGCTGCTCTCCTTCCCCCTTCTCAAAGCTGTATAAGAAAGCAGGATTCAAGATATGCTGCAGAACCTACAAAAAAATTTTACAATGAAGGAGAAGGAAAACAAAGCCATGCTCTCTATCTCTTTCACTAGGTGGCAGGACCACCAGCTTGGTTATGCTGCACCATCAAGTTAGACTTCAATCAAGGGAGCAGCTAATAATCCTGTCTTTTATTACAATGGCAACTGTAAAGGTAGGTTAAAAACTTGAGGGAAAGAGACACTGGCCTGGTTCACTCTTCTCACCTCAAACAAGTTGTTTTATAAAAACAAGGGAACTAACAAACTACTCGTCAACACTGGTTCACGGGCGGACCTGCCTTATGTTTCCCAACAATGAAATTTTCCTCATAAACGGCCCAGACGAGGAAAGGCACAGCAGAACACGAGTAGTGCCCTTGGCTCCCTAGAAAACGAGCTCAAACGCCGTGGCCTCTCCCGCAGTAACAGTGGGACCCACCTTGGCTTTCAGTTCATCTCCGAAGTTGGGGTCGTTGAAGTCCACAAAGCGAAAAAACAGGGCACGTTTTTGAGCAATGCTGTAATTTTTGGGAATCTCCTCCTCCGTATACTCTTTTAAGAACGTCATGTTGCAGAGGAAACGACCAGTGAAGGCCCGGAGCAGCTGGAACAGCAATTCTATGTCTCCGTAATTCCTTCTGAAGGGTCAAAATAAGAAGGCAGGTTAAATTATGGCAAATTTCATAACTATGTTTGATGTCCGACTTGCTTTTGAGCAGCTCAAAGTTACAGCCCGTCCTCTACAACAAATGCGATGACACACATGCAGTGAGCCAGCTATGCAGAGCTCAGGGAGGAGCAGCTCAGGGAGGAGGCTTATCGGGGAGAGCAGGCCACTTGGTGCAGAGCGCCCAGGTGCACCCACTTGCAGTAATTCAGCAGACAGTAGGCCAGCAGCTTGGGCTCCTTCCAGTTGGTGGCAGCCATGTTCTCCTTCCGGTGTCTTTCTTGGAAGGTTTCGCTGACCCACACACGTCTCAGCTGGCTCACCAGAGAGTGCTGATTGGCCAGCCAGGAGTCATCGTTTTTAACTATAATACTAATGATCTGTCAAAGAAGAGACAATGAGGATGCTGACAGGGTTCTCCCTGAGTCTTGACTAAACGTCTAAGACGTCGGGTGCCTGAGAGAGAGCCGTGCTACCTTGATGGCCTGGAACTGCAGGTCCAGGCGCAGGGTGCTGGTACTGGGTGAGCCAGGGCGCACGGCAGTCTGGGTGCCGCCGGGCAGCAGCAGCGTGATGAACCGGTTGGGGTTAGCCGCCAGCACGTCTCGAAGAGGTCTGGCATCTTTGTGCTTTAAAAAACTCTGAAAACAAAGCAAAATAAACAGCTGTTTTAAGTTAATCAAAACGCACAAAATGTTGAAATGATATAAACTCTAAGGTCCTTCCTAAATCTCTCAAGGCAGGCAAAAAAAAAAATAAAATCACTGTAAGCACCCTCTTTAAAAAGTGCTTTTTAGACAATAATCACACCCTGAGTTTCATAATCCTAGCAGCTCATCCGTTCGTTACCACCACCAAAATCCTACAGAGAGGGATTCCTGGACTTGGGCTTTTCACATACACAACAATGTTTCTAATACTCAAATATATTAGAGAAAAATAAAGCCAGGACACTGAACAGCGATATATAAATTCCAGACTGTCGAGCATGGTGGCAGGGACCCCGACCCCAGCCCCGGGCTCCCACCATGAACATCCTGCTCCACTGGGGGTCGTTCAGCGTGGCTTCCATCATGAACAGCTCCACCGTCTGCGAGGGATGGCGGGTCAGGAACTTGATCAGAGGCTCTCTGAACGGACTGCCGGCCTAGAAAACATGTGGTGGAAACTGGACCTTCTGGGGGTTTGAGGCTTTTCTGTTCTAGCAACCTCACACGGTTCCAATGTGCATTTCTCCCCCTTGTAACTGGAGTGCACCCACCGTAAGCAAATATTAACACCCAGTATCTTTATACTGTTAGCGTAACCCATCTAAAATATGACAGTGAAAACATTACAAGCAACAGATGGAGGAAGAATTAGAATTAGCCCGTGTATGACCATTACCTCGATCAACATAGCACGTTCTGTTTTCATTACGACCTCTAACAAAGGCTTGACCAGAGTTTGAGGTGCAGCTGGGATCAGATGAAAAAGGTTTATGATTGCCGAACAAATTTTCATTTCCTAATGAGGAAGACCAGAAATTATAAAATAGGCCAATTAATTTTGCCAGCGAGAGATACCAACATCACTACAGACCCTGCTAGGCTCTAGCTACATTTGCAAGGTTAGCCAACAGAAGCAGAGTTAACATGTATCAATAGAAAGCCACAACTCACCAATCTCAGATTACAGCTGTGGCCTAAGGAAACTACCTGCCCTTGGCCTTCAGCTTTCATCTGTCAGTGGAGGGGAGAGGGAGCTGACTGTGCACCTCGGTGATGGTGCTGTCTTTGCTTTCACGCACACTGACAAGTGTTGGAAGTGACCTTTCGGGCTGCCGAGGTGAGCCCAGCAGGGGCGGGGGGTCATGCCCGTGGCCATGAGCATTAGGATTCCCTCACGTTGCCATGACATCACGGGGTCTTCCCAATGCACTAAGTTCTGAGGGCACAGACTTCTTTTACCCTCAAAACTTAGCACAAAGTCCTCAAAAAAAATACTTGAAGTATTTACCCTGGAAATTAATTATCAGCGTAAATAAATGACTGACTGTGGTTCTAAAAATTTATCAACCAGGCCTGAAAATAAAGCTGACAAACTGCTTTACGGAATCATATGCAAAACGTGGGATGCCAAGAATTTTGCATTTTTTAACGTGCTAACAGCTCAGCGGCCAATTACTGAGTGTCATTCCGACTTTCCATTCACAGTGTCAGTTCCCACGGTTTTGTGTCTGCCATTCAGGCCACAGGGAAGGGAAGACTCCCTGATGTCCCATCCTGGGTGGCGGGTAATAGGATACCCGTGACTCTAAACCAGTAAAATGGGGATGATAAACGTCAGTCAGGAGGGACCACGTCCCGGCAGCACTGGAGATACTTCTCAAAATGTCTCTTTAAGCCAAAAGGCAAAACAGTGCGACGGGTAAGAAATGAGAAAAATCAGCTCAGCGTTGCTCCCATGCCTCCCTCTAGAGTTCTCTTCTACAGTGTTTCCAAGTTTTCAGGCAGATTAAGTTCTATCCTGAAATTAGAATAACCTTCTAACAATGGTACTTTCATCTTAAGGGTTTTCGTTTTCAAAGCACTGTCATGAAATCACTTCTGGCCTTCACGTCACCACCGGAAGGCAGGAATGACAGGTACTACCATCCCCATTTTACAGAAGAGGGAAAGCTCAGGGCTAGGCTGTTCAAAGTCAGTGTCGTGACCACCACAGTGTGGTATGCGTGAGAGACATACACAGGGGCCTGGGTGCAGGGGGAGCAAGGAGGTTTCAGTTTGAGGCAGCTGGTCAGTCAGAGGAAATAGAACTCCTCCCTATTTCTAGCAGGTCTAATGTATTCTTTGTGGCATTTCCTCTCAAGAGGTTGTTAGATGCATGAGTTCATACAAACATTATGAGAGCAAAACCCGGCTGGATCAGAAATATTGAGATATTGCAATTCTAGCACGTAGAAAACCAAAGAGCTTAGAATCTTGCTTAAAGACGTCCTAATAGAAAACATGCGTGGCACCCGGACAGTTCACGGCAATGGTACTGATACAACTCCGCCACAGACAGACAGTACAGCTCACTGCACTCAAAGGCACGACACACTCTGTCCACCACAGAACCACAAGTCACAGCAAAACCAAGTACAACAACGACCCCTCCTGCACTTCCACTGAGATTCTCACCTCTACCCCTTCCACGGCAGGCTGAACCAAAACAAAAATTACAGCATGAAAAAAGGCAACGGAAAGGTAAAAAGAAAAGAAAAGAAAAGAAAAGAAAATATAAACTGTTCTTCACATTGCAAGTCATAAACTGACTTTTAATAGGTTGTTCTCACCTCAAACTGACAGAATGGAGACAAGGAACATCTCCCGCACTCTGAAATGCTTTCCTGAGGATGGGGAGGAAAATCATCTTTTTTTCTATTTATGTTATTTACACAGAACTTCCCATATACTCAATACACAGTAAGGATTATTGGGGTAAACAAGACAGTAAAGACACAATTATCAGAAAGCACATAATAATTAACAAATGCTCAACAGCAAAAAATACACCTTCCACCCTTCAGATGTCAAAACAGCCCTTCTGATGGTGTCACATGGAGTGTATTCTTCCCTAAATCAAATTTTTAAAAAAGGAGTTTTGGAATTCTTGTCTAGGAGGAGAAACTGTAAGACCCTGCTGTATGCAAATACATTAAAAAAAACTGTTTTGTTTAGAGTGAATAATTCAAGATTATACGTGAAGTGCTGATATTTAAAAAAACCTCTTTCCCAGCTGGAGTTGGAAGAGGACCGGGGGTTTAATCCCCATCAATTAGGCATGTTTGAGGCCAGAAGAACCCAGAGGCCGTGATGCCACTCACTGGATACTTAGGCTATCCTGAGAAGGGGGTGTGTGTGTCTGTACACGTAGTGTAACAGGTGGTCATGAGTTTTCCCCTGTAAGTTCAATGCCAAACAGGTAAACCTTCCTAAACGTGATGACAATGCAAAACTCTGATCATCAGGGGTACCCGATGTTATGGGGAGCTTTTATTTATTTTTATTCAACTTTTAACATGTCATTGGTTATAGTTTCTCAACTGGGCAATGTTATTTGGGGATCTGACCAAATAAACTACTTTCCAAGACCCATTCCTAATCTGTGGAGCATTCATAAAAACTATCAGAGCTCAAGGGCAGAAAGGAGGCTTGGCCTTGAGCTGAGGTCATGAAGCTGTGGCCACACTGCCTTGGACCTCAAACACCATAGCCCCTGAGCTGAGAGCCGCGGCCTTCCTCAGCAGTGGGACGTTCCCAGGCTCTCGGGGTCATGCTCATATGTTGATCGACAGGCTTCGGCAGGAAGGGGCTCAGGGACCTCCCAGTGCCCACGGCCCCACCCCCTATGCAACTGACCCCCCATCCCACATGAGCTGCAGTAAAAGTTTATCTTTTTGATCGAATGGAAGTCATTCATCTACCCACTAGGGTTTAAATGTTTATTCTAGAACTGGCTATATGTTTCAGAGAATTAACAGCTAACTGTAAAAACAAATAATAAATTTAGAGCAAAAATACCTAACAGATGAGAGATGGGGAGGGAAAGTACAGAGGCACTTGCACCTACGCCCAGGAGCTTAGGCTTTTAAAATACACTCTGCTGTCCGCCATGAAGATTTCCTGGTTTTTTCCCTATATATAAAAATAACAAACCTTCAGAGAGGTCATGGATGGTTTAACACTCCTAAAAAAAGTTTAAGATCCTGTTTTAGTTTTGCTTGTTGGCTGTTTAGAAGCAGCAGGAAACAAGACTCACATAAACAAAACACCTTGACACAGAATGGTCAAAACAAAGCATAATAAAGCCAAAATAAATAAATAAAATACAAGATGGGATGAAACACAGCATCCAACAAATAGGCACAGGAGGACAAAAAGCCACATTAATTATGCCTCTGAAGAGCTCGAGGAATCCCCTCATTAGGTACTGCTGTACAATTTCACTGGGCGTAACAGGAGCTTGTGGAAAACACAATCCCACTGAGAGGACAGTCATCAAGTTTAAAAATATCTTAAAAGAATATTAACATATACAAATAAGATTAAAAACAGCAAGAACCATTCATTTTTAAGAGACAAAGTCTTTAGTGACCAACATCGGATACTGAAAAAGATTTAACTAAAGCGGTTTTCCCTCAAAACCGTAAAAAAATGTGTTTTGAAGTACTGGCCATTTGGACTTTCAGCAAACAACTGGGGTGGGGGATTTGGACCTAGAAAACATACATGCCAATATTTATGCGATGCTTTATTACATCCTCCTTAATGCTTTTATGAAGTCCTAAAACCTCTACTTGGTTTATGAGGCAATGATGACGGAAAGCAATGGAAAACAGCAGCTGAGGACTGTAGCCTGTGCAAACAAGAGCTGCCAGAACAGTCTAGAAAGTACACTTTACTCACTTTCAAGAAAAACTAATAAAATTGAAATACATTTCAAGCTTCCCAGAATTCTCATCAACAAAAACATCATGTTAAAGTGAACAAAAGGGCGATTTTAAATAAACATAAAAAGGAATGTTCAACAATTAAGAGAAATAAAAGCAAAATGTAATGCTAACAAAATATGTTTAACAATTTACATGGACCATAGTCACATAAAACTAGATTTCTGACCGGAATTTTAATTAAAAGCACCGCTCCGACATTAGCATTGGTAACGGCAGTGCACAGTGGGGCTGCCCTCCCAGAAACACACAAGTCACTCACGTTTCCGTCGCTCCTCTGGCCCCCTTTGTGGGTGAGGACCACCACCTCCATCCACTTTCGCAGATGTTGCTGTGAAAAAATACATCCTTAGCCATTTTTTCTTGACAACAGGAGCATCTCAACTTCAAAATGCAGTTCTTAGGTGAAAACTCATATGTAATCATTACTTTCCATGCTATTTAATGTGAGAATGGCAGTGGTTCTATTACTGAAATAGCGCAGCCACCAAACCAGTGATGAGAGTGACTAGCATTTGTTTATGTTCTATAAATAGAAATTTACCCTGAATTTACCTGAATTTACCCTGATACAACAACAGAAAATGTCCTGCAACCCGGCCATTCCAATACCAGGACTTTTACTCCTGTTACTCTGTGCTTCCGGAAGTGCTGCCCTGAGCCAGCACCAAGCTAGCCGTCGGGGCAGAGACATGAACAAGCAGGCATCATCCCTGTCCCTGTGGCGCTCCAGTGACAGCGGGGGAACAAGGTAAAACACAGGTGCCTGCTGTGTAACAGAAGAGCAGGAACCAGCTACAGATGAGGGCCGAGGAGTCCGGGAGGGCCCTGCAGAGGCAAGACAGGCCAGAAGCACAAGGAAGGGTACTCCAGGCAGAGAAAAGAAGGGAGGCCAGAAACGGAAAGGGTGGCCACTGTGGCCGAGGGTGAGTGGGCACAGGGGGAACCCCGGGGGAGGGGTTGGTGAGATGAGCACGGACCCCACAGTGCATGCGGGTAGCAATTCCCTTCCATGAGGAATGAGGGCCCTCGTTCTGTGAAAAGACTGTGCTGCTGCAGGAGCAGAAGAGCGATCCCCAGGCCACAGCAACTCAGGCTGACCCAGCCTGTGGCAGCCAGGCTCCCGCCCTCAACGGGGTCCAGCAAAACCCAGCGACAAGAGCTCAGAGCCCAAGCTAAACCACACAGGGGCATCCAAACAACAGCTTCATGATCCTACACTGTCCAAACCTGTTCTTCAAAACACTGCCCTGCAGGAAGTTAACAAGCTACTTTAAAAAGGACTCCTCAGTCACAAACAGGCTCGGGGACAGATGGTTCAAATACGTCCACTTTTCTCTGAGCCTTTAATGTCCACAGACCTTGTAAAACTTCAAGAGGGGAACACAGTTAAGTGGTGCTTCCCAAACTTACTTAGTTACTTACTGTTTTTCACAGAAACCCTATATCTTCTAAAGCCAGTGTTCCAAGGAACACACATTGAGAAACATTAAAATAATATACATTTCTTCAAAGAAACTAAATACACTCACAAGATTTTACCAGTAAAATTCCTTGAAGGATACCATCAGAATATATATTCATAAAACCTCTATTTTACTAGAATAGCTATTTATGCCAAAGATATGACAGTAACAAAATTAAAGGTACAGAAAACGGGCAGCTGCTTTCAGATTTCCCAAAGGAAAAAAATAACACTGATTGGTATATAAAGCTCACTTTTAGTTCAATAAGGAGATTTCCAAAACAACTAACCATATAAGAAACTTCAAGATCAAATGTCAAGCAGTTGAAATTATAAGAAAGGAAAATGTTCAGGGGTGTCTTTACGAATGCCCACCCTAGACAGTAAGGTGTCCTATCTCTTAAACTTATGCTGAAGGCTTGAGCTGTTCACCCCAAAAGTGTATCAAATGAGGGAAAACAGAGGTTGATGACTGAGCCCAGTTCTGAAGAACACGGCTCAGTAAGGACGAACGTGGCAGACCACAGGGTCCATGCGCAAGGCCAGCACCACAAACGCAGAAGCACCACAGCACAGGACCTGGCTGGACTTGGGCGAGATGGCTGGACAAACAGAAGCCTCAGTTATTCTGTATCCAAGTACATCAGCACTCTCTGCTTTCAGAGGCATTCAACCACTCAGAACGTGGCTAGAATGTCAGAGAAGGAAAAAGAAAAATCCCCTCAACAAACCAGAAACAAAAAACCCATGTACTTTAAGGAAGAAGACTCTTGGCCTTAGTCAGAAACTACAGATGTGATACAGTTCTGTTCTTTTTTTCTTTTTTTGGCCGTGCTGCACGTCTTGCAGGATCTTAGTTCCCCAACCAGGGATTGAATCCGTGCCCCCGGCAGTGAAAGTTCAGAGTCCTAACCACTGGACCACCAGGGAATTCCCTGTTTACTCCGTTCTAAAAAAATCTGGAGAACAATGTTTACTGAATGAATTCCCAGCTCACAGATCTAACGGGTTAGACTGGAGTGAAAAAAAAAAAACAACACACAAAAAGAAAGTTGTTTCAGGCAGGCATGCAAAGGCAGCAAGAAATGACAGCCTACAGAGGGTAGAGAGAGACCAGTTTTAAAAGGAGACAAACATAAAAACACTAGGAGATTAGAACACATGCACAGATCTCATACATGAAAGAACCAAAGGTCATAAGATGAGGTAAGATGTGTGTATTTGATGTGCTCTGACTGGGAAGTGATATAATTTCATTTACTTTAACCATGATTATGAATGTTTGTATGCATGTAAATTGATAGGTATGTATGTGTATTACACATGGAAGCTTAAAGGGAAAGAGCCTTTCAATTTGGAAAATTACACTCTACTACTAGGGCATCACTTAAAAGTTTTAGGACCAATCATAATACTATCAATTCCCACTTAGGTATTTGGGCCATTGTTCATTTCTTAGGCGTCTGTAGATGAGAAGAAACCAGCATGTGAGGTTAAAAAGCTGCATAAAAAACACATGCATGTTTGCAGTAACGTACCATGAAATTAAGTTAATAAATTATTTACAAATGTTTATTTACAGAATGCAAAATAAAGTTAATACTTGAAACCCCTTTCATCTGTTTACACCTCACGTTTAAACACTGTCAGATCTTTTCTTTGCACAATTATTTCCTTGATAACTGTAAAAACTCAAAGGACTTCTAATGCTCTTACAAGTTTTTCACTGCATCACTGTCTATAAAGGCCAAAGACTGGGAAAAAGCTAGATGTTCACCAAGTGGGGAATGATTCAGTACATTCTGGCATGTTCCCATCATGAAATATCATGTAGCCATAAGACAGAATGAAGAAACGCTTTACGTACTGATATGAAATGATGGGATGGTAAATGGAAAAAGTAAGATGTATGTATGTATTGCACTTCCCTTTGTGGGAACTAAGAGACATATGTCCCACTACAAATGGGAAACATCTCTAGAAGGACACACAGGAAACTTAACACTGGTGGTCCCCCAGAAGAGGAACTGGGTGGCTGGAGGACGGGGGTGGGAGGGAGGCTTTTCACAGACACCCTTTTACACCTTCTGAGTTATAAACCATGTAAATGCATTACTCATTTAAAAAAAATAATTTAATTTTTCAGGTTTATCATAGAATTTGTATGCATTTGGCTTACCATCATCTGATCACAAAATTTATCATTGAAGGAGTTTGGGAAGAGCCTGGTCACCGAGGTCAGACGATTCACGACGTTCAGTGTCAAGCTCCGATAATCCCCCAGCATCATCAACAAAGGTCTCATATGAGTATGGATTTGATCTACTTCTATGGTAGCACCTTCTAAAAACTATTTTAAAAAAAGGTTACAAAGGAAAACAGATATCAGAGTATACTTCATAACAGAATGGAACTCATATTCAACTCTAGCAGCAAGTTTTTGCTTTGCTTGGGAAAATGCAGTATGAAACCGTATATATTCCAGAAGTTTATGATGAAATGAGGAAGACTAGTCATTACTGTTTACTTTTTAAAGGGCTCAGGATGACTATGAAACAGATAGAGACACTATTACAATCTGGTATGTTATTAACCACAGGCCGACTCCCAGGATACAGACAAGGTCAACAGGAAGAACTCAATGCAGAACTCACACCCGCCCAGCCCTCGCTCACCTTTCTCATACAGGCTTCCCCGGCCTCCTGGAGCTCACTGTTGGTTGAATTAAGGGCTTTGAAGAGGGCAGCAATGATCTTCTCTCTGGACTGAGGAAGGTAATTGCAGGCAGCAAGCGCATCTTTAGGGAGAGAAATCAATATAATTTTCATCGTTAGCCTGAAAAACGTACAATTTCCTAGTCTAAAGGCTCTTACCAACCAACAAATATATGAGTCACTGAACTTCTTTCCTAGTATCTGGCCTCTTGAAAGACAAAAGCATGCACGGCCTTCTACTCACAGGCTCACTATTACCTAAGAGTGAACACTATTATCTAAGAAGGCAACAGCCTGCCAGAAAGTCCATGATAAATCTTACTGCCCAGATAAGATGAAGAAGGGCTGAAGGAGAGAAACAATGGGAAAACAAGGGCTGAAGGGGGTCCCCAATGCACCCATGCCCCCAAGACATCCTCACAGGTGAGAGCACGGCTGACCTGTGGGCGGACACATGCTGAATTAGCCGAGGGTAGAGCCTCAGACTCTGGTGATGAAGGAAATAGACACACACAGCCCAGCGTGTCTCCACTATCCAAGTCTAATCAGGTGGTCTCCTCCCAACTTGGGGGGTTAAAGGCTTTGAAAATGCAAATATCCTTAGGCAACACGACATGCCTCCAGCCTCTATGTTAAAGCTTAGTTAAGGGGTAACATTGTAGCAAGAGCAATGCCCATGCCGTCTGACACGAACGCCTGAGAGGCACCCACCAGGAAGTGTGAGAAGCTCCCAACGCCCCACCCACCCCAACTCTGGCTAGCTTGTCTTGAGCCCCATCCTCAAGCTCAAGTATTATGGTCTGCCTCTCAGCTCCTCTACCTCTAATTCAACGAGGATTCTGGTAATATTTTATTAAGTGTATAAAAGTCAACAAGAGACAAAGTCAACTGAGCAACTTGTATTGGGTATTTATCAAAAAAGGGGGAAATGACTGTTTCTAAGCATGAGGGTGAGTACTGATCTAGTATACGTTCCTAAACTATGTACAATTCCTGTGCTAAACAATGATAACACATTCTTAATGAAAGCCTAGAGACAGCAGGAGTCTCAAATGCTTCTGAATCATTAAAAAGTTTAAAAAGGTCTAAATACTCCGATTCAGATGAAAATGGCAAGATAGGAATGGTATGACAACTCTCTTAAACCAGAATATTAGAGAGATACATACTTTAGAGATATATATAGTTCCCATAAGACAGCTATAAAGAGCTTACTACAGAGTAAAATCCAGTTTATTAGAGTAAAAACAATTATTTAAATCCTAGCAATCTATATAATCCATTGACGTCTCACTATGTAGTTTGATAAATATACAAACACAATTTTTTTTTCCACCTTAAAAAGTCAGAAAAATTAGACAACAAAAAAACGCCACTGTCTCCCTTCACTTTTTTCTTTTTTTTGGCGGTACGCGGGCCTCTCACTGCCGTGGCCTCTCCCGTTGCGGAGCACAGGCTCCGGACGCGCAGGCTCAGCGGCCATGGCTCACGGGCCCAGCTGCTCCGCGGCATGTGGGATCCTCCCGGACCGGGGCACGAACCCGCGTCCCCTGCATCGGCAGGCGGACTCTCAACCACTGCCCCACTAGGGAAGCCCTCCCTTCACTTTTGTACCCGTAACTTGTCTCATATTTACATGAACTTACTTAAGGCTGCAATTCGTAAAGGTACGAGTGACGGAAGGCTTTTATAACAGGGCAGTTTTGTTAAAGCTGAATCTTCAGCCTCGCACAAATTCAAGAGCTGCAAAAGATAGAACTTAATTTAGCCTGCTCTCACTGTGAAGACACAATAACCTTGCAAGTAACAGAACACAGCGATCTGCCACACACAACATGATTAACAAACTAAACCCAAATCCCAAAGCATTTAAGTATCGAAATGTGCTTGAGCTTCCTTATTCTAAAGCAAAACTCAGTCAACCTCTGTGACACTTTCTGACCCACTCTGATACCATAATGTTTTTTCTTTACACAGAGGATCACTTCATCTCAATGCAAATTCCAAGATGGCGGGTACAACTCCTCCTCGTTCAGAGCTGCTTCCCAATGCCTTGGGCCAGTGCCCAAGAAACATACATGTTATAATTCAAGAGTGAGCAGTAAGCCTTTTTTTTTTTCTTTCTTTTCAAGTACAAAGTAGCATAAGCAGGAAGTATTTCGCTGGAAATACCATAACGCATACACTCCAGTGGCTAGCCTTCCAGACACTTTAACAGACCAGTACACATTTATATATCTAATATCTAAAATATTATATATGGTGTTCTATTACTACTTTCCCCTTCTGTTGACATCCTGGAAAATCGTACCGTTTTTTTCCCTTAAAGTTTCCTACCTAGTAAAATATTTAAAACAGTAGAGGAGGATGTATAGAGAAAAGCATTTCAACCACCCACCCTATTCCACTCCCCAGAGGAAACCTTCAGTAACACTCTCCTCATATATAACATATTTGTATACACACACATATATAGATCCCTCTATCTACATCTAGAGAGAGAGCGAGCATCAGAAACTAAATCAGAAAGCCAGACTTCCAAACGTGGCCACACCAGAATCACCTGGGAAGTTTTTAGGCAGTAGATTCCCAGGTCTGACCCCAAATCTACTGAACCTAAATCTTCGGGAAGAGGACTCAAGAGTTTCTATTTTCCGAAAGATCCTCACATGTTTTGATGCAGCTGGTATCCTGATGAACACTTTCAAAACCAGTTTAGATTCCTGAAATGTAAACACTCACTACCAGTTTCTGGTCTCCAGCTCCATGAGGAATTTTCCCCATAGGTTACAACACATCTGCCTCTGAAGCCCCCAAAGGAAGCTCCCCTCCCATTCTCCAGGGGCTCTCCTGGACCCTCCATCAAATCTTATGAGTGATGTTATACAAGGGATATAACAAGGTATAAATGATCTCAGCTAGAACACATGATCAATGACCTTATGTCCAAGCAAAAACATAGGACTTTAAGAATCAAGAGGTAAATTTTTCATAATCAGAAATTCAGACTTAGCGTGGATAAGGAAGAATTTGCTTCCTTACGACTTTTGCCTCAGTTCTCTGACAATGCCTCCAGAAGTATGATTCATGTCTCATAAAAATTTCAGATTGGGACTAATCAACAGCCCATTACAGAGTCTAAGAATTAATGCTTATAATTTGACTGTATTTTTAGTTTAATTTCTATTTATCACTGTCTAATTTCATCCCACACTGTAATATTTACGGTGACAAACACTTATAAAGTGCCACCCACCACCGCCTGTTACCTTGGGTCAAGGGGCAAGTCAAGTCCACTAAACAAGAGCCCAGCAGGACAGCGGAATGATTAGAAACCAGGCTCTAAACAACCGTGGTGGTTCCACCCTAAGCTCTCCAGCTCACCTGCTCTGTAGTGTTAGGTGTCTAACAAACCCTAAGGCTCAGATTCTGCATCTTCAAAATGAGAATCATCAGTATCTGTACTTCATGGGGTGCTGCCAGAACTAGGTAAGGGCACTCACGTGAAGTGAGTTCTCAACTGCACACGGCACATTCAAGTGATTGATGAATTCAGTACACTGGGCACCTATTGATACAAGAGTGATTAAGGTAGATGCTACAGCCTCATCTCTAGAATACAAGCTCAAGGTCCTGAAGAGCAAGGCTCCCTGTGGAGGGCTAAGAGAGCTCGACAGACTCAGAAACCCCCCACATTCTACCGGACATCTCTAGTCACCATGCCTACCTCCCCGCCAATCCCGGACGTAACATACCTGTGCCGGGGCCTGAGCCAGGCGATGGCCGGTTACCATGGTCACCACCCATGCCTTCTGAGTGCTGCCTGACCAGTCTTCGTGCACAAAGACAGGTTACCAGACACACGTCATCACCATCCACACCACGCCGTACCACCACCCCCCTACCTCTGTGTAGAACACCTTATGCTCCACCACGTTAAGGTCCATTGTGAAGAGCCTGGGCTGCAACGTGGTACAGAACGTGTTCCCCTCCATCAGGCCAATCTGCGCGTTGGCAGGCTGGTGTCGGAGCAAATGCTTCTTAGGTGGGACCATATCCTGGAGAACCTGGGAGAGGCAGGGAGGAAGCATCACTGACCAGCCGCCCCTCAGAAAGCAAACACCTCTCATCACAATGTTCTAAGCCAATTAGCAATCTGAAAACCATAAATGAGATCAAAAGTTACCACAGACGTCCTTTAGTTAGGAAAGGGAGGCTCTGTTTCATATGCTGACACTGGGTCATGGAAAGATGCACGTCAGCTACGTTTAATTCCTACGGGTCCAGAGTAACCTCTCTCACAACCACCACCACCAAAACAAGAACAGGACCATCAGGTTGTGCTCTACAGGCCCAGGAAACCAGCACTCTACTCCCTTGACACTCACAATTACTGATACAGACATAAACATAAGCATGTTGCTGTCTGCATGCTCTCAAAAAGAGCATATGTAATAGCACTCTGTTTACTGGACACAAAATTACAAATTCCATATCATCTACAAGTCAAATTTGAAGGAACAAAAAGTCTTCAAAGGTTTCAAGCTAGGTTTCAAACTTCAAACTAGGTTCCAATAACCCTAGTTTGGTGACAGACGTCTCACCTCCTTATGAGGTTCCATTATCACGGTCACGCTTTTCCCGGTGACCTGGGCCAGCACCTGCAGGGAGTGCATAGCCTGCTTCCTCACGGTTGAGTTTGGAGACGTGACTTCCCGAACCAGGTCATGGGTCACGTGGTGGAAGGACTTCTCCTGGGCCGCCATGATCTCCTCAGCCCTCTCCTCGTCCTTCAGGGGCGTCGCACACCTCATCAGAAGCTGCTCCAGGGTGGTCTTGGCCATGGCGACTGCCCCATTGGAAACCTGCAGGCCAGGGACTCCTTAGCACGAAAGGGGGCGATGCTGCCCACAGCACCCACGTCTCCTGCACACACTACCCCCAACAAACGCTGTCACTGGGGGCGCACGCCCCTCACGCCAGCTAATGTATCAAGTCTGCTTCATTAACGTCTGCAAGGTATTCCGGTAGCTAACTCTCCTGCTCATAGGTAATTTCTGTCTGTCATTCAGAAAAGAAAATGCGGATCTAGACTTGATCCTTGTGTTTACCGAATGGATTTAAGCAGGCAATGCCCACCATCTTCTATTTGTTTGTGTTATATCTGCACAGAGGTTCATAAAGAACACGACTCCTATAGAAACTTCTGGCCAGTTAAGTACTCTGGCCAGGGGCTGTTCATCAAGACAGACAAGTATTTAGATCCTCAAAGAAAGAGAACCTGAGGGCTCTGATCTGTCCTTTCATTAAAGATGCTGTAATGTTTTCTAAGCTTCTAGGAGAGCATATTTGCAGAACTGTCTGAAACCAACTGTGCTCCAGGCAAAGCATCATCTTGAACCAGGATGGTTAGGTCTGGGGTCACCCATCACCTACCTCTCCAGTCAAGTCCATCATGACAAAGAGAAGAGCTTTGAGGAAGGTTTGCTGGTTCTGCAGAACCCAAGTGAGAGGCAGCCGCTCCATGAGGAACTTAATGGACACCACACCCCCCAGCTTTGCGTACCAGGCCTGCTCGTAGCAGCACGCGCACAAGCGTTCCACGATATAAGAGAAGAGGGGCAGCTGGCACGCCTGGAGAAAAACGCACACAACCCGTACGGTGTTACTCAGTTCTTACACTGTGAGTGATTTCCAAAACGACCACCCTCAAGCACAAACATGCCCACACAGACCTCAGTCCTTCCTTACCCTCTCCTTTGAGCCCAGGATGATACTCGCAACATCAAATATCACAGCAAGGGCCACCTCCCCGATCTTGCAAAGTTCCTTTTCTTCATACGCCATACAAATAGCTATCGCATCAATGAGGACCAAGGGGTCCATTCCTTTCGACCCGTTCTCTTCACTGTGAAACATGGCGGTGCTGGGCTGGCTGCCCACCTGGTAGCAGGGGAGCAAGAAGGGACCTGAAAGGAGATGCAGAGGGCACGAGGGAAAGTCGAGTTTAGCTCCACATTCTCGTCCCTCAAATTGCAAAACTACCTCGTGTTTTTCCTTGAGGTTAGGAATTTAATAAAAGCCCAACCCTGGTACTCCAGACCAACTGCTGGTAAACTGCAGTTATTTATAAACTAAGTGATTTGACTTGCACTAAGGCTATTTTTCTGAATGTTTTCCATTACACACTGATATCTTCACCCTTTCTCAATCCCAATTCAAAGATGTATTAGTTTAAAATGAGAACCACAATCAGGTATCTTCTTTAAAAAAATCATCAGCGAGGCCAAGAGGTACAATATGGAATGACCGTGGGTTATGCTCTGGACACTCCTGACATACAAGTAACAGTAAAAAGCAACAACATCCACCTGCAAAACCTAACCCCCACAGAGAACAGTCTGCCAGCAACCGTTCATTCATACCTGGCAGGCGCCCAGCATGAGGCAAGATGGGAGTTACTGAGAAGCATACAGGTCTGCTGGAAACACTGAGAAACAACCTAAGTGTTAAACTGTACAGCACTGACTGTCCAGGCAGGAAGAGTTAAAAAAAAGGAGGGGAAGTTCTGTGTTCTGCAGTGTCTGGATAAAACTACTTGTCGATCGAGGGTGAGGGGCTCCAAGGACCCAAAGTGCTACTCAAGTGTGCGTGCCCACTGACCAGCACTGAGATTAAGATGAGATTAAGTGTTCAGAAACTTAGCAATTGGCGGTGTGGTGACATTTTTACTGTCTTTTCCAAAATCACCAGTCTGCAGTGGCTTAGAAACACAGAGACAAACAAAATGGGTCCTTCACCACCCAGAGCCTGAGAACCCGGAGCAGAGGTGAGGAGCGCCCAGGCAGGACGACGCCAGGGGCCCCAGGAGCAGAGCCTGGAGACCGAGGAGCGGCCAGCGGGTGACGCGGCAGAGCGGAGGTTGAGCCTTGGAAACACTGCCAAGGACAGGGGACCAGCAAGGGGTGCGACCACAAACTGTCCCTGTTCTACACACAGAGGGTCCAAAAGTACTCAGCCCCCAGGATGAAAAACAAAGGGCCAAAATGTTAAACTCGGTGTATTTTATAGGTAAAACTTGGTGACAATTTTCAAGTGAATACAGCACCCACCGCTGATATACCAACTATCTCTGTCAATAGAATGAGTGGAAAACTATGAAACAAAAGCCAAAAACCAATCAGCCAAACTCAGCTTCTCTGAAACACAGCGTCTGACCGAGTTTCTGAAGCTCCCCGAAGGCCTCAACCCACCACTTCTCTGTCCCACTCACCGCACTGCTGGGCAACTGCCACCATTGTGTAGTGGCGAATCAAGCTGGCTACAAAGGGCAGGGCACTGGGCCGGAGGTCTTTAATGACAGCGGACATGAACGCCCCGGTCAGAGCCTGCTCAAACGTCTTCCGAGCTGGAGTGTCTTGAGCTTTGTAGCGATGTGATATGATGACATTGGGTATGGTCTTTTCTGTAAAGCTGCAAGACAACAATTAAATCCATCATCACGACACTCAAGTCCTGAGCCAATGATTCCACTACAACTTACTTATTTTCAACCTGCCCACTTTCCTCTCGTGCAGATAGGCCTGAGTGAATTCTCTGCTTTAATTTCAGCAACACTTTGGAATCAAACATGATGAATTTCATGATGAATGTTTATAGCCAATGGTTCAAGAGACACCAAATACGTTCTACCTAATATGAGCACAGGTAATGAATCAGAGGTAAATTACAAAAGGAGAGCACATTCAATATTTTTGTAATTATTTTCTATTTTAAGAAATTTGATGTTTGATGTTAATCTTTTACAATTAAATAAGCCAAATTGTAAGAAGTATCAATGATCAAAGAGAGATGAAAAAAAGCTATTACTTAAAGGCAACTATATACCTTTTATATGTTGAAAAGTCACACCACTAGGTACAGAATCAAATGGGGCTATGGGTCTAAATGGATAAAGGATTTACTGCCAATTATATGAGATTAACTAAAACCCAAGAAAGCAGAGTCAGGGAAGCACACATCAAACACAAGGATAAGAAATGGTCATCAATATTTAAAAAATTTTTAGTTTCTTCCAACCGTGAACTGGTCCAAGTAACAAATTTCTTTCTGTGACCAGAGTCTGCCTCTAATATTTGCCCACTCACTCTCTGGTTCTTCCCCCAAAACTAATAAAATACACAGGCCCTCATTTCCACGTGCAACATCTTCAAACAGAGGCAAGAGTGGTGGTCACACTCCCCACCCCCCACCTGAACGTCTCCTCAGCTCTTTTCCAGATTGTAATCATGCTCTTTAAAAGGCCACTGGGTCCAACTAACCCAAACAGACATCTGAGTCCCACCATCCCCCCGGCCTGCTCTTCCACACTGTTCCTGACACCCCAGTACATGGCTCCTCTGGCTTAAGCCAAGACAACCTGCGGTCAGCCAGAGTAAGTCATAGCCTTTCATCCACTTCCTGTGAAACATAGGGCGAAATCTAAAGTCTTCTTGGTGTTCCCCTGAGGCCCTACCTCAGCCCCATCCCACCCCACACTCCCTCCCGCCCAGCGCACTACTTAGCCTGCGATGCATAGTAGCACTTATCACTAGCTGAAATACTATGCATTTGTTTCTTTCTGCTGTTGTCCGTCTACCCCACCAGAATATAAATTCCTTGAAGGCAAGAATGCAGTCTTCCACACAAACCTTGAACAGAGCCTGGTTCTAGAAGGTACTCAATCTGTGAATGCAGAGATGGAGAACAAACAGTCTTTATAAATAAGTGGGTCCTGAATATCCAAAGGGCAAAATATAAACATGGACCCCTACTCCACTCCATTCACAAAAGTTAATTCTAGAGGATAAAGATCAAACTGCAAAGGACAGAACTACAGAGCTTTTAGAAGATAATACAAGAGTATCTTCACGATGAGGATGCAGAAAATGATTTCTTACAAACAATAAAAAGCATAAAACAAAAGGAAAAATTTATCACCTTGACCACAGTAATATCATGAACTTCTGCTTACCAAAAAATTAGGCTGAAAGGCTTAGAAACAATGAGCACACCTAGCAGAGAGACTTTGGTCTGTGTCCATTTCTTCAGGAGCCCTCATTCCTTTGAAAGGGAATGGTGACTCCAGGGCTGGGGGAGAGAGGGCACGAGGTGAGCCAGAAACATCCTGCTGAGCTACAAAGGATGCTCAGAAACTGATGGGGACACGACACAGGAATACAAGAGCCAGCCAGGAGGGGCTCTCAGTGACTCAATCTAGACAATCTGGTCACCAAATTAATGGACTGTCACCCTTTAAATAAATTAAGAATCCATGAGTCCATACTACTATAAACAAATATGAAAGGAGACAGAAAAAGCTCTTCCTTTGTAAAAAAAAAGAGCACATGGAGGTAGAAAATCACCATTTTATATCCATACAAGAGAATATGATTCGGCAATGAAAAGGAGCAAACTACAAATTTTGCATCATGGATGAGTTTCAAAAGCATATGGGACTTCCCTGGTGGCGCAGTGGTTAAGAATCCACCTGCCAATGCAGGGGACACAGGTTCAATCCCTGGGCCGGGAATATCCCACATGCCGCAGAGAAACTAAGCCCATGTGCCACAACTACTGAGCCTGTGCTCTAGAGCCCACGAGCCTCAACTACTGAGCCTGCGTGCTGCAACTACTGAAGCCTATGCCCCTAGAGCCGGTGCTCCGCAACAAGAGAAGCCACTTCAACGAGAAGCCCGCACACCGCAATGAAGAGTAGCCTCTGCTCACCGCAACTAGAGAGAAAAGCCCGCACGCAGCAACAAAGACCCAACGCAGCCAAAAAATAAAAATTTTTTTTTCAAAATTATATTAGAAAAAAGGAACCGTACAATATGCAGCCCTGGGTTTGGCTTCTTTCCCTTAGCCTGGTGTTGGAAATGATCATCTTGGAACACGAGTCAGTAGTTAATTCCTTGTTACTGCTGAGATTTCGTTGTATCCACACACCACGGATGACAGACATCTGGACTGTTTCCAGTCTATTATGATTCTTAAGGCTACAAGTTTCCCTCAAAATATAGCCTTAGTTGTACCCCAATTACATCTGACCACATATTGCCCTTTTCTTTGCTCTTCATTCCTGTGGGACTTCAAGCAACTATGCCACTTCACACTATTCTACATGTCTCTTAATTCTTTTTAAAATTTTTCATCTTTTTCTCTCTCTGCACACATTCTGGATAATTTCTTTTGACTTATCTCTTACCTAAAGATTCTCTTTCTCCTTTCTCTTCTTTAATCTGCTTGGGCAATTTTTATAAGGTTTGTAATTTCTTGGAATGTTTTCAGGTTTGCCTTTCATTTATTTTAAACACAGCAGAAGCATAGTTATAACCTAGCTGTGGAGATCCTCATATCTTCAGTCTGAGCAGATCTCTTTCTGCTGATTCTGTGGGCTCTTATTCATGCTGCCTTATTTCCTTGTGCACTTGGCTATTTCTCACCGCTCTCTCTCCAATGCTCTTTCAACAACTGAGCACCTACTATATATCTGGCATCATCTTTGATGCCGTGAGAAACGTAAAAATACAAAGAAAAAACCTCTTCCCTGAAACCTATAACACAGAAAGATGACAAACATACATTACCACAAAAGATCATTATATAAAGGTCACAGCCTTAAGTGATATGAGCGAAATAAAAATGTCACACAAAAGGGTCACTCTGGATTGGAAAAGCAAAAGATCCCCTGAACACCTATCATGTGCAGGTGCTGCAAATGTAACGGTGAGCCGAAGGGAGAGAGGACTGACCCTTGATTCCTGAAGCTTGCGCCCTAGTGGAGGAGGCAATACTAAAGGAGGATTACGACTGAGAGAAATTCTAACTCGCAACCGCCCAAGGTTCTTCCCGTTTTCTCTAAAAAGCAAGAGAAGCATTGCTGAGCAAACAACATGTCATTTTCCTGAACTGAAGAAACATACTTAAAACACTAAGAGATCTGGGAGGTCCTCTCCATCCCTAATTTTCTGAAACAAATTATGTCCCAGCACAGAGAATTAAATCATCAGCATACTTAGGGTGTGCCAGGAGCTGGTAGAGTGCGTGTTTATTGTCCTCCAGACTCATCATTGCCACCAGGAAGCACCTGATCACTTCCCACGCCTGTCTCCGGTAGTAGGGCTCTGTGTTGGCGCTCTTCAGGCAGTCCAGAGCCGTTTCAATGGCCTACAGCAAAGAAACGCAAAAACTGTAGTCTGTGCTGAAATGACGTGACTCTGAGAAGCTTGCACGGAAAGCACGTGCACCACGCAGGAGAACCTGAATGCCTGCTTGCTCCTGAAGAGAGCACGGGGGCCTGCAGACAGGCTAGCAGGTGTTCTCCAAATGAAACCTCCAGAGAAGGTGACAGAAATATTATGACATCAAGAGCTGCCATGGTTCAAACTGAAATGGGACGTGGAGTTCACTAATTTCATGCTTAAGTAGCCAATGGGAGATTCCAGAAATTAAGTGAGCTCAGAAGGCCTCTTGTGGCAGATTTGCTGGATCAAACTACCATCTGAGTCGTCTCAGTTCAAAACTAAAAGATGGCTTTCCTAAGCTTTTACTAAACTCTCTCTTTAAAAGAGGGTTTACTTCATTTTTTCAGAAAACCTACAATAGCTACATATACATTTTAGCCTTTTCATTAGGTTGACCAGGAAGGCAGGGAAGGAACAATCACACACAAAAAAACACTTGGAGTCTTTAACAGCTAAGATATTAATGTTAAAGATACTTATATACCTAGAAATCAAAGCCCCCATCTGTGTTGAAGATTAAAGATTTATCCTGGCCACGTGTGAGGAACCAGAGCTGACACGGACAGGGGCCCCACCCTCCAGACGCAGCCAGGCGACACAGCACAGAGGGTGACAAGGGCCCCTCACTGCATCACTCCCAGCTTGCGTGTCCCAGCTCTTCTGGGGCACCAGAGAAGTGCCCTTTCTCCTGCTGCCTCTGACCTGCTCAGGGTTATGTAATAAATCATGCAAGGACAGTCTGAGAAGTGTTATTTTTAAGAATCAACATAACCTACGAGCCAATTACCTGTCCCTTCCCTGCCAAAAAAGGGATTGTAAAGTATGCCAAAAGCAGAACTGCTGTCATGTAAATACACTGGCACTTGCCCTGCTGGTCATCCCCTTCCCTGCTGGTTCCTTCAGCCCTGCAGGGTGTGCCACGGCCCTCAGGATGCTACCTGCTGGGAAAAGGGCTCCGAGAGCACCACAGAGTCCCTGGGAGGGTCCAGGAGGGCCATGGAAGCTTGTCTTCAAAACCTGATTTCTTCCATGCTTTAGATGCTTTGGGGAAGAACTACTTCTACAGGGATTTTCTTGCTCTGCTTAATCTATGCAGAGGTCAAGTAAAAGTCAGATGTCTTAGTTTTCATTCTAATACCAACCCTGCCACTGATGGGGCTAAAGCAAATAGAATCCTAACTTAAGGAAATGACCTAAAACGTGGCAACGGGCTAGATTCACAGTATGTTCACTGTGGTAATTTTCAAGGTAAAGACAGAATTTTAGTTGTATTTTCTTACAGGGAAACTAGTGTTTATTTGGCAAGTATTTAGATAAAGGTTTTGATGAGAAGCTAAGATTGGAAAGCGACACCGTTCTATAGGGTGGGGCTGGGAGAGGGGTGGACACAATTTGTGTGCTTGAGAAACTTGGGGGGAAAAGGTGTGTGTGTGTAGGGGGACAGGTGGACTGAGAGACGACGACAGGAAACGACTCCAGACTGACATTACCCATGATGGGTACCCTTCCTCACAAATGTTCAGTAAAGTCTGGCTTAAAAAAAAGAATTACAGAAATCACTACTGTGTGTAAACTCCTTATACAGAAAGGTAAACAAGCTGAGTTCTACAATACAATGCATCAGGACAGAATAGAGTGCGCCTGAGCAAAAGGAGGGCTTTGAGCGGTTCCAGGCCACAGGGTGCTGTTAAGACCAGGCCTGCGAGGAGTTCAAGAATCCCAGCCAGCGTCTGGCTCACTGAAATGGCTGAGTCACTCAGATACACGTGAAAGGCTTCTATAAAACCCTTTCCAAAAATGCACATTACATTAACGGCTAGATAAGTGTTCTGAAAAGACATGGTAACAATAGCTGTAACGCAGGCGGGAAGGCTGGTCATATAATAAAAAGGGGAAAGTCGAATGTGACAACGTAGATTGTAATAAATACAACCTTAGCTGTGTGACAAAGGACCAGGAGGGGTCAGTAAGGTGAAGGGGCGGTGTTCAGTAAGGATCATGCAGAAGCAGCTGAGTGCTCTACAACACGCTGGGGACAGTCTGCTGATTTTTATACAAGGGCAGAGGCGTTCTAAAGGGCACACAGAGAGAAACCAAAGAGCTGTCCGTGGTGGGCTAAGGAGCCATGTCTGGATAGAGGCTGGGAGAGAAGCAGGTACTCAGGAGTGACGGGAATGAGACAGGAACGGGACTCACCTGGGTTCTAAATGACACAATGTAAAACCTATTGGACATCAAAATAGACTAAGTGCAAGGGTGGGGTGGGCTGGGCGACACCTCCTGGTCCATCAAGAAGGACAGTCCTGCCCAAGGGTCCAACGTCCTCAGGGGCAACAACACCCACTGGCCTCCTGGAATGATGGAAGCTCCAACCGACCAAGCTGGGCCCCAATAAATCTTCATCTCCTTTGAGTTAGAAATTCCCACCCCAAAAGTATATGTTCTATTTCCATGTTTTCAAATAGAAATTAAATGTCTTAAAATGAAACTTACAGTATCTTTAAGAAACTCCCAGAGACTCCAAAATTTACCTTCTCCATCGGGAGCTGAAGAGATGCTTTACAGTCAGAAAACTCCACTGTGATACTGGGGCCTTGAACTTCAGTCACGACGTAGTGCAGCTTCTGGGACTCCTTCAACATCTTCCTGTTACTGCCACCAAATTTACCAAGGACACGATAGGCCACGTGCGAAATGCTGTCTGCAGGGTTGCGTAAAGTGCGCCACAAAGCCTGAAAGTCAGTACGCTTTCATTAACCCTCCGAGGCGATGCAGTCCCACGGTCCCCCAATCCCAACTCAAAAGTTATGAAAGACTACACGGCAAAAACTCCTCCTCCCACCTCCGTCCCCCAAACACACAGTTCCCTTCTGGAAACCAACGATGTTAGTCAGGTGTGTCCTTCCAGAGAAATCGTATGACTTTACAGAAAATGCACATATAAATATAAATGTTCTTCCATGCTCCTGCAGTACAAATGGTAGCATGTCATAAACAGTGCAGAGCTCAAAGGCGAGAAAACTGAACAACACATTGTTTGGGCAGATATACAAAATGGGATGGGGGAGCAGAGAGGAAAACACGATTTGCTGCCACAGTTCTTGGCCTTGGGCTAGACGGTGCCTTCTCAGGTTTTTACTTCTATTATTAGGCTTTATAACTTACAAACATGATACACAAACTACCTTTTACATTTCAAATCTGATATTACAAAGGACAGTGAAGAGGGAAAACAGTGATCATAAAGGGACCTGCATTACGGGAAAAATGAGTTACTGTGTACCTTGTACTCACAATTAGTATAAGGAACAGAGACGTACTCAATTGTTCCAAAACACTGTCAGTTTTCCCACACCTTTTCACCTAAATTATCATAAGCCCTGAAAATCACCATAGCTCACTATTTAAACCTATTTTCTTAGACCACCTTCTGTAACAATGCCAGGTATTAGTGTCCAATGACAGTCAACATAAAATCTTGGAACTCTTCTTAAAAGCAAAATTCCAATTTCTCTTACATTCCTGTAGGTCCAAAGAGGCTTCCCTTCATGACTGTCGAGAGATGTAGTCTAAGACTCCTTACCCTCCACCTGGCCCACCCAAAGCTCAGGTATCCTCAGGAGAGGGGTCTTCTGCTTACCTCCCCAGGAGGGGGTGGCACTGGGAACGGGAGGATCCAATCTCCCAGCACTCGCACAGGTTCGTAGCGGGTTGACGGTACTCTGCCAGTTGTCCAGCAGGTAGGGTAACTGTGCCTCCGAAAGCAAGAAGCAGCCCTGACCCAATTCTCCCTGGGGCTGTCTGCCTCACAGAAGGGCAAGAGGCCCAAGAACCCATCCTTGCTTCCTCTTCCCACAGGAAGCTCACCCAGCCTTGGGTCGGGCCCACGGCCTGCCTTCCAGAACCAACGGTCCTGTTCTCCGCTCAGGCTTGAGAGTCAGTCAAGCCTCCAAATGACTGGACTTGGACCTGGAGGCTCCAACCCAACCTCTAGGCCATGCTCTCCTGCCTAGATGGAGCCCAAGATCTAAATTTCAGGACTGGCAAGCGAGTCCTGGTTGCACCTCCAACCTACTGTCCAGAGACTCCTGTACTTGAGTTACTGCCCATCACAGAAAGCTGGCATTTGGACTACCTACTTGGGGCCAAATACTCTACACCAAAGGGGCAGGTGAGTAAGCAACAGGCAGCCTGAATCTTGAACAATTACCAACCACATTACAAATCATTACCATCAGCAAAACATGAAGGAATAACCTGATATCTGACACTGAGCTCTAATGACCAAAAATATAAAATGGCTTCAAAACTGCCTCCTTTCTTATCTGCTCTGTTTCCTTTGGGGGTGGCCAGACAGCTCTACTTCCTTTACAAGTTTGCATCTCTACTGTGCAACTCAACATCTCTCCTGGATAAAGAGAGGATCTCCCTGGAAGAAACAGCAGCCATTTAACACCTGCCTTCCCAAGTCATCAACTTCACGAGAACATGACACTGTGTAAGCCCTCTGAAAGGAGATCAATACTGCAAAACAAATATTCACTCAATACCTGCAATATTTCTTGACATCGTTTCATAAGCCAGAAGACTCACACAGCAAGTTGAAGGCTACACCAGTAGCCCACCAGAGAGCAGGGAGCCCACCACTCCGCACGGCGACCTCAACAGTGGCCAGTCACTTCTGAAACTGACAGCCTAAAATCCTCAGTGAGAACTAGATACGTAAGTCCTGGCGCCCTCTGCTGGCGGCACGGAAACGCAGACTTACCTGCATGAGCTCTGCGCGCACCGGCTGGATGTGGTCATAGAGGAAGTCGGGCTGCAGGTTGTCCACACACAACTCCAGAGTCCTCAGGCCTTGGCTGACCAACGTCTGCGACCCGTTGAGAGCCGACACCAAGGGGTCCATCAACATGGGCAGATAGGGCAGGAGCGAGCTCAGCCGCACGGGCACCGTGAGACACAACTCCACGAAGAGGTCCTTCATGTGCTGCTTGTGGAGGCCACTCTGCAGCATGTTCAGCCCTAAACACAGGGTGTGAGGCCGTCAGGGGGAAGTTACTTCCCAGACACATGCCCAAGTTAACTGTACAGAGTAAGTGACCCGCCTTTTCACATAAACATCAACTCGATAATAGGAAGGCTTTTTACGCCTTATAATTTCTGTATTAGCTAAATCTGTTCTGTAACTGTACCCTGTGACCTCTTCCGTCTACCTTATTCGTGGTGACAACAGCAGGCTGCACATAGTTTCAGTTACAATTAATACTATTTAATATTGATTAAATTAATATTAAGGACTAATAAATATTATACATCAAACTTTTAAAAATCATGTCATGCTATGAATAAGCCCAGTCTAAAGAAACAGACTCCAATATGACGTGTCCATATCAAGCTTGATGTTTATAACCTTACGTGTTTTTTCAGATTTCCAGTAAACCACAGTTGATGTCTATGCTCTAAAATAAACATTAAAAAAAAAAATCCACTTTCGGTTTTTATAAATGGGAGGAGCTTCCTGCTCATAAACACAACCCCCCAACTTTTCACGAGGGTAACCAAGTATTTACTGAGCCCCTTCCTAAGACATATCAGATCAGCACCTGCCCACAGAACCTTAAAGACAAGTGGAAAGAGAAAAGCAAGTAACAGTGGCCGCAAAGGCACGTCCCAGGCAGCTGAGGCTGAAGAAAGAGGAGCTATCAGGGAAGGCCAAGGCATCACACAGCAGCCACACCAGATTCAGAATCCAAAGGAGAAGGTGGGTGAGGAGAGGGCACAGCTAAGTTCCCAAGGAGGGGATGTACTTGAACAAAACCAGGTGGGGAGAAGTAAGGCTGGGAAGAGCGCAGGAGGGAAAATCAGACTGATCAGAGCAGAGGGCGCAGGCTGGGGAAGACTGGGGACGGGGTCAAACACAGACGACAGAGCCTGACTATGGGCCTCTTTAAGCACCTGGCCTGGGGGACGTAGGGCCATGTTACATTCATCATTTTCAAGGATTTCCCAGTTGTGAAGATTCAATCCCTTGCCAAGCGCTCACCCTTACAAAAAAAAAAAAATTCCTAGGATAGTGTTTCTAGTCAGTTCATACCTGTAAACATTCACTGGACCCAATATCCCTTTTAGTTATATATACCTTGAAAGCATTCCTAACACACAGGAATAAAAGAATTCTGTCTATGCAAGTTAGCAACTAGATAAAAATATAAACATATTTTTATGTATTTTATATAAAGCTTATATCAGCTTTGTAACTTGTTTTTTTCCCTTCTTGTTCTGATTCTCTTTCAATCTAGGGATCCCTGACCTTACTAAACCACTTTCTAGAACTGCTTATCAAACGCTACAAAAATGTAACAAAGTCCTAACCGGGGTAACTAAGACCTTCCAACTCCCATTCAACTCTGAGCAGGGAGAAAAACCCATCCCTTTAAAGATGTACTGCCTTTAAAGAGAGGACACAGGGATGGACACACACATACACACACTGCAGGGGACATGTACATACATCCCCTCACCATGACCTTCACCAGGTGCAGAGCAGGAACCCCAGCAACCAAGGGAAGCAAGACCCATGCACGCACACAAGACTAAAAGGCAACCAACATCACTGCGCTGACCTTGCAGTAGATTTGGAAGGAGAGGCAAAAATTCCTGATACAGGAGATCATGGCTACCTCCCCCGATGGAGCGGAACAAGGCTCGAAGCAGCAGGAAGTAGTTATAGGGTTCTTTGGCAGTCTGGGCGAGCTCCATTGAGCTGTTCACGATCTTGTGCAGGTGAGGCTGCAGGATGGAGAAAAGGCAGGTTAACAAGCTCTAAACGAGGAGGGTTCACTGCAAAAAGATAGGAATGGAAGGTAATTTTGATGAATTTATTCTAAAAGGAAAAACAAAACAAAAATTTTCCAACTGTTATTTGACTCAAATTAATTTCTTTTAAAACATATGTACGCTTCCACCAGTTTGGCTGTGAAAGAAGCATTTACTAGGTTCCCATCTTACTATGTAGGTACATGATGCTGAGCAGACACTTTGCAACAGGAACTGGAGGGCCTGTGAGCTCTGCTGTTCTTGTGAACAGTCCTTCATGAGACCAAATAATCAAACAAGATGAGGGACTTCCCTGGTAGCACAGTAGTTAAGAATCCACCTGCCAATGCAGGGGACACGGGTTCAATCCCTGGTCCGGGAAGGTCCCACATGCTACGGAGCAACTAAGCCCGTGAACCACAACTACTGAGCCTGAGCTCTAGAGCCCACGAGCCACAACTACTGAGCCCGTGTGCCACAACTGCTGAAGCCCGTGCACCTAGAGCCCGCGCTCTGCAACAAGAGAAGCCACCGCAATGAGAAGCCCACGCACCACAACGAAGACTAGCCCCCGCTCGCCGCAACTAGAGTAAGCCCGCACGTTGCAATGAAGACCTAATGCAGCCAAAAATAAATAAATAAATAAATTTATAAAATAAAATAAACTTTAAAAAAAAATCAAACAAAATGAAAGAAGCCTGTTCCTTAACTATCAGAATGCAAAATGCAACCTAAAGGAACTGAAACTTCACTACCAAATACCATACATGCAAAGTTTGGAAGAACCTCAAAAGACATTTGAGATGGTAACGTTTTAGAAGACTTAATCGAAAAACGTGTTCATGAGCATTTTATTAGCTTATAGTAAGTTTAATCAGCATTTTAAGACAGATTAGTTTTTTATCTTGTACTTCAAATCCTAGTTTTGACATGTGACAGGTTAAGTTTGATGTGAATTTTTTTGCAGGTGTATTTAAAGTGAACTGTGAACTGTAAAGTACCTGTATAGTCAGTGATACAATTACAAGTCTGTTACTGTATATGGCAAGATATATTTCTTTTATGGATAAGTCACATATATTAGTCTCATGACAAAACGTTCTATGAAATTATTCTTTGAACATCTTTCTTGAACAATATTCCAAAACCCCATCATTAGACTTGTCTAATCTATTAGATTTTATTCTCTTTTTTGTTGGTTGTTGTTCTACATAGTTGTCCCAGATATAGGCAAAAATGCAATTATTTGAAGATACCAAATTATGTGGACAAAGACTATTAAATATTTTATATCTTTCTAAAAATTTGAATATTTTCTTTTTATACTAACACAGAAGTAATGTCAAGGTTGTTGACAACTGATTACTATATAACTGAAAAAATGGAGGAAACTGTCACATAAAAGCACAAATTCCTGGTGCTTTATATCACCACCTATATATTTACTTCAGAAAAAAACAGATCTTTTCCTCTATGGGAAAACATCTCTCTTCAGACAGAACTGATGATAATATTCAACCTTCTACAGAAATTAAGTGGAAGAGAATTTTGATAAGGTTTTTGTTCCATCTGCTGCCTTTAGTGGATGATGTAACCATGCATTGGTTTCTGCCATTTGCTAGAATCAAATAACTGATGAGATAAAATTACACGTATAGGATTAGTCATCTATAAAAATGTGTTATGAGACACATCCCTCCCAGATGGTCTTAATAAAGGACACAAATTGGCTAGAGCTCTTGATTCAGAGGGGAAAATGAACAAATAGTCCTGAAATGGGATGTTTATGTGCTGCCACAGAAAATATGAACACAGAGAAGATGTGCTGTGGAAGATGGGTATGTGATGAGAACTGTTACACAGCCAACCATTTCCCATTGGATCTGAGAGGTAAGATGTTTTTTCCTCTTATAGTCTTCTGCGTCACTCAATTTAAAAAAAAAAAAAAAAGCACAGTGTGCTCCTACACTACTTGTGTGGTCCACAAAGAAATGAGTTTAAAAAAGAAAATCAGGGTGCCAAGACTAATGACAGCCCCTGCCTACCACGAAAGCTCTGAAGTGTTCATTTTGGATTAGGAGACAAATAGATTAAGCTCTGCTTTAGAAACACATGAAATGTTTTCTACACTTGGCCCTGATTCGTTGTAAACATTTATTAATTCAATATTACAATATTTATAAATATAAAGAGCAACGCCAGTTTCTGTTCAAAATGAAGAAAATTAAAAAGCAACAACAAAAAAACCCAAACACAATGCACAGCTTGGATCTGAGTTTACCTTCAGCATTTGTTCGTTTTCAGCTGCAAAGAGGGAGACGGAGCCAAAGACCAACTTGAACAGCTTGAGGTACAGGTTGGAGAGTTCCACATTGGAGCCCATTTCTGGCAGGCGGTCCAGGAGATATTCCACCAGAATTGTAGCAAACAGAGCAGAGGTAGTAGGATTTGCCAAGAAGGAATTGGCAACAATCTGTCAAAACAAGAAACACATGTGACAAAAATCATTACTTCCAAAAAAAAATCCCACAAGGACTCAGGGGCAAAAAATATACAAATCAATTTTCACTGCAAAGTAAAGGAGCTGTTACAGTGGAGGATTCCTGGACTGAATGTCAATATTACAACATAGTGTGAGTGTGTTTCGTGTTTGGTAACTGCAGTCATTGTTGCTTTTGTTGTGGTCATCCATTCACAATGCTTGGTGTCAGTCTATTTATCTCTTGTAAAAATAGAATACAGTGTGTGTGTGTGAGTTGTGAAAAAAAAAAAAGAAAAGAAAGAAAAGAAAACTACCATATGGCAATTGTATCAGTTACCTATTACTTTGTAACAAATTACCCCCAAGTGCAATGGCTTAAAACAACACACATTATTTCACAGTTAAAAAAAAAAAAAAATCATTACTTCCCCAAAGCAGATTCAAGAAAAAATAATGAACTTTCCAAAATTACAAAATCAAATCTGTATCAGACACTTCAAGAAATGAATTATCCACCAAAAGAAAAACAACAAAACCGATTTGAGCACTGAGTGGAGTTCACTTAAGTACTTAATCTGTCATTTTATTGTCACCATCAAGGACCAAGAGCCTACAGCTAACACGTATTTAATTTCTACTATGAAAGGAAGTGGTCCAAAGCATCTTAAACTTTTGAAATTTTTTTTTTTACTACAGCCTAATAGTTCTCTAAATTTTGCTCTACAGCACTATCCTTAGGCATATCACTTACAAAATAAAAGGAATACCAAGTACTCGACACATGCTGAAAGAACATAAGAAAAGAGTGTCATACCTGAAGAGCGTAATTTTTTGAGATTCTTTCCACCATATAAGGGACTGTAGTCTGAAAGATTTCTTTAAATGTTAATGGGTTCATCATCGTGAAGACGCCGGCGAAGTGCTCCAATACCTCCTTCTCTTCCTTCATTCTAACAGTTTGGCAGTTTGCTACTCGAATGTATGTCTGTCCATTTCCTGCTATCTGGACCTAGCATGGGAAAAAAAACACACGGGAATTAAAACTGAATATCTCTGAATATATTCCAATACACAATCAGATCAACTGAATACTTAAAACAGGGTATTTGAATTAGATAACAAATCTCCGCCACCTCCCCCCTCCCAAATCTTTTAAATTCTCTATTTTCACCTTAAATTTGCAGGGGGAAAAAAAAAAGACGTCAGAAAACAAAAACCTTCATTAGGTGTTTAAAACAGTAAGAAATTTAGTAAAATTAAATATCGTTTCTATTGCATTCCCTTTACACCATCTGCCCCTCAAAATACACTGACACAGGAATTCTCACCATAAATGCAACCCTATGCTACAGAACAAAAGCAAACCTCGGTATATGAATACTCTAGACCATCCAAATAGTAACAGATTTCTGAGACCCCTTCCATCACTAGCACCTCTAATTCTAAGAGGCATTTTCCACACTCAGGAGCCTGGTTTGAGGGCACTCACTGCCTTACCTGATAAATATCTAAAGCCTGCATTGCATATTTTACAAGTTTTATGTAAATCTGAGTCTCTTTGGGCTGCAACTGCTTGTTGGGAATGAACTGAGCTTCTGGAAAAGAGAGCACAATAAGTTAGTGTGAATAAAACCCACTCTATGAAAAACATCATTTGTCAAAGTGATTCAAGAGCACAATTACCACCAGGCGCTTTGCACGACGTTATGCCCCACGTGATTGTCTTGACGCCACAGACCAAGGTTTTTACCAAACTCCGGCAATCCGTGACTTGGAATGTCTGCTTGTCTTCCTTGTCCTTTTCTCCTTGCTTCTCAAAGGGAGGCACGGGGGCTGGCGTCACAGGGGTGGCAGGGGTGGGGGGCGGGGGCGGGGCCGGGGTGGGAACGGGGGCTGGGGAAGGGGCAGGGCCGGGAGCTGCGGGGGCCGCGGGCACCCCCGGCAGAGCTGCTTCCACGGCTCCGAGTTCCGACTGAGGCTTGCACTTCTTAAAAATGGCAGAGAGCTGGTACCTCGCAATGGTGTGGAATTTGAGAACAAAAACCTGTCAGGAAGAGAAAGTAGAGGGGAGACAAAAATCATTCCCCTTCAATAGGCCAACAACCCTTCCAGAAGACAGAAAAAAACTCTCTCTGAAACCACCTGCTGAAGTTGGTGCTTTTCCCCCACAGGTACTACAGCAAGTGTCACCATCTCCACTTCACCCGTGGAGAAACAGCTCAGGAGAGCTGGGTGACTGGCCTGATGAGCAGGGCCTGGATGCGACCAGGGACTGCTCCGGGATCCACACTATCTACCCCTGACCCAGGCACCCTGGGTATCCCTCCAGAGAAGTTCACAGATAAGGTAGCACTTGGCTAGGCGGTGTCCCAGAAAACACCTCTCCTGATTACTCGCCAGGAACTATGCTAAGAGCTCACGCGCTGCCCAACTCATCTCAAACAACCCTAGGAAGCAGACACTGTGACTGTCCCTGGTTAGAAGACAGGCAGACCAGCAACTGGCAGGTCAAGCATCTCGCCCAAGGATCCTTGGCTAGTTGATGGGGTGGTGGGGGTTTGAACCCAGGTGGTCTAAACACCCAGGACCAAGCTGGCAACTGGGCGGCCCGTGAACTGCCAGCAAAGGCTCATGTGAGTGGAGCGCCGTGCGGTGACGACGCGGAGGGAACCGGTACCTCCAGCATCCGCATCAGCACATCCCGCCCATTGCCGCTCTCCTGCTCGCTCTTGGAGCGGATGCAGTCCACCAGGTTGAGCAGGAGCTTGCAGGACATGGTCTGGATGCTGCTGGGCAGGGACTCGTCATCAATATTCTTGGCGAAGAGCTGGACGGCGAGGGAGAGGTCACTGAGGGGCAGGTGCTGACGGACGTGGTGCACAAGGTCGGCCAGCGTGCTGTAGGCAAGGGGCCTGCGGGCAGAGACCTCTGCTAGTTTGCATCTCAGCGGCCCCACCCGCCTCGGCTGTGGGCCACCATCTCCACCACTACCTGCGCCCCAGGAACACCCCCAGTGGGATGGCTCATCTGGGGCACGCTTTATAGGGTCCCAGTTTCCCCCTTGTTACTTCCTCCCAGCTACATGATTAGAAGGCTCAGGTCTTGTCTTTTTGCTTAAATCTTTACTTTCTAAATTAAAAAGGTTAACTTTGTGCACATCATGTTTATACCAGCACATCTAGTTAACCTGAGCAGAAGTAACTACCAGCTTGATTGTGCACTAAATGGGTTCTGCTGCTCAAAGCTGAACAGCCTCTGTCAAATAACACCTTATATACCATATATTTTATTGAGCCGCAATGGTAGTGTTCAGGCCACCCAGCACTTTCACTCACTGAACGTCTGGACACCTGCCATGTGCCAGACACTGCGCCCAGCACCAGGGATGCCAGTGACCCCAGTAAATAGAGCTCCTGTCCTCAGGAAGCTTATTTCCGGGGCGGGGGGGAACACACGAGTAAAGAAATCAACTGTGCAAGTTGCTAAGTGCTGCAGGAGATGTGAAAAGGCACCAGGAGAAAAACTGGTGGGGGCCAGAGAAAGCCCCTCCGAGGTGACATCGGCTCTGTGACCTCAGCCAGGGACATTTCCATCTGGAGGAAACTGGCAGGTCAAGGCCCTGATTGGGAACTGCCTGGGGGAGCCGAGGAGCCGCAGAGGCCCGCGTGGCCGCAGCAGGTCAGGCAGAGGGAGCAGAGTCAAACCCCGCGGGGGCCGCATGCCATGGTCAAGAGTCTGGGTTTTGTCTAAGGGCGACCGACAGAAACCACTGGAGGGTTTCAATCTAACATCCATTCAGGCGGGTTCAACCCCAAGTTATAAAGAATGTCTTACTCGATATTTTACAACAGTGTTTTATACAGAAAACACAGTGAACCGTCTACACCATATTCAGAATATTCTGCATATTTTTCATACGATCAATCACACCTCCCTTGTTAGAACCAAAAAATGACTAATGTTGACCCATTTTACATTGTGAAAGATGATTAAATGTTAATTCTTTCCTTTAGAAATAATGAGCATGATCACAACTATATTTATTTTATAAAATGCATGAGAAATAAAGACTAGGAGGAAACAGTTCAAAATATTAGCCACGTTAGTTGATCTCCTTATGGAGAACCAAAGTTTTCTCTCCTTTCTTCGTAGCAGGTTATCAAATACTCTTTTTTTAATAAAAAGGTGCATTTACTACTTAGAAAGCAAAACAACTAACACTAGTCAGATAGTTCTACCTACAATTTAAATCAAGACAACTACTCTGATTAAGCCAAGGCACTAGAAGCAAACTAAGGCGTTTCCGAAACTTCCCGCAATTCTAAATCCAATGGGAGAGGAAAAGGCCCAACAGTCCACGCTCGTTGAAATGCTAAGGAAGTGTCAGGATCCACGGTCCCTGGCACTGAATAGACCAGATATCACGGGTTCAACATCATACCTGAGAGTCTCTCGAGCAGTATATCCTGAGCCAATTAGTATGGATTCATCAAACAGCTTGTCCATGCAAGGAATGAACTCTGGAACACAAACATCCATTGCATACATCACCAACCAAACCAGGTGTGTGTAAGTCACTTAATAGTACTTTCACAGGAGCCAGCCTGTACCAACGAGCAATGCAGATGTGGGGCAGCGTGGGGAACATGAAGGCACACGAGCTACTTTAGTCTAAGACGCTGGCTGTGCTGGGCCACACCAGCCACGTGTCACAGAGACGCAGTCAGGATCACATTCAGTGTCAGAGAATAAACTAAGAAACCGTGAGCCTCGTATCGCTGGAGGGGAACTCGCCCCCAGTGCTTCAAGGGAGGTGCTGTCCACTGTCCTTAAAAGCTGGCATGATCCACCCAAGGGGACAGTACTCCCTAAAGGCCCCTTTATTCACTGCCCTGAAGTCGTCCTTCTTCAAGACTGTAAGGTTAGTCATTACGGAGAAATAAGGATACTTCTCCATAGGAATTACAAAGGTCTAGGACATCCTAGAGTTCTCACAGGCATGGGTCCCAAGTTAGGGGTCCCAGGCAGAGCCACCACCAAACCTCCCCCCGCTCCTCTGCAGGCTGAGGCCCTCTCGGGGTGGAACAGCTGGTCCCCACTCAGGGACAACCGGCGTTTCTGAGGTTGCGCACACAGGGTGGCAAACAGTAGAGCAAACAGTACATTCTTTGCCAGCAAATAGCTACTGAGGATCAAAGATACAAGACACATGCACACTGGAGAGATGCCTCCTACAGCCAGGCAGCACAGGAAGAAAAATGAGAGAAGCCACAAGTAGTCCCTGAGGTCGGAGGAGGGGACGTGCCCCGCTACCCACGGCGAGGTGGCCAGGAGGAAGGAGGCACAAAGGAAAGATGCAAAGGGCTGAGACCCCACATGCCGGAGGGCCGGCTGCGGGGATGAGTGATGCGTGCAGAGAAGAAATTAAGTTGCACGGCACTGGCTTCCAGATCGCATTCAAGACCCAGAATCAGGGGCTTCCTTGGTGGCGCAGTGGTTGAGGGTCCGCCTGCCGATGCAGGGGACGCGGGTTTGTGACCCGGTCCGGGGGGATCCCACATGCCGCGGAGCGGCTGGGCCTGTGAGCCGTGGCCGCTCAGCCTGCACGTCCGGAGCCTGTGCTCCGCAACAGGAGAGGCCACAACAGTGAGAGGCCCGCGCAAAAAAAAAAAAAAAAAAGACCCAGAATCAGATTTTCTAGGGAAACAGGTAAATCTGTTAAACAGTCAGGTTTTCCCAAACTACTGCTCCTCAGGATTAGCACAAATGGGTGACCGTGTGATATCATTTTGGATGCCAACAAAGGAATGTTCTCACTAACATTTGGTAGTGGATGTGTAAATTTTAAATATATGCATGCATGTTTTGTATTTATAATATGGCTAACATTTAACATGATTCTTTATAGGTTTCTTTCAATGAAAACTTCTTGAGATGTCATGATGTTACCTGTTTAAGTCTGGGAACCACTACGGGCTTCAAAATAAAGCATCTTGTTTAAAAAAAAAAAAAGCAACAGCAGCCTTTAAAAGCTGAATTCAACCAGCCTAACATGATCTAACCTTGGAGAGTAGCATCTTGGATATCTGTCAGTCTTTGTAGCGTTAACAAGACTGAAACCAAGCTTTATGGTCTCAAAAGAGGGCCTGGTCGTGTGTGACGGATCAGAGGTTATCTGATAACCATGAGAAGCGTTTTTAATCTGTCAGCACTTCAACAAGGAGAAACCTCCTGCTCCGCGGCTCCCCAATGCACCTCCAAAGTCCTTATTATTCCAATGGCAGGAATACCGAAAATCAATCTGACAATGGTGCTCCAGACACAACTCAGTCACTTCAGTAAATAGATTTTAAAACATCCCATTTAAAACTCTTCCATCATTTTCACAACATGGAGAAAGAAAACACTGTTTTCTTCTCACCTTTTAAAGATTGCTGGCTGTGAGTCAGAAAGCAAATGGCTATTTGCAATGTCAAAAGACAGGCAGTCAGAAGGCAGAGAAGTACTAAGAGATACCCAGACCATAAACTGTGCTAAGGAAATTATCACATTAATTATGAAACTGTTGAGAAGACAAAGGGAGAACCCTGGTGGCAGGCAAAAAAGATGGGGAGAGAGGGAGAGGGAGGGAGGGAGAGAGAGAGAGAGAGAGAGAGAGAGAGAAGGAAGGAAGGATGGGCAGGCAGAGAGAGGGGGAGGTAGAGAGGCACATAAAGGAGAAAAAATACACCTAAAATAGCAATAAAGAAAGGACACACAGAGCCAAAATACTGAGCAAGCTGCAGGCTCAGCACACAATGGACCACCAGCAGGCCCACATTCACAGACAGGCGAGTGGCCAGAGGCAAGACAGACGTACGGTTTCGCAGCTCGGTAGTGAGGATGTGCTTCGCGGCAATCAGAAGCTCCTTTCTGAGGTGCGCAGTTTCTGCTGGACAATTTGAAAGTAGCTGTAACATTCCTTTTACCATTTGCTGAGAGTACTTAGTCACCAACTCCTGTAAAAGAAAAAGGAAAACAACACAGTTATACTGATAGGCGGTTGTTAAGAAAAACCCAAGTTTTATAAACTTTTAAAAAATTCAGTAAGAGTAAGCTTGGCTAAAAGGACCCTCAGAAAGTAATAGGCCCAGCACACAAGTACTATCCGAAAAGTCTTAGCAGTTTGTGTGCACAATGCCACCCTGGAAGGAGGGGCAGCCACATGGAGCAGTTTCTTTTACATCATGGGATCATGGAGGCCTTCCTGTATTTTCTGTATTTTCCCAACTTTCAACAGTGAATATGTATTGCTTCCCTGTTAGAGGGAAGGAGGAAGAAATAAATATTGAAGTTAAAAAACAAAACTATTTACTGAGTCGTCCCATTGATGTAAGTTGTGAATGACACCAAAGACACCCTTAATCAGCTCAGAATGAGCTCCAGTCACAACTGCCTTTTGAGGTGTTTCAGGAAGTTATTCACAATAACTCAAGCTGACTAAAATATCAAGGGGTATCTAATTCAGATTTTTTTTTTTACAAATGTTCCATTTTCTTAGTGTAAGTTATCATTATCGAGATAAACACATTAAAAAGGGAGGGGGGAGAAGGCTACAAATGTTTTCAAAGGTAGTTTAGAATAAAAACAATTTGACACACACATTTTCATTTTTACTTTCCTGAAATAAAATCTTTAAAAAAATGATCAATTATAATACAATTCCATTGCTCTAGAATATATCAGGACTAAATTTATTCCATACTTTAGAATAACCACCTCTATACAAGAGTTTTATTCAAAAAAACTGTAAGACTAGTGAGAGATAAGGTATCAATTTTTTCCTTCAAGTTCTTATGATTTAAGTAAGAAGAGACCACAGCTCCAAGTGGGAAAAACAAAAACAAAAATAAAACTACTCTACAGGTTCCTCAAAAAAGCCTCCAAAACCTCTTTATCAGTTTTACTTGATAATGCCATTTTTTGAAGTTCCAATCTCTCCCACATAATTTGCTATAACACACAACTTCCAATAACAGCAAAAGTCAATAAACCTCATACATCCGCATAAAAATCTGTGTGCAAATATTTATATGGCTTTATTAAGCCAAAAATGAAACAGGCAAGTCTATAAAGACAGGAAATACTTTAGTGGTTGCCAGGGGCTGGTGGGTCAGAGAAGAATGGAAGTCACTGCTCATTGGTACGGATTTCTTTTTCGGGAGAAAAAACTGTTCTAAAATTGAATAGTGATTATGGTTGTACAAATCTGTGAATAAACTAAAAACCATTGAACTGTACACTTTAAAAGGGTGAATTTTATGGTATATGAATTATATCTTGATAAAATGCTTTAAAAAAATTGGAAACGACGCAAATGTTCATCAGCTGATGGATGGATGGACACCATGATTACACCCGTACGACAGGATACACCACTACGGCCTGAACTGCGCACCCCCAGATTTCATATGTTGAAGCCCTAACTCCCATTGTGACTGTATCTGAAGATAAGAGCCTTTAGGAGGTAATTCAGGTTGAATGAGATCATAGGTGGGGCTCTCGTCCAGTAGGACTGTGGCCTTATAAAAGAAGAGAAGGAGATCTCTCTGTCCCCCTCACCACCATGGGAGGACACAGCAAGAAGGTGGCCACCTTCAACCCAGGAAGAAAGGCCTCCTCAGAAACCAAACCCTGCTGGAACCTTGATCTTGGATTTTCCAGGCTCCAGAACTGTGAGAAAATAAATTTTGGCTGTTTACACCTAGTCTATGGTATTTTGTTATGGCAGCCTGAGCAGACTAAGACAACTAACCACGAATAAAAAGTAACAAGTCACCAATAAAATATAACAAGGATGAATCTCAGCATTACTGCTAAGTGAAAGAAGCCAGACTCAAAAGGTTACAAATACTGTCCACCAAGTGATTAATCTCTATGACATTCTGGAAAAGGCAAAACTATGGAGACAGAAAACAAACCAGTGCTTGCCAGGGACTGGAGGTGGGAGGAGGAAATTGACTACAAACGTATAAAAGGAATTTTTTGGATGATGGAAATGTTCTGTATTTTGATGTACTGGTGGTTAGGTATGCATTTGTACTGTACACATTTGTCAGTCAGCGAACTGTACACCTACAAAAGGTGAGTTTTACTGCATGTAAATTATATCTCAGTAAACCTGACTTAAAACAAAAGTCAATGAGCTTACCTGGTAAATTCTGATGATATAAGCTAAAAATGACAACGTTTTGATCTGAGCAGCAATGAAATCAGCATATAACTCCTTGTTGTAAAGCTTATGTTGCCTAATGATATGAACAAAATTAACAATATTAGCTCTCAACTCTTTCAGTGATGTTACTATTAATTAAAAGCCTATAGTAATTACTAAGTCCAAAAGGTTGATTTCTACACAGCAGCAACAGTAAACGCGCCTACACTTTTATGCAGTTCCGACTAACTTAAAGGCCTTAAAGGCATGAAGCAGGCAGATCTCCAGGCCGCCGGGCAGCAGCCACAATCTGAATCCCCACAGCCAAGGTGAGACTGACCTGCTTCCCCAGAAGACAGCACGAGGGCACCTGTCTGACCAGTGGAAGACCCCTGCTGTGGCCACAGAGGCTGTTAGGGCTGATTCACCCTCAGCTCTTGCTCTCAAGTGACTTAGAGACAGATAGGCCGCAAGTCAAGAGAGCAAGTGACAAAGATCTTAGGAGGAATGCTGTGAGGCTGGAGAAAAAGCTTCACTGGGAGGCTTCAAGGATGAACGAGTCAGTGATTAAGGGTGATGGGTGAGGAAGAACGAAGCGGGTAAAGAGCTTCCTAGCCCTCGTGCTGAGAGGAACAGCAAGAACAAAGGCTTGAAGGTGAGAGAGCCTGGAATATCCCAAAGCTGTAATTGAGGACAGTAATGCCTAATGATAGTTCTAAATTTACAAGACACCAAAGACTGAGACATGTCACCCATCATCGAAATACAACTTCAGAAAGCCAAAAATACATATAAGTTTAACCAAAATTTTATCACTCAAAATTTTCTTGTCTTACAAATGACGACAGCAAGTACATTTTTACTTGGATTAAAGAACTATGGTAGTCAGCTACATCACTGACCAAAGAAATCTCACCTGGCTTGTGCAGATACCTGAATTGCAATGGTATTCATGATCAAGGGCACAAATTCAGCAACAACATTGTGGATATTCAGTTTGTAGAGCTAAAAGCAAACATATCAGATTGTCATGCTTTGACACTCTGCTTATAGCAAAATAATTTGGCATACCAAAGAAACTGTGATGAGATTCATTAGTTAGCACATGTGTATCATACGCATCTATCTACCACAGAAAATTAGGTGTAAACTTTGTTGTAAAATAGGAAGCCCAAAACCCAAGAAGCTACTAAGCAATATGCATACCTGATACATTAAAACAACAATAATGGGCAATTCTGCCAACACTTTCAAAGAAAGAGATCCTCTTGGAATGATGGAATGCTGCAAGAGAGGAACAGGAGGACTGAGGTTATCCCCGTGGCACTTAGAATAGCCCTAATCAGTGTGCCACTACTGCACATCACCCCACTGAAATAAAGGCAAGGGAAAATACTGACACGTCTTCATAATTATCTGTGGTGAAATAAACTATTTTGAAAACAAAGTACATAGAACTGTTATTTAATATAAAGGTTTTCATATTTTACAATGTCATACCTGTAGTAAAAACCTCAGGAAAATTTGTCAAAACTTAAGAGATTCAAATCACAGAAGAAATTAAAAAAAATTTTTTAATCTATTATCTTGCTTACTTGCAAGAAAAACAGCAAGAAGTACAAGTTTACCTAGTTTTATTCATAGGTATTTATAAACAGGAAAAATGCTTACAATAAATATAAGAAAAAAATAGTCTTAATATATAAAAACTCAAACAGGTAAGGAAAATGTCAGACTCAAAATACAAATGGGTGATAAATGGATAGGAACAGACAAGCAAAAAAAGAAACACAAAGACTGATTAAACAGAAAACAAGTTTCTAATTCAGGAAGAACAAAGGAATGAAAGCTTCATTCAAAATGTAATTTCCTGTTTATCCTAGCTCAAAGTGAAACATTCTGCAAAACCATTTCAGTAAAACAAATCCAGATGATAGTCTTGATTCAATCATAAAAATACAGTCATAGTAAATGCTCATACATGTTCCCTATGTGGCAAATACTACAAATCTAATGCATTAGCTGCAGACAGTACCAGCGTTACCTTCACAAAACTCCACGAGACTGATTTTTCAGATGAGAGGGAAAGTAAGGTCAGAACAACGGTTCATGAACTTTCCTACAGTCAAAAAATGCAAGTGGTGGAGCTGTAACATCATCCCAGAACTTCTGTCCACAGAGCCCACACTGTCAGGCACTGAACTACAAATTTATATGTAGCTTAAAGGGACTTCACTAATGTTGAAGCTAAGGACAGAACGGAGGCCCCCTTGCCGGGTCAGCTGCTCTTTCTGGTTCTGGATTCCACCACGATGCTATCTTTGTATATTTGGTGAGCAACAGCTCACATGCATACCTGCAGAGCACAATCAGCGACACTCTCTCACACGCGCACACACATTTGTTTGCTTATTCTAAATCCCTCCATGTGTGTAAGAAAAAAACAAAAAACTTAAGTGGTCTAAAAAGTCAATACCTCATTTTTCCTCTACCAAGGGCAGGAGACGTGGATAAAAGCAAAGCAAAAAGCAAAACAACCGAAACACTTAACTGTTCTCGTCTCACTGTCCTCACGCTCAGGATTGACTTTCACAGCAATCGTTGTGATCATTCCAACCATTTCTGGGGGGGGGACTGTGTTCTCAGGGATCACCTGAGGGTTCTCAAAGTAGCGGTTCTACAGAAAAAAAAAAAAAACAGAAGTCATTTACACCTGACATGTGGTGAAGAAATCGAATGTCCTACCCTTTTATACTGCACCAACCCCACAGTACTTGGTGTTCTTTTTTTCCAGGACTATGAAGATAACATGACAGACACACCCGCCACCTCCAACAACAGAAAACAAACTTGCCTGCTGTATTTTCTACTATTTTTTCCTGGCTGATAAAAGATGAAATGTATGTCATGTTATATTACCACCTCAGTGAGGCGGGGAGGATGTAACCCATCTCTCCAGTGATAAGAAACTAGGAGCTGATCCCTACTGAATTAACTTTCCACATAGTCTCCTAAATAGAGGTCAAGTATGGAACAGAAACAAAGTACAGAAAATATTTTAAAAGGCCAGGACCTCACTGGCATCCTTAGTTCTCAATGAAATTTGGGCTTCATGTTAAAAAAGACAGCTTCGTATGAAAAGCAGCTCTTCTTTGATCAAAATGGTAGTTGACACAATGATAACTTGATAATTCAGAACGCAACTTAAGTTTTATACACTATTAGCAGGTTAAAATCCTTAAAAAACCAAGAAGTCAATTTTACCATGTGTTAATTTAAAAAAAATTTAAGCTTAAAAAAAATTGAAAATAGAAACTCTGAAACATAAACACATTTATGCACAATGATTTTTACCAAAGCATTATTTGTGACAGTAATGAATTGAAAATGGGGGAAACCAGCAATAGGGAGATGGTCAAGGTACATGCATATGACAGAAAATTATCGGTCGCTAAAAATTATGACTGCCACAGACGAGTCTTGAAGGACGTTCCCTTCTGTAACAGTGATTCCTTCCAGTAAATGAGAGCATGGTAGGGAGGAGCCTTTCCTCCTCCACTCCACACACTTTTATATGGGTGGCACTGCTTGGAAACAGTTTTTTCAATACAGGAAAAAATTTTCAAGATACAGAAAAATGCTGAAAGTATACACCACTCCCCCAAAAAGCTTCAAGAATATGAGGGCAACCATCTCTACAAAGCACAAAGTTAAACTCAAAACAAAACACCAACGTCAATGGTTGCTTATAAGTGAAAGAATAATTATGGATGATTTTCCTTTTTTGCAAAACTTCTACAATAAGAATATATTGCTTTTACGTCAAAAATACAGTATTTAATCTAAACAATGAAACGAAAAGAACTCTTTTTTTCTAAGGGCTAATTTATCAACCTAGATTTTAACCATCACTAAATATTCCCCATTGTAAAATTAGCATCCCTCCAATTATTCCTTCAACCCTTTGGAATGAGGAAGTAATAAATAAATATAAACAGTAAATTCAAATAATATTAAAAACAGCATACCACTACTTTTGGAAGCTCCTTGTAAATCTGTTTCACAAAATCCAAAAAATGATGAATCTAAAAAAAAACAGACAGTATTAGGAAGATATTTATAAACAGAAAATGCTTACAATAAATAAGAAAAACATCAATAGTTTCCATATGTAAGAACTCACAAAACAGGCAAGAAAAATGTCAGACTCAAGATACAAATAGGCAATGAATGTGAACACACACACAAAAAAAGACTGATAAACAGAAAACAAGTGTTCTAATTCAGGAAGAGCAATGGAATGAAAATGATAATAAATGTCACTTTTTGCCTTTCAAAAAGTAATAGCACACCATGTTGGAGGGAGTGCAAATAAGGAGACACCCCCCCCAACCATACTATACTATACTACTAAGGGAAGCTTAAACTGCTGAAGCCTTTCTGGAAACCAATGTAACAATATGTATCAGAAGCATTAAACATTAACACCTTTGATCTGGTAATTCTACTTCTATAAACCCAGTCTACAAAATAATTTGAATTGTAAACAGATATTCAGTTTTAGTCATTAAAAAAAAAATTTTGAAATACCCTAAATATCCAAGAATATGAAAGAATATTATATATCCATTAAAAATTAACTTTACAAAACATTTTTTATCATTGGGAAAACGCTTACATATAATGTGAAGGGAAACAATCAGGATATGAAATGTCATCCACAGTAGTATTGTGATTATGTAAACATACAAATACATAAGGTGGGAAAAAGGAAAAGAAATCACCAAGACATTAAATATTGTTTTCAAGATGGAAGGAATTCTATTTCGTCTTTCAATTTCCAAATAATCTACAACAGGCATTTACCAAGGTTATCATCAGAAAAGACAGTATCTTAATTATGGCTAACAGACTGTTTAATGCTGACTCTGCAGATGCCAATCACTGTGCTAAGAACTTTTTTTTTTTTTTTTTTTTTTTTGCGGTACGCGGGCCTCTCACTGCTGTGGCCTCTCCCATTGCAGAGCACAGGCTCCGGACGTGCAGGCTCAGCGGCCATGGCTCACGGGCCCAGCCGCTCCGCGGCATGTGGGATCTTCCCGGACCGGGGCACGAACCCATGTCCCCTGCATCGGCAGGCGGACTCTCAACCACTGAGCCACCAGGGAAGCCCAAGAACTTTAACTTTTATATTTAATTCTCTAAGCAATCTTTGAGGATATACTGTGATTGTCCCCATTTTACAGAAAAGGCTCCAAAAGGCTCAGAGCTTACCCACTGTCACAAAGCTACTCAACTGCACACTGAGATTCAAACCCAGCTCTGACTTCAGAACCCACATCTGAACCCTTGTATAAAAGCCATTGGAGCCTTGGGGCATCTCAGACCTGTAAGTACCAGAACCACCCAAAGAGCCCTGCCAGTTTGGTTGGTTAACACATTTCAAATACTGAACAAATCCAGCAAAATATTCATGTACACATTCAGAAAAAAGTCACTGTTTAACCCACAAAGAATTTCCCCCAACTTAGGCGATATTTTTTATGACTGAAAGCAGCATATGTTCTGTCAACTTTAAAAGAGGGTAAAAAATTCACACAGAAGCAATTTGTCAGCACAGTTTATAAATGCTATCAAGATAAACACTTACTTCTTGGGTGATGGGTGGCCTGAACTGTTTGTGTAGTTCAATAATTATTCTTAGACAAATAAGAACATTCTCTTCATTTTCCGTCTTAAAAAAAAAAAAGCATTTAAAAAGAGTTATACTTCTGAAAACTTATTTTAATCTAAAGACTATTTTCTAAGCATTTTCTGCATATACACCCTCCATCAACCAACTTAGATTTGGTTTGTAGAAAATTCATAAACCCACAGAACACAGCTGTCCCAGAGAGGAAGCTTTCGCAGTCTTTGGTGGACTGTCTGAAGTATAGCCCGCCAGTAGGTCCTGTGAGAGTAACACTCAGACAAAAGAGTAACTGGCAATTAAGGCAAGTCACACTACGAAGCAAGGTCTTAACGGCCCAGCAGACACGTTTCATTGTTTGAAAATATTGCCAAAAGAGCAATGAGTGAGCAGCCACCATGCACTGGGCCCTGTGCTAACACTTTACACTGTCGGCATGGGGGTGCCTTCCACATCTTACTATGAGGAAGCGAAGGCTTGGGGCAGGAAAGAATGGGGCTGACATGACAGAGCTAATACATGGCAGAGCCAGGATCTGAACTCAACTCTGTCCCCCTACAGAGCTCATCTTTCCAAGGGGCCCAGAAACATGACAGAATTCTAAACACACCAAGACTAAGGACAACAAGAAAACAATTTCAGAGGTTAGCTTAACAGGTACCAAATGGATTAACCCCAAGAATTTGAGCAACTCTTTGACTACTATGCATCTACTGCGCCTGACACACAAACATAGAGGCACAAAGCCAATGACCCCTGTACTTGGAGTCTGTTGACCACCACCCACTTTCAGATTCCCACTATGTCTAGTCAATCCCTCAGTGACTCAAAAAAAAAAAGATTTTCATTTAATAATCTTTCTTAGTAATCTGGTTGGCAAAGTGGAAGAAAATGGACATTAAAAAAATTTCTACTCATGTGAATCAGAACTTTAGTGAAAAAGTTGTATAATGCAGGATTTTACAGTGAGAAAATCATTAAAAGTTTTGAATGTGGCTAAATAAAAATTCTCAAAAGTTACCTCCAGAAAGCGAAACATAACAGACAAAACATTTTTTGTATGAGGGCGAAGATGTTCATTGGTTGGTATTCTATGAATTATTTCAAGAACGAGCTTCCGCAGTTGCTGTTGAAGAGAAACAAAAATGTAAATATGAAATCCTTCCAAGAGTTCCAAGGTAATTCTTTGGCATCCTGCAAGTGTCACACAGCTGTACCCAGCACTGGTAACCACCATACAATAAGAAGGAGCCCATTTTAGAAATGGTTCTGTAAATTATTTAAATGTAATCCAAAGCATGTACTGCAAACCAGTATTTTCAGTATTTCTACAACTGTGTACCAAATCAAGTAAGCCAAATTTTCCTCTTTTACACCTTATCGGTATTGCCAGGAGGAGGACACTAATGTGTGCATGTGGGGTGAATTTAAGATGAAAAGAGCAAAACACCAAGTGAACTTCATTAGCAGTCTCCCTTCATAAGCTCTGTTTAGCTCCTCTGACGTACTCTCCAATTACCTTGGGCCTAAGGACTAATTACATCATAAGCTGTGCTAAGCTTTCATGATTTTGTCTATAGAACTGACAACTAAAAAAGTAGGTCAAATAGGTAGATCTTGAACTGGTACCACATAAAAGTGCTTTGTTTAGCAATTAGCTTTCACTGGTACTATGGTAATTTTTAAAGTTATTTTTAAGGGATACATGCTGAAATATTTATGGAAAAAAGTTATGATGGGACTGTTTTAAAATAATCAAGGCGAAGAGGGGGGAGGCAAAGAGTGGGTGGGGGTATAGATAAAACAAAACTGGCCAGAGTTACAAGAACTGAAAATAGTAAGATCAGAGCTGGGCAACAGGTATGGGAAGGGTCATGAAACTGTTGCTCCCTCCTATATATACACATGAATTTGGCTATAATACATAGCATATGCACACGTCACTGGTCAGCAAATGTGAAGAATTTAAATTGTGAAAGAGATGGCTATGAGGAAATAAAACCAAGATATTTAGCTGAGGAGGCAATGGCCTTGGACAAAGTTATCCTTATATGACAAAATTTCTTTTGTTTTTAAGGGGAGCCATAAGTTTTTTGAGTTGTTTTCATTCTTAAGTGCTTGCACTCCTACAGCAGGACATTTTTTTTCTCATTATATTTTTGAACAGGTTTACCTGGGCTGGTTTCTCCTGAAGGAACTGAACTTCTCCATCTTGAAGAAATGTAAGAAATCGAGGGATGATGTGCTCCAGGAACGTAGAATATTGAGGAGATGAAGTGACATTCTAATTATGCAAAAATAAAAGAAAACCCCATAAAGGTTTGTGTACATATTCAAATTCACATATTATAATAACCTCAAAAGGAAAAAATTGTAGCAGAGCTGATAGTAATTTTTAATACTTTCAGATGCTTTAGTGATAACATAGTTTTAAAGAAGTTAAGATGATTGCTGCTTCTGATATCCAATTAGAGAGAACTAAACACTAAAATTTACTGGTAAACCTAGAAACACTCGCACCGTGGAGAATGTTCACCTAACTAAGGGAACTGAACGATGGGGCATGACTGACTGGATGGAACCAATGGCAGAGACCACCTTCCCGAAGAAGTGATGCTGACACTAAAACCTAAAAGGCCAGCAGGAGTTAACCACGGGAGAAAGTGGGAAAGGTTCTAAGGAAAGCACATGCAAAGGCACAAAATGACGAGAAAGGCTGAGTGTAAAAGGTACATATTGAACTTTTTCTAGTTCAATATGGCAGGGATGGGAGTATAAGAGGAAGGAATTTAAACTTTTATTATCATGAGTCTGAGAAGCTGGTGAGTCAAGGCATCTGGGCAGCTAAATGTGTCTGGAGCTCCAGACACTGATCTGGGAGGAAGATAAAGACATGGGGTTGTCTATTACCTGAGCAGTCTATAAAGAAGGAAATACAGGCAAAAACCAGAAAAGAGTGCGCTGCCACAGGAGCAAAGAAAGAACCGCCATTCTTGGGATGCACACCTGAGCACTGGTCTCCCACGGCCAACCCAGAGCTCAATTCCAGGGGCCCCGTGCCCACAGCACGCTGTGTGTCAAGAGGCACCCCTAGGAGCCAGACAGCACCTCACCAGCCCCTCCCCAAGCAGACTGCGAATCCACTGGGGACAAGAACTGTATTTGTCACCTTTCAACCCCAAAGTGTAAGACTTTTTACGAAACACCCACATTCAAGGATTGAAGGAAAAGAGGGGTAAGAGTCATGATGGAACATTATCAAGGTTATCAAGAAATCAAGCTCATCTGCACGTCAGCCCATACCATCCAGATTCCACAGCCTTCAAACATCTAAGTTTCAAATTTCTCCCACAGGAAAGATTCAACAAGGTGCCCAGTTATTCTGCCAGTATTTCAACTTAGCCCCTGGCTTTTTGATCCATACGAATGCTTCCTGTGACTTCTAACTTCAACATTTCTTTATTTTCTGCCCTGGGAAATGGCCCATGTGATATTTACTTAGCCTGGAATCTTATCCCTAAGTGGTTAATGAAATGAATTTCTAAGATTCCTTAAACCACTGGGAATTCTTAATTTCACTTAAATATTTTGTTCTGGGATAACAGTGGTGGTAATTTAGAATTACCTACTGGTGGTCATTCTAGTATTTCATTCTTCGAAGGACTCAGTCATCTGAATTTCATTTAAGGTAAATGCCTATCAGATTTCAAAAGGCACTATTTGGAAAAGCCCCAAGTGTTATTACTTTGCTAACTTTTAATTCTGTTAATTTAATCAATGCATCTGAGACCAAAGCCAGGAACTAACTTGCTAACTGCCAGACCCTAAACAGGAGAGAAAGGGTTGAGACACTTAATTGAAAGAGCCCCACGCCCACACTAGGAGGATCACAGGCAGCTCCACAATTTCAGCCTCTCAAATAAACTTTAAGGGCTGTGGCTCTCTCCTAGCAGTTCTTCCAATAAAATGCAGAATGCAGGCCTTTCCTGTTCTACCGCCCACCTCTTTTTTTTAGCTTTATTTATTTATTTTTTAACAATTTGCACTAACAGCTTGGGTGGACGAGACGAGAAAGCTCTTTAGCTCAATCTCTAAATATCTCAGGATTTTTTCCCACCTCAGTTCAAGGCAACAAATCCTGGAAAACATCTATTTAAATCAAAACAAAAAAAAACAAAAAATTCCCTCAGCAAACAAAAATACCATCCATTACTATAGAGAGTAGGGTATCTAATTCGATCCCACGAACATTTATTTAATGTTTAGTGATTCAAATGACCATGACAGAGGCTAGGAAACATTTTATCTATTGTTCTTAATCATATTAACTCTGAGAAAGGTTTTATCATAGCCACATTAAAAGAAAAGCGAGTTTCTCTTCGGCTTTTGAGACTAACTGGTACCAGGCTAACCATAAAGTAGGACAAAATATGAGAGAACAGTTTCAGGTGCTGGACCAGAGGCAGTGCAAGACCATGATCTCTAGAAGAAGGGGAACTCACCAACTGTGCCCCACCTCGGCTCTCTGCCTGGGTACGGTTTCCCAACCAGGCTCAGCAGGCTGGAGCCCAAGGAAAGCATGATGGTCCTGCTGAGCTGAGGTGCAAATACCAAAGTTTGCAACAGCTGAAGTGGCCGGAATCTGCACGGCAAAGCCCCAGAGAAAAAGGAACTACAGAAGGGGGTGTGGATGGTCTCCTGTGAGTCCTTGACTGAGGACTGGGCTGTACTTATGGGTGAGGGAAGGTAAGACTATCTGAGGCTTACCAGGGAGTGGGCACTTGAGGACTGAGAAATGAAGAAAGACATCAGAGGTTTAGCAATGTCAGAGGATGTTGGGGGTCCAGCCTCGACACAGTGCAAAGACCTTAACACCTTGATAGCACCTCATACGTTCAGCTGAGGAAGGACCATGCCCCAGAGTAAGGCCTAGTTTAGCCCCAGCCCAAAAAAATCTAAAATCAACCTCTGATGAGATCCACAGAAAGATGGGGTTTGGAGGTTGAATCCTACAAAGTCAGAGGGACTTGGGAAACCCCTTGGGATTCCCAGAGATCCTCTCTACCATGGCATAAAACCAAGCCTACACAAGTTCAGTGAGATCAGCCAGCACCTGAACTGCTGACTATAGTGAAAATATCAACACTCTTCCAAGGGAGATAACAGAATCCAGGGTCCTTACATGTCACACACAATGTCTGGTGTACAATCAAAAACTACCAGACATGCAAGGAAGCCAGATAACGTGACCTGTAGTCAATAAAAATCCACCTTTATAGAGGATTGTATTTAGCAAAGACTTCAAAGCAGTTATTATAAATACGTTCAAAGAATAAAAGGAAAACATGGTCTCAATAAATGAAGATGGGGAATCTCTACAGAGAAGTGGCATCTAAAGAAGAACCCAATGGAAATTCTAGAACTGAAAGTACAATAACCAAAATTTTAAAACAAAAATACAAATAAACTGAAATTTAAAAATAACATCCCAGCAGATGTGGAGATGACAGAAAAACAGTGAATCTGAAGGCAGATCAGAGAACAAAGAGAAAAAAGACTGAAGAAAAATGAACAGAATCTGAGGGACCTATGGGTCAATATAAAATTGTAGAATGTAAGAGCCAGAAGAGAGAAACTGTTTGATCAAAGTTGCAGAAGTTATAAACAGGAGAGCCAAAACTGCCAGCCAGCTCTCATTCCCATACCATCCATTACCTAACATAACAAATCCACAACAAAAGTTTGAGTGTATCCTGAAAGCATATGCCTAAAAGGGCTACCATAGTTGAAAATGAAAAAAATGTCAAGGGGATCCCCTGGTGGCACAGTGGTTAAGGATCCACCTGCCAATGCAGGGGACATGGGTTCGAGCCCTGGTCCAGGAAGATCCCACATGTCGCAGAGCAGCTAAGCCCACGCGTAACAACTCCTGAGCCTGCGCTCTAGAGCCCGCGAGCCACAACTACTGAAGCCCGTGCACCTAGAGCCCATGCTCCGCAACGAGAAGCCACTGCAACGAGAAGCCTGCGCACCGCAATAAAGAGTAGCCCCTGTTCGCCACAACTAGAGAAAGCCCGCGTGCAGCAATGAAGACCCAACGCAGCCAAAAATAAATAAATTAAAATAAATAAATTAAAAAAGAAAAGAAAAGAGAAAAAGGTCAAATAACCAAAACAAAAGCAATATTCCTCAACACTGTTCGGGAGTCACTATCACCAGTGTGAAGAAACTGGAGAACACTGTACAAATTTCAATTTTGAAATACAACAAATTACATTAACAAAGATAATTTTTAAGTTACTAGTAAAAAGACTGACAGGGAAGCTGTAGGAAAGCACATGTGAATACTTATCTCAAAATGAAAAGCTCATATCTCAAAATTTAAAGCTTTATAAAATATAATATAAAATAAAATATAAAGCTCATACCTCAAAATTTTCACTAACTTCTTGCATCATTTTTAACTTTGTTTCATCAGCTGTAAATGGCAAAACAAACCATCAGATTAATTGAGAAATTGTTAAGAATGTTCCTAAAATTACTGGATTTAATAATTTAAGAGAAGCAATCAGATCTTATCAGTTTGACTGTCATGGTCTAGAAGCAGGCACATAACTAGTTCCCTACAACCAGTCACACTCACTCATACTCCCAAACATACACGTGCATGCACAGACAAGGACACAGATACACACATACGCGCACCCACATGCGTGCCTCTTTGGGGCTCCAGCCAGAAATGCTCATCACTTTGCTTCTCCACGAGGTAGAGAAAAGGGAAATTAAGATAAAAGTTAATGTGACTACTTATCTCAATGTGCACATCATTTGAACTGAGATGAAGGAGTCACATCAACACGTTTCTTAATGACGAAAAGCATCAACTCACGTGTATTTACATCCGTGAGAGCTGCCACAAACTGAAGGTATTTTTTCATCAGAGTGGTTTGGTCAACCACCGTGGCCCCTTGTGTTGCAACAAACGCCATTTTTCTTTTGAGCTAGTTCGTTTCTCAAGAGAAAAGTGTCATAACCACGAGTTTGCCCAGCCTACAAAAAGAAGCATATGATTAACCAACTTACTGAGGGCACAGGTTCCTGATCGCTAGGAAAATCTTACCTAAATGCCTGTGTTAATCTAAATAGTTTTCCATCAATTCAGAAAACAACACTGCTCCCTCTGCTTTTTTGAAAATAAAAGTTACTTAAGTCCATACTGTCTATTAATTTCTAAACAAGATTTTTATACACAGATGCTTTTCTTTCCTATGGTATGTCCATCTTTCCCTAGGCTAGGGGCCAGCAAACTCTCTGTAAAGAGCCAGAGAGTAAATATTTCAGGCTCTGTGGTCTGTCCCAACTCCTGAGCTCTGCTGGAGGCACAAAATAGCCACAGACAACTTGTAAGCGAACGACCATGGCTGTAATCCATAAATCTTTACTTACAGACACTGAAATGTGAATTTCATTTGAGTTGTATCATGAAACATTATTCCTCTTTTGATATTTTTTCCCCCAACCGTTAAAAAAATGTAAAAACCATTCTTATTTTTCGTGCTGTATAAAAACAGCCACCTGGCTGGATTTGGTCTGCTGACTGTAGTTGGACCACCTGTGCATTAGGTGAGGGGTTCTCAAACTTCACTGTGCACTAAAACCAGGAGCCAAAGGTGGACTCCCAAGCACCATCCAGAGACCTCGGTTCAGGGAGGCGTCCGGGAAGCTGTAAATTTTGCTTGCATCTGACATACAATAGGCTAAATGCTTCAAAAAGCACCTCAGTGAGTTGGAAACAGGTGTGGATGACCCCACTTTGAGAACTGCAGCTCCAGGCTGAAAAACAGGAGACTTGGTCTCTATTTTAAGAGCCCTCTTAAGAGAACCTAGTGAAATTGCTCTTACCCATCCTCCCCGCGAATGTAACAGTCACATTTCACTCTACATTAAGGAGCAGTTTCATGACTTGCTTTTCTTCTTTCTTCAACAAACACACCATTAACTCTTCTGCAGGCCTTTCAACGGCCCTGCCTACCAGATACGCTCCCTTGCAGCTCACACTCCTGCCCCAAGCAATGGGGCCACCCTGACGCCACAGATCCTCTTCCGCCCGCCCTCTCGAGACACCAAAAGCAGAGAGGGTGCCTGCCGCTGTTCCCGCGCAGCCCGCCGGCTCCGGGGGCAGGAAAAGTCACTAATGAAACCAACCGTAGGGATTCTGGCAGCCCCGCTGGATGACCCGACTTCTGCTTCCTCTTCACCTCCCATCACCGAGACCCAAGACTCAGGGTCACGGCCACTCCCTACCTAAGAAACTTCGGGTGGGTCGTGCCCAAACTTTTTAAAGGCTTGGATCCACTTCTTCACCGAAGGCGTCAACCCCCCATTTTCCGAGACCCCGAGAGGCCAGGCTCCGCTATCCGCTGGGCCGGGGGGTTGGGGGCCCCGAGGGAAGACGTCCCACCCCGCCTCCAAGCTGGAGAGAAGCTCCAAGACCCCAGGAGCCAAGGGCCCGGGCCTGGCTTCGGTGCCGCCCCCGCGTCCCGGCCCAGGTTGTGCGGGCCGGAGCCGGTGCCCCGCCCGCTCCCGGCAAACGGCGCCGCCGCGCCGCCCCGCCCCGCCGCGCCAGGCCTGAGGCGGCGGCGCCGGGCCAGAGGGGGCGCTGTCGACGCCGGTACCTTCACTCTGAGCGCCGGGCCAGGCGAGCCAGGTGCCTGCGTGGAGGCCGAGAGGGGCCAGGGCAACAGGGGGCGCCTCCGGGGGGAAGGGGGGGAAGGGGCCCCAACCCCACACTCTATCTCCCCGGCCTCAAACAGCCCTCGGCTTCCCTCCTTTTGTCACCCTCTCCGGACACCCAACGCCCGCCTCCTGGGCCGGGCTACGGCGGGCGCCGAGGGTCAATTCCCGCGCCACTAGCCTTCCGCCTCCCGGCGATCCCCGGCCAGCCCAGGCAGCAGTGGCAGCGGTTTGAGAGCCGCCCTCGGCCCCCGCCACCCGGACTGGGCCCCGATGGGGGGCGGAGGGACCCCGGGTTGCTCGGAGCCTCTCTCCATCGCTATGCGCCTCCCTCCATCGCTCCGCTGACCGCGGCGCCGCAGAGGCCTCCCCACGCCCGGGCCCCGCCGCACCCGTTGGGGCCGCATCGCGCGCCTCCCGAGGCCGTTCCGCCGCCGTACCGCGCCTGCCCACACTTACCCCGACATCGGCGGCCGGCTTCCTGCAGCCCCAGCCCGCGACCCCACCTAAGCCCTCTCAGCCGCCGCCGCTGTCGCGCCGCAGCACGCAGTCCCGCCCCCGCTTAAAGCGGCCGCGCCCGCCGCCGGAGGAATAGGCCCCGGCGCACCGCCTCCAAGTGGGTGCGGCCTGGGCGGGCGGCGGGAGTGGGGAGAGGCGTCACGCCCGGGTGCGCCTGCCTGGCCCTTTAAACCTCTGTCCGCGTGGGCGGGGCCGTAGGCCGGGAGGGAGGGGCAGGCAGTGACAAGCGTCTTTGGTTCGGCTCTTTCTGCCCTAAGTATCCTCGCAGAAGCCAGGAGGCTGGAGAGGGACGCTTGGGGGCTGCTGCGGGGCGGTGGGCACCCGCGGGGCTTCCTTAGCAGACGGCGGACGGGCCCGGGAAGAGGCCACCCCTGAACTGAACGTGGCATGCTGGGCGGGGTTTTCTCCCCAGCTTGAGCCCTGGGGTCCTTCTTAGCCCGGGGAGGGGGAGGAGGTAAGGAGGGTCTTTGGGAAGGCGAAGGCTGCAGACAGACGGAGACCCTGTAAGCAAAGGAGAGCTCAGGTGTTCTGCCTGGAAGAGGCCGGCCTGGTCATTTGTTGCAGCTGCATCACTCCGAGGCTAGACCGCAGTGGACCGCTTTTCAGCGCCTACGCGACGGGGCAGGTGCCTTGGCTCAGAGCAATGATGAGAGGGAGGGGAAAGTGGGGCCCGGATGCCCAAATGAGGTGATGGCTGGACCAGGAGGCCCCCTCAGGCCTCACCTGCAGACTCCATCTATGAGACTGGTTGAATGATGAGCTGTTCCTGGAAACACGTGGTAATCATGGTAAATGGACAGAGCATGAAAGTGATAACCTGACCTACCTCCAGCCCCTCCAGGACCTGGCTCCACCTCCTGCCCCTTCCTGACAGTACTTCCCCATTGCTTGCCCCGCACCGCCCCACCGCCACCCCATCATCACTAACTCACCAGAATCTTTGTTTTCCCTTCTCAGACAGATATACTTCACACCTGGTAATAAATAGAGCTTGCAATTCCTACAAGATACGTTCAGAGACATGCTCCTTGCTTTTGTTTAATGTTGCCACTCAAGAACAAGCCTCAGCTGAAGCGCTGAGATTGTAAGTGGATATATATAGTGCCACTTATTTCTGCCGCAGGAGAAATATAGTGGGTCAGAACACTCCTTCCCCCATGGAAGAAGTTGCCCACCTGCAAGCAAAATCCTCTTTGCTCCTACCACCACCAACCCCAAAATTTAGGAGGTCCAAAACTGGGTAAAGTTGAAAAATCTAAGGGCTGGAACCAATGTGCCATCCGAGGGTATTTAATATTGTTGGGGGAGGGGTCGAGAAAAAAAGCAGCAGTACACAAATCCTTTGATAAGTTTCCGTTTAATTGCATGTGATAAAGACCTACAGCTGGGGGGGCGGGGAGGGTAACTGGTGAAATTCACATGCTTTCCCATGGCCTTAGCTTCTCCTACGAAAGTACCCATCATGCTGCTATGATTTTTGCCTGTTTTCTTGTCTATCTCCTGAATTAGATGTTGGGGACAGTGTCAACTTCATCTCTATCAGATAAGTGAGATCATGCACCTCCTCTGCTTAAAACCCTCCAAAGACTTTTCAACTTATCCTCAATCCCTGGGCCTGTGCACCTCCCAGCCTCATTTTTCATGTTCCAGCCACAATGGCCTTGCTGTGCCTCCTGCCCACCTAGGACCTTTGTAGCTAATTCTCCTGTCTGGAATGTTCTTCCCTGAGAGGCACAAAGCTGGCTCCTTGTCATCCTTGATGAGCTCAAATGTCACCTCCTCAGAGAGGCCTTTTTAAGGCCCAATATAAGAAAACCATTGCCTGCCCCCCCCCACTAGCTCTCATAATACTGGAATTTTCCTTAGAATCAGAAATTATATTTACTCATTTATCATCTTTTTTCCCTCCTAGACAGAAAGCTCCTTTTCTTTCTTTTTTTTTTTTAATATTTATTTATTTGGCTGTGCCGGGTCTTAGTTGCAGCACGCTGTATCTTCGTTGCCGCGTGCAGGATCTTTAGTTGCAGCATGCAGGATCTAGGTCCCTGACCAGGGATTGAACCCGGGCCCCCTGCATTGGGAATGCAGAGTCTTAACCACTGGACCACCAGGGCAGTCCCTCTGTCTTTCTTTACCAATGTATTCCTTTTGCCCATTGGGCGTTGTCTTAGTCTGCTAAAGCTGCCATTATAAAGTACCACAGCCTGGGTGGCTTACCCAACAGAAATTTATTTCTCATAGTTTTGGAGACTGGGAAGTTCAAGATCAAGGTGCCACCAAGGTAGGTTTCATTCTGAGGCCTCTTCTGTTGGCTTATACGTGGCATCATCTCACTATGCGCTGGCATCATCTCACTATGTGCTCACATGACCTCTCTGTGCTCTCTCAAGAGAGAGATCTCTGGTGTCTGTTCCTCTTCTTATAAGGACACCAGTCCTATTGGATTCGGGCCCCACCCTTATAACCTCATTTAGCCTTAATTACCCCTTCAGAGGTGCTGTCTCCAAATACAGTCACTTTGGGGATTATGCCTTAACATATGGATTTCTCAAGGGACACAATTCGGCCCATAAACAAATGTATAAATTTGTACCCTGTTTGGAATAATACTGTATGAACCCATAGGATAGGAACAGCTGGAACACTAAAAAGAATACAGGGAGCCTCAAAATATTCACTCTGGTGGGCACGAGCAGTCTGCACAAGTGGTCTCTGCATGGAGTGGTTCAGGGCATGAGGCCTCAGTCTGACCTTCTCAGAGCCACCAAGAGGCCATCCTCCCTCCCCTGTCCCCTGGTGTGCTGGAGTCCCTGCTTACCTTTGCCTCACCTGTTGGGCTTCTTGGAGGCTGGCCCTAAGGGCTCCACCCCTATGAAGAACCTTTCCCCTGTGATGAATTAACAAATCCTCCCTAGGTCTCTTGTGGGTTTCAACAAGGTGGCTGGGTGTCCTGTGGTTGAAAAATTCCAGCAGAAAATCCAGTAAACCTGAGATCTAGGCCTGGAGCCATGGTAAATTCAACAAGAGATCACCCTGAACTCCCTTTTGCCTACTTCAAACTACCATAGAATTTAACCCCCAAAGCCTCTCCAGAGCTGATCGGGGGTGATTGTTATCAGCTCAGTGGCCCCCACTTCCCACAGTTACATTTCCAATGCAAGGTAATGAGGATTTGTGGTAGCAATATTAACACTAGGGCTGCTGCCCTTCTGTTACCAAAGGGAAATCAGTTATACCATTTTGCTAGGGCCAACAGACCGACTAACCTGCTTTAGAAAGATTTTCAGTGACAAGAATTGACATCAAGACAGGTGCTGTGAGAGCCCAGAAGAAGGAAGGTTTCTGGGGGAGGTGATACCTGTGGGGAATTAGACAAAGAAGGGTCACATCAACATCAGCTTCAGGGTGGCCTTGCAGGTGGCTTCTGTTACATAGATGTGACCATCTATGGCTACTGTATAGTTATTCAATGTAATAATGTTACACATGAAAAAAACGTAATAAATGTTATTATTCTATTTATGCATTTAGTACATTACAAAAACCACAAACAACCAGACCTTTGAAAAATGTGAAATAGTCAAATATTTGAAACTCAATTTATAATCTTAATATACTATTTTCTTCTCAAGCACAATTTTCTTCTCAATTCCTGATGGACAAGTGAAACTCTCCCAAGTCCTTAAGCAATTCTAACGATGACAGCCAACACTGATTACTTACTATGTCCAAGCACTGTTCTATGTGTCAAGTCGTTTTATCCTTACCACAGTCTCATGGGGCATTATTATTATTTTAAAGAAAAGTGAACTGAGGCACCAGGAGAGTTATGTGACTTTCTCAAGGTCACATAACTCTCAGAATCCAAAGTCTCCTGGTTCCTAGGCCTGGTATTTGTCCCCACAATGGTGACTGATGCCACCGGGGAGTGGCTAGCACTTTTAACTTTCCTAAGGGGACTCACTCAAATCTGTTCTCCCCTCTATCACAGTGAGATGGCAATGGGGCCAGTGGGGCCCGTTCTCAGGGGACCCCACAGCTGTCCCAGAAGTTCTTTCACTCCCATGCAGCCCATCCTGCAATTGTGGTCGCATCGGTGCCGGCCAGGTGAGACCAGCCATCCAACACCCCCTCTGGGTGGGCTCCCTTGCCAAGGATAAAGTAGAGGCAGAGCTGGGACCAGGATCCAGGCTGCCGGTGTCCAGTCTTTAAGATCAGCCAGGCCGGCCACCTTCTAGGAGAAAAGACATGCTCTGTTCCGTTATGGCAGATGGAAGCCCCTGCTTAGGCCAAGGAGTGTCCAAGGAGCAGCCTGGTCACTCCTTATCTTGGTTGTCTGAGTGTCCCAAGGCCCTCAGTGACAGCGTTGTCGCTGTGGGCCCACGTATGACCACAAACCCCATTTTACAGCAGGTGCAGAGAGGGTAAACTGAGGAATGGCATCAGTCCCAGCGCCTGCACCTGGGCACCTGCACCCAAGCCCTTCCCTCCGGAGGTACACAAGATGTTCCTAGGCCCACTGCCCAGCGCCTTGCACACAGTAGGTGCTACACTTTTCTTGAATGAAGAGCCGCATCTCCAAGCCGTGTGCGTCATGAGGGGAGAAGCCACCTGGAGAAAGAGCCCAAAGGGGCCTGCTCTGGGCTTCACACTGGTGCACGCTCCTCTAGGGACGCTGAGTCAGAGCCGGCGGACGCGGGCACAGACGCAGGGAGGGGAGGGGGCGCAGAGTGGAGGAACGGTGACCGGGGAGGGGAGGAGAAGGGAGGGGTCGAGGGGAGAGGAGGGGCGCGGCGAGGGGAGGTAGGGAGGGGGAGCAGATTGGAGAAGCGGAGACCGGGGAGGAGAAGGGAGGATCGTGGGGAGAGTGGAGGATCGTGGGGAGAGGCGGCGTGCGGCGGAGTGAGGGAGTGGGCGGGGAGGGGGCGCGGCGCGGCTGACGTGGGTCGGGGTCGGCGCGGCGGGCTGTGGCCGGCGGCGGCGCGCAGAGACACAGCGATCCGAGGCGAGGACGAGCCGGCGCCGCGCCCGTACCTCCCCGCAAAGCCCGTGCCGTGCGACCCACGAGCTGCAGCCGCCGCAGCCGAATCGAGCCGCGTGCCCTCCACGCTCCAGCAGCTCCCAGCGCCGCCATGGCCCCGGCCCTCTGGCCGCGCCTCGGCCGCATCCTCTGGCTGGCCTGCCTCCTGCCCTTGGCCCCGGCTAGGGTGGCTGCAGGTAAGGCGCTGCGCGAGCCGGCCGCTCGCCCTCCCCGAGCCGCAGCGCGCCCGGGGCCTCGGGGCGGTTCCGGGCGGGCGGCCTCGCCGGGAGCCGGGGCTGCAGAGGTGGCGCCGTGCGCCCTGCGCGCACCTCCCACCTCCCCGCAGGCCGCGAGCTGCGGAGCGGAGCACGGCCTGCCGGGCGCCGCGCAACCCTCTCCTCTGTCCCTTCTCCCCTCTCCCCTGAAGTCACCGGCACTTGAGGGGGCTCCCCGCGTCCTCGTTCCTGCTGCCACCTCCAGATCGGCCTTGCCCTAGGGACCGCGCGGTGGCCGGCGCATCCGTCCTGATGTTTGGAATCCTCGCAGCCGCTGGAGGTGGGGGAGGACGCTGAGGGGAGTCTGGGAATGCTCGGGGTCGGTCTTCTCGCCACAGCCCCCAGGGAGCGCGGCCAGGTTGCCCGCGGAGCAGCGTTTTTGCCTTAAAATGTGGCCTTATCCAGAGAGGCTTTCTACCCTGCTTGTGTTGACTTCGGGGAGTATGCGATTTTAGCGCCCAGGAGGCCGGTCTGCCATTTCCTCTCTGGGACTGATTTCCAAAATGGAACCGGAGCTGGTTCCGCTGGGTCCTACCCGGTGTCCCCCGGATCGTGCTTCTAACACCCCCACCTCCTCAACGCCCGAAGGCCAACACCCACTTTTCTGCCCCATTTTGGCGACAAAAAAGGACCCAGGGTGGAGAGTTTTAAGGGGACAGTTGGGATGTGGGCAGCTATTGGGTGGGTGTTAAATATTATCCAAGATTTTCATTACCCCCCCCACCTTGAAAGAATGGTAGAAGAAGAGATCTAAAGCAAACTTGTGAAATAAAAGCCACAAGGTAAAATAAAAAACCTGCATCTTAAGGATGAATTAAGGGAATTTTGTGGGAATTGGCTTGGTCAGGAGCATCTGCTTGCCCCTGGAAATGGGGTCTCTTGTCCATTAGGTTTACATGTGTCCAGAAATTATCAACACGGCCTAAATTGCCAAAAAAAAAAAAAAAAAGGTGTGGAGGGTTAATTCTTTGGAAGTCATGTGTGGTTCCCAGCCTGGCCTATTGCACCCATGATACAGTCCAAATAGCTGGGAATGGGGTTGGGGAAAACTCACAGGAGAAAAAGAGAGATTCAGAAGCCCTTTCCACCCTTCCTGGGTCTGGGTCAGCCTGCACGACATGCTTCCTACATCAGGGGTTGAAGTCAGAAGTCCGTGTCCTGGACCGTTCATTAATTCCAGGTTGTGTTGTCCAGACTTCAGAGATAACTTGGGAAGTGTTTTGGGCTGTGTACATGTGCAGTGAGAAAAGGCTGATGTAGCCCTTTTCTAGACTGTTCTGGGGCCCTACAGGCTGTGTGGTCAGGGAGAATGTGCATGCTCCAGGTGGAAGCCCAGGGAGCCTGCTGGTGGACATTCTTCCACGGGTCAAACTTTGTCGCTGCTGTCACTTCACTTTTTGCTTTGGTCCTTTCATCTCTGGGTCACTGGGGCACTTGTGTGGTCACTGGGGCACCTGTGGCGCCCCTAAGCCCCTGACTGGGCTGCTCTGTACTCCAAGGCCATGTCATCTGGGCTCCCAAACTTGGAAAGATGGATTTGCATGGGTAGGTAACCAAACCTGGGCTTGGTTCCTTCAGCCACAGGTGGCAAAGCCTTCCCAGTCCATTTCAGCCTGGATGTTCTGGACGCTTTCTAGGCCCTGAGGACGAGGGGCAGCATCACCCAGGGGCTGTGAAATACCTGCTTTTTAAAAACAAGCCTGAGAAAAGTGCCCTTGGAGCCTCTGGCGTGTGGACAGGTCGGGATGGGGGGCGCTCCCAGGAGCTGGGCCAGTGTCTGCTGCAACATTGGCTGTAGCCACAGCCCCTCCCCACCCCCACCCCATCCCGCCTCCTGGCTGAGCTGGCTGCCCTCCTGATTCTGTTCCCCTGGCAACGGATCTGCGTCGTGCTGACATGCGCCTGTCTTGCTGCAGACGCTGGATGGCCATTAGCATGCAGCTGAATGTCCCTGCCACCTGCCAGCCTCACTGTGGCCCATGCTCCTCTCCTGGGGGGTGTGGGCAGGAGCAAGAGAGGGAAGGGAGGAGATGGCCTCTCCTCTAAGCACCTCTTTCTGCAGCAGCCTGGCCAAAGGCTGCCTCCCAGCCAGAGGGACTCAGCCTAGGGCAATGCAGATTGCTGTGTGGTCCCCGGCAGTAGCATTAGTCCCTGGGGACCTCTGGGGACTCAGGTCCTTCAGTGTAAAATACATACTGTGTTATCTTGGAGAAACTTACGTGTCTGGAATTCTCTCTTTGGGATTAAGGTGCTGCAGGTCCCTTTTGCAATGCTAGCCCAAATGACTTTATAATCCAAAACATGGCCCCAAGGAAAGGGATTCAGAACAGGGAATGTGTAACGTGGGTGAGCGGAAAGGCTGGAGCCAGAGTCCCCAGTGGGGGCGGGCAACATCGCCGCAAGGCAAATGGGGTGCAGTTAAGGACACACTCGCTCACCTCCCAGTTTTGCTGAGTCCAGCAGGTCTTTCGTGAGCCCCCTAAGAGCAGGGAGCACATCCTGTACTTCTGGGTCCCCCCAGCAGCTGCAGGTTGGGGCTCAGTCCATAGCACTTGGGTGAAGAGTTTCCTGGGGCAGTGCCATGTGGCCTGGTCCCTCTGCCACACCCTTCTCTCCAGGTGCCTCTCCACAGCGTAGTGTTGAACCTCTACTATGTGCCAAGCACCTGGCTAGGCTTGGGGGAGATGGGGATGACCCCTGCCCTGCCCTCAAGGAGCTTGCAGTGCAGTGGGGGAGATAAGGAAACCTTTATCCCAACCCAGGGTTGTGACAACTGTGTGCTCAGGCTGTTGGGAGAGTGCCCAGGAGGTGGGGTGGGGGGGTGTCAGGGAGGGCTTCCTGGAAGAGGTTATATCCACAGACAGATAGGTGAAGAAGAGCAGTGGGGACAGTGTGTGCAAAGGCCCTGAGGCTAGGAAGGACAGAGCATGTTGGGGGGAACTGCAGGTGTTAAAGGGTTAAAGCTACAGCATGGATGTACTAAAATGTGAATGTGATCTCTCTCCACCCCGAGGCTGGCCCATGATCAGATTAACTGTGCAGGAAGCTGCTTGTTGGGGTGGCTGAAATTAGGGCAGGACTGGAGGCCAAGGGTCACATTCAGGACGTATCGGTAATCCATCCGGATGGGGCTGAGTGCTACCTTAAGCAATGCTGGTAGTAATGGAGAGGGAGAATTAGTGGCAGAGGCCCGGGGGTTGATTGTTGGGACAGCTGGTCCTCTGACCTGGCAGAGAATGAAAGGTGAAGAGAATGGTAGGTTTGGGAGGCGAGAAATCCAGGGGGTCTAGAGCATCAGTGGCCAACAGAATTTTAGATGATGGAGGAAATGATCTATATCTGTGCTATCCGGGAGAGCTATGGCTGTTGAGCGCTTGAATTGTGGCTCTAGTGCAATGGAGGGACTGGAATTTTAGTATTATACATTGAAGTGATTAACTTTGATTAATTTAAATTTAATTGCATGTGGTTAGTAGCCATTGTATTATTGCTCAGTAGAAATGAAGTCTGTGTTACTGGGTTCTATCAGCATTTAGGAGGTACTGGAAGCCAAGGGAGGGGGTGTATGTGGCCGGGAATTGGGGTGGGTGGGAGTAAAATGAGCAGAGGGGGGCTTGTGGGCCCTCCTCCCTTCCTTCTGCATCGCCTCTTCTGCCCAGGTGTGCACTGTTAGACATTCTCTAACCTCAGGCCCTTCAGAAGTCTCACCTGAAAAAGAAAATTACAAATCACAGGAAAATAGTTAATAAGACGTGCAGTAGTGCTATTGATAAGAGTGAAGGGTTCTGGGAATTAAGATATGCCTGCTTGAGGGATTATCATGCAAATAGTGAAGTTCACATTAGTGCCACTGCAGACATCCTTCTGATGTATTGTCAGGTAGAAATAAAGTAATTCAAAATTGTGTGCAGAGGCTGATTCTGACGAAATTTAAAACTTCCTTTCATGAAAAAGAGCTGGAGGACAGCAATATGATAGCAGCTGTTGTCTTTGGGGGGTAGGGTAATAGGACACTTCTAATATTCTTTATGCATATGTATTACTTTTATGATGGAAACAAATCTGATTTTTAAAATCTTACCTTCTGAGTATGATAAAATCTGCAGCTATCTAAAGCAGGTGAAGAATAATGACTTAGGAAAATGCCTATGATACAGAATTGAAAAAACAGCAACAGCAATGGAATATATAATCTCAGAGTAAGCAGCATTTAAAAGAATAGTAGGAAATGACCCAATATAGTAAGTGGTTGTTACTAATTATTAAAAAAATTTTTTTTAATTTTATACCTTTCTCTATTTTCAGATTACAATTAGTCTTACCTTCAATGTGTTGGTTAGATGGGGAGTGTTATTGAAAAGGCCTCTTATTTGGTCTCCATTCCATGTGCTCCAGGCCCTATTCTCTGCTTGCAACCTAGAAAACGAATTCCTGGGTTCCCTGTAAGAGCTGCATCCCCAGTATTTCAGTTCAGGTTCCCCAAGGAGTTGACCCAGCTGGAATCACAGAGCTCCAGCGTTGGCCCCTGCAGGAATCCTGGAGGTTCCCTAGAGCAGTGTAGTCCAGTGGGACTTTCCGTGATAATGAAGATCTGTATCCACAGTGTCCACTATGGTGACCCTTGGCTACATGTGACTGGCCCTTGAAATGCGCCAGTGCAACCGAGAAAGTGGGTTTTAAGTTTGTTTCACTTTAATTGACGCTTAAGGAGCCACACATGGCTAGTGGCTACCATATTGGACAGCTCAGATCTAGAAACTCTCACCTTACAGATTTACAAACTGAGACCAAAGAGAAGGGGGCTTGGCTTGGATCACAGTGGCCCTTCCTCCCAAGGCTGGCCTACCACCATCAAGGTATTAGGCCTTAACAGGGTCCAGACTCAGCTTTGTGTTTCCAGCTGGAATTTTGTTTCACATGTAAAGGTTAGTCCCAAAGAGTGGGCATTTCTTGGCATCAGCTGCGGTGGCTCCTCCTGTGACATGTACTGGCCATCATTTTCACAGCTACGAAGCCGGGCCAGGTCAGCATACACATGCTCTGTAAGGCCCTGCTTGGCTGGCATGAAAAAATAAAACAAACTGGAGACACGGGAAAGGGCGTGGGATTTGGAGTCAGTTGGGCCTGGGTTTGAATCCCAGCTGGGCAATGGACTAATCGTATGACCCTTGGGCGGGTCACTTGACCTGCCTGGGCCCCAATTTCTCCACCTGTAAAAGAGACTCACGGAAGCCGGCCCAGAGGGTGGCGGTGGGTTTCCTGGCCACGCCCCTTCGTGAAACGCGGACTTTGTTGCCTTTGTTTCTGGGTTCCTAGGCGTGTATGAACTTCACCTCACCCCCGATGGCCCTGCCACCACGGGGGCAGAGGTGACCATCACGGCCAGCCTGGTGGCCGATGACAATGGCAGCCTGGTCCTGCCCGCCAGCACCCGCCTTTACCGCTTCCGCTGGATTCACACCCCATTGCTGCTCACGGGGAAGACAGATGAAGCTTTCAGCTCCACCATCCGCGTCGTGGGGAACGTGCCCGGGGACTTCCCGGTCTCCGTCTGGGTCACCGCCGCTGACTGCGGGATGTGCCAGCCTGTGGCCAGGAGCGTCCTCGTCCTCCCCATTACAGGTGAGGACCTTTCCTACTTGATTTGTCCTCAGACTCCTGGCTGGTAATCACATAAATGCAGATTAGACCCATGGTTCCTTCGCTGCTGTCAGTTAACAAAGGATCAGAAAACGGTAATATGCACTGCTGGCAGGGTTGTGCTGAAATGGACACTTAAAGTACGTATTGCTACTCGGGTGTAAATTAATACAACCCTTTGGAGAGCAGCTGATACATATGTATCAATGGTTATAAATTATTTTAGTCTTTGGCCTCTTCTTTCTCCTTCTCTCTTGCTCTCTCTCCCTCTCTCCTTCTCTCTTTCTCTCTCTCTCCCCCTTCTCCTCCCTTCCTTCCTCCCTCCCTCCCTCCTCTCCCATCTCTCTCTTTCCAAGAAGTCCCTGCTTTCTTGGAGTTTACAGTCTATTAAAGAACTTATGTTCAGGAAATAAACCTCCATTTGGGTAACGGCTTATGCACGAAGATGTTCATCACAGTTTTTATAATAACAGAAGAAAATAGAAACAAGCTAAGTATGCAACCATAAGGGGACTGGTTAAGTATACTGACACAATTTGTATAATGAATAATAATGACCTTTACAAAGAGTTTGTTGTAGCCTGGGGGGGTACTCATGGTTGTAAAATTTAAAAAATCAAAACAAAATTCTATAACCAGTTTGATCAACTGTGTTTAATATGTGTATACCTTAAATATGTACACACGTATACTTTGCAATTCTTCAAAACATCAACAATGCTTGTGTTTGCGTGATAAGCAGTTTCTTTTCTTTTCATTCCACTTTTCAGCAATTTCCAAATGAGCTTTATTGAGCACACCTCACTTTCTGCTTAAAAAATCAGCTTTTAATTTTTTTTTTTTAGAGGAGGCAGCATGGAATGGTGTTCCTCACCCAGCCCAGCACATGGGGTGTGGACCTGCGGTCAGTAGAACTGCTCATTTTTTCTAGGCTCATCTAATACTTTGAAATATTTCCCAAGAGTTGCTTTCAAAGCCTGTGCATTTCCTTCTGGTCCTGAGCATCTTTTGTGCCAGAAAGTTCAGGGTCTTGGTGAAAGGGGTTCAGGAGCAGAGCTATGCATGTAACACATGAAGTGAGTCTTCACCAGCGTCCACGGAGGGGGCATATGCCTCTGTGTTCGGTGACCTGCAGCGTCCCCTCTTGCCACCACCTGGCTGTGACAGCCAGGAGGTCGGGTGGGGGAGAGGCTGCCCTGCCAACTGGCACGTGGCTCTGCCCTCCTCCACTTCAGTGGACTCACCCTCCCGTGGTCTCTGTCCCAGAGTTCCTCGTGGGGAACCTCGTTGTCACCCAGAACACCTCCCTGCCCTGGCCCAGCTCCTACCTCACCAAGACAGTCCTTAAAGTTTCCTTCCTCCTCCACGACCCCAGCAACTTCTTCAAGACCGCCTCGTTTCTCTACAGCTGGGACTTCGGAGATGGGTATGTCCTTACCCCCCTTGATGCCCCAAAGTCTTGGCTCATGGCTGGTGGCCCTGTCGTCCCAGGTGGGGTGCTCTGTACTCTCCCATCTTCACCTGCTCACTCTCTCTCACTCCAAACATGCCTTGTACACCAGCTCTGTGCCAAGCTCGGGGTCCATGGGGACCAGGGTGAGCCAGTCATGGGACCTGCCTTCAAGGTGCCTGCAACCTAGTAGAGGGGTCATTGGTGCCCAAAACAGCCCTTTAAGGCTGGTCAAGGTAGGTAGATTTTTCTCTGTTTGACTCTGGAGTGACCTGGCCAGCCAATGACACACGCTGTTATACTCACATGGTAGAATTCAGGTGTTCCAGCTTCATTCTCCTTACACCTCCTCTCCAGACAAGCCAATTGCGGGAGGCAGGTCGGGAAGTAGGGGCCGGTCAGGCATATCTGGAAATGGGCAAGATCCTGCGTGAAGAAAGCTACAGAGCTACTGAGAAGTAGCAAAGATTTGTTTTCTTAATTTGTTTCATTGAAGTATAGTTAATTTACAATGTTGTGTTAATTTCTGCTGTACAGCAAAGTGATTCAGCTATGTACATATATACATATATATATTCTTTTTAAAAAAATTTTTTTTTTGCGGTACGCGGGTCTCTCACTGTTGTGGCCTCTCCCGTTACGGAGCACAGGCTCTGGATGTGCAGGCTCAGCGGCCATGGCTTACGGGCCTAGTCGCTCCGCGGCATGTGGGATCTTCCTGGACCGGGGCACCAACGCGTGTCCCCTGCATCGGCAGGCGGGCTCTCAACCACTGTGCCACCAGGGAAGCCCTATATATTCTTTTTCATATTCTTTTCCATTATGGTTTATCACAGGATATTGAATATAGTTCCCTGTGCTATACAGTAGGACCTTGTTGTTTATCCATTCTATATAGAATAGTTTGCATCTACTAATCCCAAACTCCCAATCCATCCCTCTCCCACCCGCAGAAGTAGAAAAGATTTGAGTAAATGGGTATGAACACCATGTCCGGGATGGTGAGTCTTAATATTGTAAAGATGTCCGTTTCCCCCCAGTTATTCTTTAAGTTTAATGCAAAACCAATAAAAATCCCAATAAGAATAATTTTTGGAACATGACAAAGATTTTTCAGTTCATCTAAATTTTGTGTATAAATACACAGTTTTACACATATGTGCACATACATGTATACATATACGTCACATATACACATAATGTATATACATACATATATACATACCTGTATACAAATACACATATACGCTTATATATATATGTATATATATGGTTTTATAACATAAAGAATATTTGTCTCAAACCAGGGCACAGCCTCCATATTTATTAGGGGCATTTATTTTCACGTTAAAGAAAGTTATATTCACTATTTCTTTCTCTTTTTTTTTTTTCTTTGGTTGCGCTGCAGCCTGCAGGATCTTAGTTCCCCGATCAGGGGTCGAACCCAGGCCCTTGGCAGTGAAAGCGCAGAGTCCCAACCACTGGACCACGAGGGAATTCCCTATTCACTATTTCTATTGCAATTGAACATTTTTGACTAGGCAATGAAATAAAATAAGAAAAGTAAATGAAATATAAATGTAAAGGAGGAGACAAAAGTCACTGTACACAGATGACAGTACTGTTTACCTGGAAAACACAAAAGACTCAACTGAAAAATCTTAGAACTAAAAAGATTTTAATAATGTGGCTGGTTACAAAACAAAGATTCTTATCTTCTCCATATAATGGCAGTCGAAAAAATCTTTCATAATATTTATAAAAACGGAGAGAATAAACTTAGCCTAAAATTGTAGGATTTATGTGAATAAAATCACAGATTGTACTGAGAACCTTAAAAAGACTTGAAAAATGATGAGAGAATTTCTCAATATTGTAAGAAGAAAGAGAAATGATCAGAAAAGCAGAATGATGATGAATGGTGATGGGGAAAGGGGCTAGAAATACATACATAAACGTATTTACAAAGCTACAAATAATTTTCAGCAAGAAAAGGCAGCTCAATGGAACAGAATAGAAAAAGCAGAAAAAAAACCTAAGTTTATATACACATGTAGTGTATGATAACAATGTTACTTCCAGCCAGTGAATAAGGATAGATTGTTTGATAAATGATACTAGGGTAGCTGGTTAACTGTTTGGGAGAAAAATAATCTAATCCCTAACAAAAGCTATTCCAGATAGATTTAAAATAGTAAACATAATGAACCAGGACTAGATTGGAATGTAGATGATCCCCTGAGATTGGATAGTTTGGCAGTGGGGAAGGCATTTCTGTAAATAAAAGGCAGAAACTAGAATGGAAAAAATGCTAAATTTGGCATCATCAGATTTAAAATTTGAAATGAAAGAAGTAAATCAAACCAAAGGATAAAGGTTAAACTGGGAGAAAATATTTGGAAGATATGTAATAGGTAAAGGTTTGATAAACTTCATATATAAAGAGCATCAACAAATCAACAAAAATATTTTATTGTTACTAGAATTCCTTTTTTTTTTTTTTTGCGGTACGCGGGCCTCTCACCGCCGTGGCCTCTCCCGCTGCGGAGCACAGGCTCCGGACGCGTAGGCCCAGTGGCCATGGCTCACGGGCCCAGCTGCTCCGCGGCATGTGGGATCCTCCCGGACCGGGGCACGAACCCGCATCCCCTGCATCGGCAGGCGGACTCCCAACCACGTGCCACCAGGGAAGCCCTAGAATTCCTTTTGAAGTGATTCAGGTAATTGTAGGGAAAAAGCATGATGTTACACACTTAATATGTTATATCATAACCTGTGATGGAGGTATGACTCTTCCTGTTTTTCAGATGAGAAAAGTAAGGCTTAGAGTTACGTAAATAGGAATTCTGGAGCTGAGATTTAAAGCCACGTCTGTCCGAACTCCAGAGTTCATACTTCTCCCCTCCCCAGATTGTCCTTGTCTAACACACAGCCTTTCCCAGTTTCCTGGCTCGGGGTGCAGAGCACTTCCTGGCAGGTGACAGGCACCTGTTGCTAGGAGTTCTCCTACCTGTAACTTACAAATACAAAGACAACCAGCAGCCACTCTACCAGGTACAGCTGACCTCATGCCCTGGCTGGCTCTGGGACCTGATGCTGGGATGATGTTTTTGCTTGCAAGGCGTTGGTCTGAATGTGTCACTGTACAACCACTCTAAGAGGGCACATGAGTCACTTCTGTCATCTCCTCCCTGTCACCTTATAGCACCCAGATGGTGACCAAAGATGCTACAGTCTATTATAACTATTCCATCGTTGGATCCTTCACTGTGAAGGTCAAGGTTGTGGCGGAGTGGGAGCAGGTAACACCGGACGTCGGGAAGGGCGTTCTGCAGAAGACGGGCGACTTCTCCGCCTCGCTGAAGCTGCAGGGTGAGTCTCTGGGGGTTGGTGTGGGTTGAGCATTTGGCCCATCGGGGAGCCCTGGGTACCACTCCTTCCAGGGCTGGGTCACTTGCAGATCAGGGTGGCTCCAACTGGGCACTGGGCTGAGCTCAGATGCACAGCCTCTCTTCTGTTCCCCTGGCAGCCCTCTGAGCGGGTCTGTTATTCCCCGCTTCCAAGAGGGCACTGCAGGCCATGGAGGAGGTCAGGTGGCCACCAGGTGGCAGAGCCCAGACACTGCTGTGATTTGGTGCATCCCCATCACTCCTCGTTCCCGGCTACATCTGCCTCCCGTCAAGGACCGTCCTGTTGGGGCTGGGACAGCCTCAGTCGGCTGCACAGGGAGGGAACAGCCAGACCTGGCTTTGGCAAGAGGGGATGCTGGGGCAGCTGCAGCAGATTTCTTGGTCGTGCTAATGGGGTGCTGCTTCCCCCACCCCACACACGGAACAGATGATGCGGGGAGGTGGTGGTACCCTAAGTCAGCCCCAGGTCCTGCTCACCAGGGCCCTGCTTGCTTCCTCCGGCTCCCTCACTCTACGCTGGCTCCAGCACCTGCTGCTGACAGGGAGGCGGGACCCGGGTATGCCCTGGATGTGACCTGTGACCTGCCCTTGGGGAGGGCCAGGAGGAGGACGGGGTGATGGTCACACAGCCTCGGGACTCCATGAGCCCTGATACAGCTTTCGTCAGCCACCAGATATAATGAGGTCTTCTCTGCCTTTCAGAAACCCTTCGAGGCATCCAGGTCTTGGGGCCTACCCTAATTCAGACCTTCCAAAAGATGATAGTGACCTTGAACTTCCTGGGGAGGTGAGTGAAGCCCAGAGCACACTGCACGTGACCTGTGGTCCTGCCCGCACTCCCCCTCCGAGGCTCCTGACCTTTTGCTCCATCCCTGAGGGGCCCCAAGTTAAGGAGCTCACGGAGGGATGATGCCACCCTTGACTGTGCCACGGGAGAGTCACAGGCATGGCTCCATTCTCAGGGTCCAGAGGAGGGAGCAGTGGCCTTTTGGGGCTGTCGGCAACATGGGCATCAAGGCAGAGGCAGGTGAGCGACCACTCCTGTGAAAAGACCTGTATGTGACTTGGGCCTGCTTTCCAGCCCCCTGGAAAGCAGGCCATCTTGGGTAGGACCTGGCTCAGCTCCTGCCAAGAACACCATCAAGCTGAGTTTGTAGTAAGTGATGAGATGAGGAGATGCTGGGTGTGTTCTCCCCACAAGGGAGCCCCTCTCTGGGGCCACTGGGATGGACGGGGCTGCAGAAAAATAGTGGTCAGGGCCCAGCCCTCCAAGGACTCGAGTGGGGAAGACCAACCCCACCCAATCCCCCGACAAGGGGACATGTCAGGGGGAAATAAGGCTAGACCGGGAGGGGGCAAAGTAGCCAAGGAAGGAGGAAGACAAGCCAAGGGGCTGGAGGTGGCTCCTGAAGCTTTCAGGGGGCTTTGGAGATAAGAGCTCAGTACTTAGAGAGCAGAGGGGGAAACTACTTGTGCTTGGTAGACCTGATCGTTGAAGTGGCATGAGTGTGTGTTTTACTCTGGTCTACGTCGTGTGAGATAGGAATGCTCACTTGGAATTCTTTTTATGGACCTGCATTTTCCAGATTCTGAGCCTGTGCTGTGGCAGGTGGGTAGTTTGGAATGCCCTCACCCCTTCAAACCTGTCAAAAGCCGACTTATCCTTTTAGGGCCTACTCAAATGCCACCTCCTCCAGGAAGCCTTCCCTGACTTCCTCGTTAAGAACACGCTCCTCCGTCCCCTGTGCTTCCACAGTGCACCAAGTGCGTCACTGGGGCACTCATTCTGCCTCCTTCAGCAGTCTGTGTATGTCCCTGTTTGCCTCACTGACCCCCTCGGAGTCCCGAGCCATCTCTTATGTACCGTTTTGTTCCCTGGAGGCCAGGGAAGCTGGGTGTTCTGTCCTGGAAAGGACACTGAAGTTCATGACTGCCTGGGCTTTCTTGGACTTAGTCTATGCTCACACTCCTTTCTGAGCCATTGCTAAAAAAATGCCCCCATTTCCCTGCAGCCCCCCTCTGAACGTGTGCTGGCGTCTTAAGCCCGAGTGCCTCCCGCTGGGGGAAGGGGAATGCCACCCTGTGTCAGTGGGCAGCACGGCTTACAACCTGACCCACATCTTCAGGGATCCTGGGGACTACTGCTTCAGCATCCAGGCCGAGAACATTATCAGCAAGACGCATCAGTACCACAAGATCCAGGTCTGGCCCTCCAGTAAGTGACACTTCACCTCTGCTCTTACAAAGGCAGCAAAAACCAGTCAACCCTGCCACCACCGCCAGTGTGCTGCCAGCAGCCAGCTCCACCAACAGCCATCAACATCAGTCCCAACAACACAAGCATCATCAATAACCCTGCGGTCCCCAGCCAACGCCACTGACTGACCAGCCACAGCACTAGAAACTCTGTAGTGCCATCAACAACTGCTCTAGCCCCCACTACCAGAACCCCTCAGTTCCACCGCCACCACCCTCCACACCAGCACCACTAGCAGTAACGACAGACAGCTCAGCTACTGCTGGCTAACTTGCCCAGCGCCACTGCCCCCGTCACCACATGCTACAGACAGTTCTTCTAGCATCTTCAATAGCCAGAGACGGCGCTGCCGTTGCGACCACCCTTACCACCATCAGCACTGCCGTTAACACCCCTGCCACCAGCCCCTGCACCGACCATTTGGACCAACACCATCCATCCCGTGCTACCCCAGCAGCATCCCAACTTCAGCTCTCCTGTTGCCACCACCACTGACAGTGGTCAGTGTCTCTCCATACGTTAACCACTGCCACACTTGTCCCCAACACGAACCCTCCCTCCTTCGCTGCTATCACCGCCACCCCATCACCTCCATCTCGGCGCTGTTGCTGCCACTAAAACAGGCATATCCAACAGTGACGGTGCTGGACTCACAGGGCTGTTGTGAGTCTCCCAGGGAGGGTAAGCAGCTCAGAAAGTGTGCAGTATAGTCTCTCTCGTTCATAAGGGTGCCCAACCATCGCCCCTGGAATACCCTTTCCCAAACACATCATGAGGTCCTGCCACTGGCTTACAGCCACAGGATTGGCTGATGACAGCGTCAGGTCCTACCCTTCATTTCCGGGGGGGGGGGGGGGGGGGCTGTTCTGTGACCCCAGAAAAGAACTTTCTTATGTAGAGGAGAAAGTAGGATCCCAGAACCCTAGGGATGGTCTTTCAGATGCCCAGCCAGGTTCCATGCCATACAGAACAAAAGGGGACACCCCGCCAGCTGCACTCATCCCCGAGGTTGGCCCTGTAAGTGCACCAGATGCTGTCACTGCCCCCTCCAGTCTTTCCCGTCCCTCTGAGACCTTGAGCAGACACCACGCTCCGCTCCTGGCCCCGGCTGATGTTGTGGGCCAGGCAGACTCTGTGACCTGTTGGCATCATCGGTGGCCTTGGGCCCCACCTCCCCCAACATCTCCTGGGCACTGGGTGTCTGGGATCCCTCTGAATTCTGCAGAGAAAGACAGCACTACGGGTAATCAATGCTGCCTTTTCTTGGGAGACAGATCCTCATGGCGTATGGCGGTGGCTCTACCAGGAGGAGGGTGGGGGAGTAGGGAGAAGGAACCCACACTTGCTGATCGCCTGCCTTGCACCTGCCTCACCTGGTTGCATTCCCGTGGCAGCCTTGTGGGTCAGTATTGCCATCAGGTCACTGGTCAGAACCAGGATTCGAACCCAAGACCCCCTGGGCTCTTCCTGCTCTGCCATGCTGCTTCTTGGTAACAGGATAAGGGAGTGAGCCCAGAGCTGCCAGAGGTCACGGGGCTGTTTGGGTGTCCCCACAACTTGGCTTCCCTTCCCCAGTGCAAGTCACCCAAGAGACACCAAGGAGGAAGCTGCTAGGTCTTTCATGGCATAGGCTCAGAAGTTGTACGTCATCACTCTGTCTCATGCTGCTCATTGGGAGCAGCCCACACTCTGGTGGGAAATTTAGTTGCACCCCTTGAAAGTCACTCTCAAGTAAAACTTGAAAACCCTCACATACCCCAGCTTGGTTTTTGTGAAATCCTGGATTTGCCTGTTGGGGTTGCCTAGTTGGGATGCATGAACACAAGGAGGAAAAAAGCTCTGGTGGGCTGTGTTCTCTCCCCTGTGTCATCTCCTCCTGAAGGCTAGTATTCAGCACCAACTACCCAGGCTCGTGACTTTAGCCTGTCTCACTCCCAGGCATCCAGCCTGCTGTCTTCGCTTTCCCGTGTGCCACACTCATCACCATGATGCTGGCCTTCATCATGTACATGACCCTGCGGAACGCCGCTCATCAGAAGGACATGGTGGAGGTGGGTGCTTGGTGGGGTGGGGGCTGGACTCCTGGGCCCTGATAGGAGAGGATATGCGGAGAGGGCAGAGGGGGCTAGACCAGGGAGCCTGGAGGTGGTCTGGATGTCAGAGCAAGGCCCTGAGGCTGGGGGTAATGTGCCCAAGAGGCATCCGTAGATGGGGCCCGATTGATGATTTAGCTGCTTGCCAATGTGACTTACCTCCTTCTATGCTCGCCCTTTGCTTGGCAGCCGTGCCCATGAGCTGTTAAGGGAGAGGGCAACCGAAAGCAGGAAAGACCCACAGAGCAGAAAAGCCAAAGGCACAGGGAAGCGCTGCGTGGCTCCAGAAAGGTGTTTCTGTGCACGCTGCCAGCAGGCAGCTGAGCTCAAGGCCACCTAGCCAGGCAGCTGAGCTCCTAAGGCCGCCTAATGGGACTCCCAGTGGGCGGGCGGGTGATTGACCAGTGGGGTTTTGTTCACCATAGGTGGCTGATTTTGACTTTTCCCCCATGTCTGACAAGAACCCGGAGCCGCCCACTGGGGTCAGGTGCTGCTGCCAGATGTGCTGTGGGCCCTTCTTGCTGGAGACGCCATCCGAGTACCTGGAAGTTGTCCGCGAGAACCACGGGCTGCTGCCGCCCCTCTACAAGTCTGTCAAAACTTACACAGTGTGAGCGCCCCCCACCCCCGACCCGGTTTCAGCATTAACTGACTGCTGACTGGGAGTTTCGGGCAGGGCGGGGCAGGGTGGTGCACACTGCCCAGCAGGAGGGGTTCATGTGTGCAGGGCTGTCCACCCTGGACGGCCATCCATTTTTACAGTCCAGCTGCCTCCACAAGCCCCCCTCCATCACACCCCCTAGCCATCCATCCATCCATCCACCTATACAGTTGTAAGCCCCTCTCAGTCAGTCCCACTCCTTGGCTTTGAAGAGGCCCCAAGTGGGGCTGCAACACCAGACGTGGTCCTTGTTCTCTCCTAAGTGTGCCTGGCTACTCCTCGTCCATTCCTCCCCTATTGGCACATTTGCTGTCTATCTTGGGTTCACAGTTCCCTCCCCCAGGCAGCACTGCCCAGGTCAGAGAGCTGGAAGGAAAGTCACAAATGGATAATTTAAGGCTGCATCACAAAAGGTCATACATACAGAGACAAGCGTGCACACACGCCACACAGACATTTCAGATGATTTCCTCTGTATCAATTAGGTGGTTGCTGGGATGTACCCTGAATCGGCACTAAAATGAAATCTGACCTTTCCCACATGGCCCTGACAGCTCCTGGGCCTGGCTCCTCCCTTTGTGTGCTGTCCCTGTGGCTACTGGGTCCCTTTCTAGGGACACCCTGTTCCCTCTCTGCTTGCTGGGGGTTGGGTGGGGGTAGGGCTAATGCTTTGTGTGTGCAAAGTGCTTTATAAATAGCACCTTCTTTTATTGAGTCCATGTTAAACTTTCATTGAGGAAAAGGCTTTGCAGCAAAAAAAGAGTCAAGCCACGGGGACTTGGGTACCCGGAGGGGGAGGGGACAGTGTTTTTGCCCCCGCCAGCTGCTCCCAGGGTGGCCTTGAGAAGGAAGAGGCAGGACTGGATGGAACCCGGGGGGGGGGGGGGGACCAGCCCACTCTTTCTTTGTTGGCCCAGCAGCCTGGGGGAGGCAGAGGATGTGCAGAGACTGTGTTATGGGTGCAGAGGGAGACCACGATTAGGCCCGCATCGAACTGTGCAGGATTAGGGAGCAACCTGGGCCTGCCTGGGGAGGGGAGGCAGGGCCGTGGGGGCTGAGCTTTGTTGCTGTCATCGTTTGCTCTCAGACTTTGTGCTGAAAACAGCGTTCCCACTGTCGTGCAGCTCCGACTCATGAAATACTGCCATTATTGCCGAATAAAGCTTGTGTGCTCTGAGTATAGCCAAGCATATGCCAGGTGGCCCGAGTCTCTTTCTTTTCCGTGCGTGGATGTTTGGGCCTTGCAAGCAGCAAGAGCATTTCTTGGATGAAGCGGGACGTCCCGTCGTGTTCTCTGGCAAGTGCCCTGGATGGAGCCGCTGGCTACGACCTCAGGTCTGGGCCAGTGGTTTGGGTCAGTGGTTCTCCGACTGCCTCTTAGGCTGCATCACGGACAGTCTGGCTCCTGAGGGCCTCCCGGGGGTGGGTCCAGGCGCCCCAGGTGACTCCAATGTGCAGCCAAGTCTGAGACTCTGGGGTGGACTCTTGATCAGAGGGGGATGTAGGGCACACCTGGGAACTTGGAAATGCAGATCCCTGGGCCCCATGCCACACGTGAATCAGCTCCCGGGGAGGGGGCAGCCCTGGTGCATCAAGTGTGAGAACCTCCCATCTCCAGCAGGGCTTCTTGAACTTGGATGTGATGAGAGTCACTGGAGGTCTTGTTAAATGACATACCTTCACGCAGGGTGTCTGGAATGGGCCCTGGGATTCTGCATTTCTAACAAGATTCCAGATGCTACTGATGCTGCCGGTCCCAGGACCTCACTTCGAGTTGCAAAGCTCTGAGTCTACACCCTTCCTGCGCTCTTTTTCTTCTATAAGAGGTTCAGGATTTTTTCTTAATTGCCTCTGCTCTCCTGTCGCCCCCACCACCCAGCACCCAGCGGGTGTGCCCCAAGATTTGAGGAGCTGGACATAGGTGTGAGTAGACCCTGACCCCACCCCTGCTGTGCCACCCTGGAGGCCCCACTTTCAATGAGCAAAGTCATTTAGGGAACTTTCTTGGACTTCAGCATCGCATGTGGGGTGGATACTGCCACACACACCTTTCCTCTGGCCTCCCACCCGGGGGTCAGCTATGTCATGATTCAGGGCGGGAAGGAACCTGGGTATAGCAGGGCACCCTCATGCCCTGGATAACTGGTTAGAGGATCAAATGAAACCTTGAGTTACTTTAAAGTATTCTTAATAGACAAGGACAGAAATCATTTTAGAACCACTTCCTGCTGGCAGAAGACACAGCTCCCCACCTCCACATGCCTTCAAGGGAACCAGGATAAAAAAATCTCAACTCACCCAGAAGAATTTAAAAGTGGTGTTTCATGCTGTAAAGGGAGCTACATCTCTGCAAAAATGGGGGTAATCAGGTGTTTGTCTCACAGAAGTTAAAATTTATTTTGAAAAACAAATTGTCAGCCACATTTAAGAGGTTGGGTAGAAAGAACCCTTGGGATAAAAATAACCCCCAAAAACCTGAGAGCTGGGGAGGGAAGCTCACTTTGCCAAGCACAGATGCACCAGCTGCAATACAGTTCAGCAGAGTATTTGACTTGCAAAGTTTGGGAGCACGCAGGCTGTTGGGCAGTCGGCTGGGTCAGGCAGCAGAGTCAGGCACTTCCAGGCTCCCTCCTAACCCCAGGCAAGGACACCTTCCAGGGCAGTGCTCACTGATTTGCTAGGCTGTCTGGAACGTTCCTCTGGAGGATTGCAGGAGGTTTCCAGAACTGTAGCCCAAGTGAGGAGCCTGTAGGGAACTCACTGTATTTCCTTACCAGCCCCTGGTCACTGGCCCATTCCAGGTCTGTAGCAGCGAGTGTCCAGCTCTGTCCAGCACAGCTACATCTCACCTGAGCATCCTTATAAGCACTGTCATGATTCTCTATTAGCCTGCCCCACAACCACACCCCAGGTCCAGATGGCAGGAGGGCTGGGCAGCTATTCCCACCAGCCTACAGTTCCAGGAGGGACCAGATTGTTGCTGATGGGAGGCTGTGGGTTCCCATGACCACGGGGTGTCAGGAGCAGAATCAATTGAATGTATTCTTGCCGGTACCTGATAAGAGCCATGTTTTCCTTTAAGAAGCCCATCACCCTGGACATACTCGGGTGTTTTGGAAGGGTTCTGAGGGTTTAAGCCTGATAGGATTAAAGTGGGTGTCCAAGGAAACGTACATGAACTCACCTATACTGGGTTGAATAGTGACTCCTCCTAAATTCATGTCCACCCAGAACATGTGAAAGGGACCTTATGTGGAAATAGAGTCTTTACAGATGTGATCAAATTAAGATGAGGTCATACTGGAATAGGGTGGGTCCTAAATCCAATGACTGGTGTCCTTATAAACAGAGAAGAGACACAGAACAGGCCACGTGATGGACCCAGAGGTTAGAGAGATGCATCTACAAACTAAGGAATGCCAAGGATTGCTGGCCACCCCAGAAGCTGGAAGAGGCTCGGAGCAGATTGCTGTGTGTTAATATGCTCCTGCTGCCATCCCAAAGTATCACAGTCTGCGTGGATTAAACAACAGAAATCAATTTTCTCACAGTTCCAGAGGCTGGAAGTCACAGATCAAGGTGTTGGCAGGGTTGGTTTGGTTCCTTCTGAGGCCTCCCTCCTTGGTGTGTAGATGGCCATCTTCTCCCTGTGTCCTCACCTGGTCATCCCTCTGTGTGTGTCTGTGTCCTAATTTCTCCTTCCTATAAGGACACCAGTCAGATTGGAGTAGGCCCACGCCATAAAAGGCCTTATCTCCAAATTCAGCCGCATTCCGAAGTGCTGGGGGTTAGGACTTCAAATGATGAATTCTGGAAGGACAAAATTCAACCCATAACACCTTGATTTCAGACTTCTGGCCTCCAGAACTGGGAGGGAAGAGATTTCTGTTGTTTTAAGCCGCCCAGTTTGTGGTGTTTATTTCCGCCGCCCCAGGAAGCGAATACACTTTGCAATGTCTATCCTGGCAACTCTCTCAGACTCTGCATCCATCCAACAGGAAGTCCTTCAAAACAGATCCAGAATCCAACCACTTCTCCCTGCTTCCGCTGCCACCCCCCTCCCTGGCGGGGCCATCCCCATCCTGTTGGCTTCCACTGCCCCTCATCTCACCCCAGGTATGTTCTCAGACCCACACGAAGTCCATGTCCTCTACCCAAACCCTTCAATGTCTCCCAGCTCAGGGGCCTTCCAGGGGCCTTCAAGGTCCGCACGACCTGGCCCTCTGACCTCACTTGCCTCAGCTTGGTCCTCCTCAGGGCTTCCCTAGGGCCGTTCCCCCTGCCGGGAGCTTTTCCCTACACATGCCTGGGGCTCCCTCCTTGCCTCCTTCACATCTGCTCCAAGGTCACCTGCTCAGTGATACCGACCCTGACACCCCCCACCTCCCGTACCCTACGTCCCTTACCCCCAAGAGCACTGATCATTTGCTAACATACTATTAATTTTACTAATTTATTTATTTACTCTGCCTCCCTCCATAAAATAAAAACTCCAGGAATGAAGGGACTTTGCCTACTGTGTCCAATATTTCTATTTCCAGCACCTAGCATAATGTCTGGCACATAGCAGGTGTTCATTAAATATTATCAAGGAAAGGAGGAGAAATGCCACCTCCCCATTCAAATGCATGGCCTGGCAATGTCTAGGATTTAGGAGAGGAAAGAGAAAATGCTGAGGAAAGGACTCAGTGTCTCCCCAGATTGTCCAGAAGGACAAATGGCATGGAAGCCCTGGTTTGGGCCGTGTGGCGATGTCCAGGTGACAGGATGCTGAGGCCTCTGCACCTGTATCCTGGAGAGAAGGACCACTGTCTGGGGGTGTCCTTCCCTGCCCGGAGGACCTGAAGCTGCCCCAAAGTGTGAGGGCATTCCGGAAACCAGCTCTGGTTCTTGCTCATCATCAGAGTGGGAAGCCCCTGGCTGTCTTCTGAGTATGATGCCTCATTCCGTGTTGGGGAGGGGGGGGTGTCAGAGGGTAGTGGGGAGCCAGGATGTGGAGGGTACAGCAGGGGCCGAAGGAGCAAGCTGGGTTGGAACCTGGCTAAGGGGCTGAGGAGGAACTGGGGCCACCAGGCAGGATCCGGGCCAGGGGCTCTTAACCTGGGGTGCCCGACCCCCAAGGGATCCATGGAGAGAATTCATGAACTTGGATGGGAGAAATGACATCTCCATTGTTACAAACCTTCAATCCAATCGAGGCATTTCCTTCCACCATAGTGGCCCCAAATGGCAGTGCTGTCAGCCGTTCCTGTGACTTTGCCATCAGTAACAATCAAAAATATGTTCACATCACACTCCAGCTGTGAATCTCTCAAAATGTCATTTGTGCTGATCATGTGTTCAAAATTACCGTTGCTATTAGACTTGCTTTTGGATCTTATTTCACTAAGCACATATATTACAATTGCTATTCTGATAACTGGTTTCCTTTGAAATCCTATTATTTAATATTATGCTTTTAAAACCATTATTCTGATGGCTTGATCTGACTGGAGGGGGGGCTCATGGTACCAAGAAGGCTATCAGGCCCCTGTAGCTGTTCTCTGGGGAGATCCTCAGGGGCACAGGGGTGACAGGAGACTTTGTTTTCTTCGGGCCCCTGGGTATCTGACCCAGGAGACCAGGTGCCAGGTCCCCACAGGCCTGCAGTGCTCAGTGCAACCAGCAGGTGGCAGCCCCGCTCAGCCATGCTTCTGCAGTTTCCTCCTAGTGCTGGCTGTGGGCACAACAAGAATACAGGGGACACGGATAGCGTGGGTCCTGGCAGCTGTGGCACCCACAGACGCACACACCTGTGCACACACCACATGCATATGCACGCTCACACTGACAGCTGGAGAAGCCTACCTGGGAATCAGCTTCCAGAACATCCTGGCCCTTCCAGGACAGAAGGCATTCCCAGGACTCTTGCCTTGGGAAGTCCTTTCAGAAGAGGGGACCCCCTTTGTTCTTCCTCACCTTCTCCTTCCCTGATATCTTTTCTGAGGCGTCCACAGGTCAGCACAAGCCAGTAACTCCAGCCACAAAAATAATCTAGTTGCAGCCAAGGTAGGGAGTGGGTGGAAGAAGTGGAGATCTGAGGTCTTGCCCAGACCCTGGGCAAGTGACTTAATGTGTCCAAGCTCTAGTTTCTTTGTGTTGCACAATTTGTATAAAGAGTGAACTCTTACAATTCAACAACTATATGACAAACCACTTAATGAAAAATGAGCAAAGGACTTGAATAGACATTTCTCCAAAGAAGACATACAAATGGCCAATAAACACATGAAAAGATGCTCAGTGTCATTAGTCATCAGGGAAATGCAAATCAAAACCACCCTTAGATACCACTTCACGCCCAATAGGATGGCTATAACAGACAACACAAAACACAATCAAAGCGAAACAGAAAATACTAAGTATTGGCAAGAATGTGGAGACATAGGAACGTTCGTACACTGCTGGTGAGAATGTAAAATGGAAGACAATTTGGCGGTTCCTCAAAAAGTTAAACACAGAATTACGATATGACCCAGCAATTCCACTCCTAGGTATACACCTAAAAGAACTGAACACAGATACTCGGGTACTTGTTCACGAATTTTCATAGCAGCACTATTCACAAGAGCCAGAAGATGGAAAGAGCCAACATATACATCAACAGAAGAATGAATGAACAAATTGTGGTAATACACACAATGGAATATTATTCAGCCTTAACAAGGAATGAAGTACTAACCCTGCTACAACAGGGATGGACCTCGAAAGTATTATGCTCAGTGAAAGAAGCCAGCCACAGAAGGCTACACACGTTTATATTAAGTGTCCAGAATAGGCAAATTCATAGAGACAGAAAGCGGATTGGCGGCTGCCAGGGGGTTGGGTGGGGGAGGGAGGAAGGGGAAGGGATTGTTTAAAGGGTAGTGGGTGTTCCTGGGGAAAGTGAAAAAAGTTTGGAAACTCCGGAGAGGTGGTTGCACAACATTTTGAATGCATTGAATGCTGCTGAACTGCTTACTTTAAAGTGATCAATTGAATGTTATGTGAATTTCATCTATTTTTTTTCAACATATTTTTTTTTTCCCAACAAAATGAAAAGAACGAATGGGTGCGTTTTCCAGGCAATCATTGAGAGAACGTTCAGGCAGCATCCACAAGCCCTGCACAGGGGCCCAGCAGACCCCGGACACATGCCCTTCTTTCCCGGCACGCTGGGCACATTTCAAAGTCTGAGTCAGTGGTGAGCTAGGATTGTAGGGGCCGCGGCAGCAAGCGGTCCCGGCGCACCTCGCAGGGGGACGCAGCCATTGCTTTCTTTTCATTTTCTTCCCCAAAGCCCCGGTGTGCTTCCAGGAATGGGCAGCAGGGGGTGCTAGAAGCCAGCTGCAGAGCAGGGAATGGACGGCCTGACCACCCCTCTAGACTCAACTGCTTCAGCTCAGGCTGTAGTTTCTGGCTGGTCACCACACCCCCAGACTCCCAACGAGTGTCGACCGGCGCCGGGCCACTCCTAGCCCGGGTGTGGCAGGTGCTGATATGCTGCGTCTTCTCTCAAACAGAAACCGCAGGCTTCTGGCCCCAAACAGGTGGGATCAGCTCAAAAAGCTCAAGGGCTCCCTACAACCTTTAACACCAAGTCCAAACTCTCCGCCCTCAAGCTGCTCCCACTTCTCTCTCCAGCCTTATTCCCTATAGTATGGATTCACCCTTTCCCCACGACGCATGTGGTCTAAGCACGACCCCCCGCCCCCCCTCCACTGCTGTCAGGGCTCACCTTCATCCATTTGGCACGTGTGCACGATGACCGATGCTGGGATGCAGCCGCCAACCAAGCGAACCCAGCCTCTTGGGGCCTCCTGTCCTGTAGATGACCAGCATCCGGCCATAAACCACGGAAAGAGCCACCAGCTGTCAGGGGCTGGTGCCTCTTCTTCATGTCCTGCCTGGGGAACACGCCTGAAACCTGCCCAGTGGCCAGCATGAGGCCAAGTTTCCTGACTCCGGCCCAGACCAAAACCATGAGAGCTCTGGTGACCACATGTGGCTCTTCTGGCAGAAAATCACGAGGCTTCCCCGGGAGATGCTCTAGGATTCTGAGCTCGAGGGGGTGAAGCAGCAAATAGCCCAGCAGTGCCTCATTAGAAGCATCAACATAAGCTCTACCCAGGACGACTGACGCGCTTCTGCCTGGTTTTAACAGTTATTAGCAAAAAGGTTATTGCCTGTGATCTATTTATTCTTCTGTTTCACCTTGGACACAATTAACATTCTTGCTACCTTCAGCTTCAACCCACAAATGACAATAGTGTCCTCATTCTTGACAATGTTGGATTTTACAGGAGCCTTGAGCTCCTGGGAAACGGCAGAGGTTAAAGGGACCCCACCCCTGCCCCACACTTTGCTTGGGGAAAATGGTTTATTGCAAAGACCCACCCTTCTCCGCCCTCCACCCGTTTGCCTGTGACAACACAAGGCTAGATGCAGATGCTCCAAATCCCTTTTCTTTGCCTCATAATGATTACCTGAATTGCTTGTCTCCGCTGGCCGATCCTTTTGAACAGAATCTCTCTTCCTGTCTCTGGATTTATTTTTATTTGACGTGCTTGGGAGACAGCTGCTGATAACTCAATGTAAGTTTCAGGAGGTCTGAGCAGGTGATGTCAGAACCCTGCCCACCCACCTTAGGTTCTAAACAGGAGCTTAGGTTGTTGGGGAGAAGTGCTTTTGTGTCGAAACAGGCAACGGTGCTTGATTCCTGGGAACACAGCACAGCTGAGCTGCATCCGCCCTCTCCCACCCCCATCTGCCCTGGTGGCCTGGCCCAGAACAATCCCCTCCCATTCAGCATTCGCCATCAAAGCCAGGAAGCAGGGATTGTCTCATACAAAGACCTGGAGGCAGAGGGACGCAGACGCCTGCTCTGTTCCCAGAAGAGGGAAATTAACAAAAAGAAAACATAAATTAATTACTCAGTGATTTCTCCTGCATAAGTAGTTTGCACAAGTTTGCAGAGCCAGGCTGAGGCGGTGGGGCTGGAATTTGACTTCCTAGCTTGCTGGCTTCCACCCGCCCTGGTGGGCTCCCCAGCTGTTGGTCCTCAGGCTTTCAGAGGGGCCCACCTGTCCCAGGTGTGGCCAGGATGGAGGTGGAGCTGCAGGGACCGACCACCAGGGGACACCAGGGCTCCAAGGAGGGGGAAAGGAAGGCCCCTGCTGCTGGGCGGAAAGCAGAAGTGGAGGGTTCAAGGCCCCTCCCCCACATTCTCGCATCCTCCCAACAGCCCTGCAAGATAACCCAGGTGGGGCTGCCTGGCTTCAAACCCTTGCAAGTATGTGACCTTGGACAAGTCATTTTGCTCTTCTGAATCTTGCTTTCCTTGTCTCCTTTGGGGGAAACAAGGGTGCCTTCCTAGAGGACTCTGCCACGTACTCCGTGGTTAGGACCCAGTAAATAGTAACTGTTATGTGTATAACTGGATCACTTTGCTGTACCCCTGAAACCAACACAACATTGTAAATCAACTAGACTCCAATATAAAATAAAAATTAGAAAATATATATATAATAACTGCTACTACTACTACTACTACTACTGTTAGCAACCCACTCTACAGCCAAGGAAACTGAGCCCCAGAGAGTCAGGGTTACAGGCACACAAAAGCTGGAATTAACCTTCCCCACCTGGATATGGCTCACTATCCGGTTGGCAGCACCTCCCAGGCACGACCTCACATGAAGTTCCAGAACCTTCCAGGTTCCCTGAACCAGAGATCTATGGAGGGTGAGGGAGCTCCCTGCATTGTGTAAGGAAGGCTGGAACCACAGAGACAGAAGGAGCTCCGGGTTCTCCCCCCTACTAGGGCACATGCAGCCGCTGACGTCTCTGAGCCTCAGTTTCCCCAGAGATAATGCCTGGGAAGTGGCTGGGAATTAGGTGCAGGGATGTGTATGAAATCCCTTTGTTCCCAGGAATGTTGACCCCACCTTGGAGCTCCAGGAGGGCAGGGACCAGGTCGGAGGTCTGGACAGGGCATCTGATGTGTGTGTGGTGACCAGGTACCAGTATGTGCAGCCACGTCCAGGGAGGGCAGAGGTGGGGAGTGGATTGATAAAGAGTCATCTGTGTGGCCAGAGGTGGGAACCTGAAGGAGAAAGGAATGTGTGGAGACAGTGGAGGGGGTGGGGCAGTTACAGCATCTCCTCTTGGAGAGCGTGCAGCCCGGCGTGCTGCCGAGGTCAGCAGTGTCTTGGGTCACAAAGTACCTCGGCCAAAGGGACACGGCTGGGGACACTGCAGAGAACAGAGGGCCATGGCGGGATGGAGCTGTGTTCTAGGAGCTGCACCCAGGACCTCTGGCTTCTGATGGGTCCCAGCCTGTGGGGTCCAGGAGGTGCCCCACCAGCTCTGGCTTTTCCCCTAAGTGCTGGGTGACCTTCAGAAGATTGCTCTCTGTGATTTTCCTCACAGCCTTGCCTGCAGCTCCATCTTTAAAAATAGTTGCAGAAAAGCCCATTGCTTATTCAGTGAGTTCTTTTGTTAAGAGACAAAACAAAACTCTGCATCTTTGGTTTGTTTAGCTCGTGAAAGGCCCGAGTATCAAAGTCCCTGCTCATTAAAGAAAAATAGGATGCGGGGAAGGAGTGGGAGAGGGCGAGGGTCGGGGAGCCGGGCTGGGCTGTGGCCACTCAGGCTCATGCCTCAGTCCTCTCTGGAAACCTGGGGCAAACGTCCCACCTCTTGGAGGCTTAGTCTTCTCACATGTATGTTGGGATGATGATAATAATGCCAAGTCCTGGGATTCAGAGCCGAAGAGGACACGATCCCTCCATCAACCATCCTCTCTCTGGCTCTGCCCGCGCCCCACCCTCCCACGCCCAGCCAAACTTCTGGCAAGAATTCCCTCCCCCATCCCCTCTGAAACTGCTCTTCCCAAGGTTATCAGTAATGTTCACATGGCTAAACCCATGTTATTCAACAAACACTTGTAGAGCATCCCTGAGAGTCAGGCTCTGTGCCTGCAGATTTCCCCCCTCATCCCGCCTGGTGCTCAACAGCATTGGGTTCTCCTGGGCAGCAGCTGGTCCTCCCTGAAACCCGCAGACCCTACGCTCTCCTTGGTTCCCTCCCACCCGGTTGGCAGTGCCTCCTTTCCCCTCTTCCTTGGCTTTCTTAATGGAGGTGGCCGGCTGTCCATCCAGCCTCCGTTCTTTCCATTTTCCTTAGGGCGAGGGTTCCAGTTTTGTCTGGAACAGCCTTGAGCCCAACTAAGTGACTTTTCCAGTCCCCCGTACATTCTGGGGGTGGCTGATGAGATAAAAGCAGAAGTTTTGGCAAAAAAGAACCAGAGACTAAAGGGAAATAGTAAGATGGAATTTGCAGGTCAGCCTGGAAATTGGCAGAGGCAACTGGAGTCTGAATTAGTTTACCCCTTGCAAAGACCGAGTCTTCAGAGGATTCCATGAAAGATGGGTTCCCTGGGAGACCTTGAAAATATGAATCCCGGGAAAATTGGGAATCATGCCTTTCCCTGTTGAAAATACGTCTGGATGGTAATAAATATCTTCAGGAAACATGAAAAAAAAAAAAGCAGAAGTTTTGGGTGAAATGTCTGCAAAACCCCCTTAAATGGGAGACAAGCAGTTTTTCTCCATCCCTGCAGCCACCATCCTAATCCAAGCTATGGTCATGTCTGATAAGCTCGATGACAATGGCTTCCAATGGGTGTCCCGCTGCCCCCATTCCCCCCAAATCGACGGTCAGAGGGATCCTTGTGAGGCAACCATGTCTCATTGTGTCATTATTCTGCTCAAACACGTGCTGTGACTCCCCATTACCCAGGAAGATGTTCAAACTCTGTGTTGTTAACGAAAAATGAATCAATAGTCAACCCAAGAGAGAAATGGAAATTTTTATTCCAGCCAACTGGAGGATTATAACCCGGGAGACAGTCTTTCAGAAAGCTCCAAGGACTGTTAGAGATCAAGGCACAGTTATCTAAGTTTTTGAGACAAAGTAACATAGTGACAGTTTACATAGTGTAACAAGGTGAGTAGTGAGTTATTGTGACCCCTTACAGGATTGAGAAAGGACTGTTACCTCCTAAGGAGTTACCTTGCTGGTGCCAGGAAGAAATTTCTTTTTTTCTTTCTTTCTTTCTCTTCTTTAAAATTTTTTTTTATTTTTGGTGAGTAGGCATTCCTGTGTCTTCTAAGGGGATCTAGTTAATGTGTAATGCAGGTGCACAGCACTCACTAAAGGGGAGGGGACAGTGGCTCAAATGGGCAGAGGGAGAATTTTATGTTTAAAATTTTTCTTGTCCTGCCTTAAAAATAATTTTATTTCATCAGTATTGAGCCAGCAAGACTTCCATACCTACTGCCGACCTCTCAGCTCACCACCTAGCTCCCTCCAAACCTTAGAAATACACTCAAGTCACATATGTTATTTTAAATGTTCTAATGTCCACACTAGAAAATGAAAAGAAACAGGCCAGATTATTTCAATTCTATCTTTTCTTTAGCACACTATACCCAAAATATTATCATCCCAGCATGTAATCAATGCAAAGTTTATTAATGAGGTCATTTAACCTTCATGGTTTTGTGCTGTGTCTTCACGGTCTGGTTGTGTACTTTCCTCTTATAGCATCTTCCAACTTGAACTGTATTTAGATTTCATAAAATGTACAGTTGGAAAAGTAGATCCACATACCCGAGTTCTTCCAAATATAATGAAGAGTCTTCCAATGACTGCATTAAAGATCCATTTTAAAATGTTAACTAACTGAAATTTAATGAAATAAAAATTGAAATTCAGTCCCTCAGTGGCACATTTCAAGCGCTCAGCAGCCCCACCTTGTGGCTTGCGGTTGTCACAATGGACAGGGCAACGTGGGGTCTCGCTTTCTGCAAATGACAAAAATGTTCAATACAAGTGGCATGGGTTTTGAGCACTGAGGAACTGAACTTTTAACTCTGCTTAATTTTCATTGATTTAAGTTTAAAAAGCCACACGTGGGCAGTGGGTATCCTCTGGGGACACTGCTGTCATTTCTCAGTCTCTTAGCATCCCAGCCTTGGCTACCCGCTGCTCCCTCTATCCGACCTCCCCTGGTCTTCCTCTCCGCTGAGTTTTAAGCATTAATTTGTTATGAGATTACTGCCCCTCCTCTGTGGTCCTCCATACCCTATTTTGTTTCCCATCCCAATAATGACATTTTTATCACAATTAATTATTTAATTTTCCATCCCAGGTAAAGAGTGAACTCCACAAGGGCATGGACCATATCTGTCTTGTTCATCACTCTCTGTGTCCTGGGACTAGTACAGGCTGACTTCAGAGATATTGTGGGTTTGGTTCCAGACCGCTGCAATAAAGTGAATATCGCGATAAAGCGAGTCACATGAACTTTTTGATTTCCCGGTGCATATAAAAGCTATATTTACACTATACTATAGTCTATTGCATGTGCAATAGCATTATGTCTAAAAAAACAATGCAATGCCTTAATTTAAAAATACTTTATTGCCCCAAAATACTAACCATCATCTGAGCCTTCAGCGAGTCATAGTAGTAAAATCAAAGATTGCTGATCACAAATCACCATAACAAATATAAAAATGAAAAAGTTTGAAATATTGCAAGAATTACCAAAATGTGAGACAGACATGAAATGAGCAAATGCTGTTGGAAAGATGGAGCCGATAGATTTGTTTGACTCAGGGTTGCCGCAAATCTTCAATTTGTAAAAAAATGCAGTATCTGCAAAATGCAATAAAATGAGGTATATAGCGGGCATTCCATAATAGTCATTGAATGAATGAATGATGGATGAATGAATATTCATGAATGAATGAAGTGCCGCAGTGGCTGGAATCCACTCTTAGTGATTTACTTCACTGCTAACCATTGCCTTTCTTTTCCTATGAAACCCACATGCTCCCTTTACAGGCCAACAAATTCCCAACACTATAATAATAGTTACTATTTACTGAGCACTTACAATGTGTTAAGAGAATTGCTAGAAGCACTTTACCTCCATTAATTCACTTAATCCTCACATCAGTCCTATGGTGGGGCAGTATTATCAGCTCTACTGAGGCACAGAAATGTTTAGCAACCTGCTCAAGGTCACACAGTCAGTAAGTGGCAGAACCAGAACCAAGGCAATCTGACTGTGGAGGCCGCGGTCAAATCAACTACAAGAAATGACTTTCCAGTTCTTCTGATCATGATCCACAGTAAGAAGTACATTTTACATTCAGAGCCAGGACACCACACACATACCCCTGAAAAAAATTTTCACTAAGTATTACATTATTATATGTGTTACATTCTGGTATGTTCTAGCCTGTTCTATTTTATTCTATCTTATTTTTATTTTATAAATAAATCTATTTATTTTATTTATTTATTTTTGGCTGTGTTGGGTCTTCATTGCCACGTGTGGTCTTTCTCTAGTTGTGGCGAGCGGGGGCTACTCTGTTGTGGTGCCTGTGCTTCTCATTGCAGTGGCTTCCCTTGTTGCGGAGCACAGGCTGTAGGTGCACGGGCTTCAGTAGTTGTGGTGTGCAGGCTCAGTAGTTGTGGTGCATGGGCTTAGCTGCTCTGCGGCAAGTGGGATCTTCCCGGACCAGGGATCCAACCCGTGTCTCCTGCATTGGCAGGTGGATTCTTAACCACTGTGCCACCAGGGAAGTCCCTCTATCTTTTTTTAAAAAATGCTAGTTGTGACCCACTGCATTGATCTTATGACCCACTCCACTATACTATTTTTACATACATTTTATTAGAGAATATTTCAAACACATAAAAGTAGAAAAAAGTAAATAATGACAACCACTCCCCCACAAACCCATCGCCCAACTTCAACAATTATTAGCTTGTAGCCAATTTTGTTTCATTTCTACCCCCTGCTCACTTTCTCTTCTGTGTTATTCTGAAGCAACTTTCAGAGTTTGTTTCATTTAATTTGTAAATATTTCCATTCTTGTCTTAGTCTGCTAGGACTGCCATAACAAAATACCTATGATTGAGTGGCTTAAAAAACAGACATTTATTTCTCACAGTTCTGGAGGCTAGAAGTCCAAGGTCAAGGTGCCAGCAGATTTGGTTTCTGGTGAGGGCTCTCTTCCTGGTTTGCAGATGGCTGCCTTTTCTTCTAACTGTGGCCTCACATGGCCTTTCCTCTGTGCATGCATTTAGGGAGAGAGAGCTCTCTGGTGTCACTTCTTATAAGGGCACTAATGCTGCCAGATCAGGGCCCCACCCTCTGACCTCATTTAACCTTAATTACTGCCTTAAAGGCCCTATCTCTCAATACAGTCATGTTGTGGGTCAGGGCTTCAGCATATGGATTTTAGGGGGACACAAACATTCAGTCTGTAACAATGCAATAGTTTTAGCAAAGATGTCCTCCTTTGAGGGGGAGGAGGATGGGGCTGTGGAGTACTTTGGGGACTGGAGAGAAAAGCACACAACAGGACAGGAAGGTACTAAGCTCTATCCACCTCACGGTCCCCACCCCTGCTGAGAGGGGAGTGTGGGGGCAGAGGAGGCATCCAGGCAAGAAAAGTTGCTCACTAAGAGAGATGTTCTTAGAGGATTCTGGGTGTTTAAGGACCCCCATCCCCCTGCCACAGTCATGGCTCTGTGCCTGGGAGCACCTGCTGGCCCCACAGGCTGCGATGAAGCCCTCACGCTAAGTCAGGAGACCTGGGCTCCCCATTCCCTTGGGGAGACACTGACTCATGGCATGGCTTAGGCAAGCTTGTTCTCTCTCTGGCCCCCTCTGTAAGACGAAGGATTTCAGATCAGGTCGCCAGGCACACACATTCCTGGATTCCCACCACTGCAGCGCAAGTTTGGGGCAAACACCAGCAGGTGGCTCCAGGTTGTTTCTAGAAGGACCAAAGGAGGAGGTGCCTGCAAGAGGGCTGGGAGGGCCCCCAGAGCTGGTCTGGGAGGGGGGCACATTTCCGACCCAAGTGGTTCACCAAGCTTGTAGATCAGGCAGATTCCACTTAGGGTTGGGATGGGGGATTGGAGGGGCAAAGGGCTGGGGATGGGGGAGGGACCGTCTTTGTTTTCACAAACCCCTGGTGGGCCATTCTGATGGAAAGAGCAGCCTTGGTGAGTTCTGGATGGGAGGTGAGGGCCCCTGGCCAGGAAAACTCCCAGAGGAGGATTGGCCATGGCACTTCTTGGGCCAGGGTTGCTTTGTTTCACTTTAAAGATGTCGGAGGCTGAGATGGAGGCTGGAAAATGCCCCCCACGGTAGTGACTCCCTGAAGCTGTGTGAATGTGATGCCTGGAGGAGAAGGGACGACTGGCACAGGGCAGGTGGAGGATTCAGAGAAAGCCGGAACTCGGTGCCAGGTGGGACTGGAGCCATGTCAACCTGCAGAGGATCCCCAGGGAGCGGCCGGAGGCTGGCGTCTCTCCCAGACCCTGGACAGGGGCCAAGGCCAATTTTGTGGAGATGTAATAGGACAAGGTGACCACAGCTGGTCAGTGGGCTTGGGGGTGATGGGAGAGGATGGCAGATGGGCAAACAGTAGAAAAAGCCTATGCTGTGCTCTCAGCTGGGCTCCCCACACTCGCCCACACGCTTACACCTGTGCAGGTGTGCATACGGCAGGCACATCTGCAGACACGTGCAGACAGGCTCGGTGGCAGGCTCACCCCCACCCCAGCTACTACTGACATTTCTGTTCCTAGAGGCGTGCTGTCCTAGAAATCCCTTTCCATTCGAGGATTTCTTGGATGCTGCAGCCAATTTTCATTCCTGCCGTGGAGTTCCTCCGCAGACCCTGCCAGGAATGTCTCTTTTTCATTTATTTTGGGTGCCGGAGAGTCAGAGAAAGGAAGCGCCTCCCTGGTATTTTCATGCACACGACAGCCTCCCAAGCACGTACACCCTGGAAGCCAAGGCTGCTGCAGAACCGGGTCTTTCTGCCTCTGGACCAGAGCCTCTACCTGGGAGGCAGGGAAGCAGGGTGGAGGTGGGTGTCCCAGTGCCCAATACACCTCCATTCCCAACCTGATCCTCCCCACCTGCCCCATTCCCAAATCTTCTGTCCTGTAAGGCCAGGGGCCACATCTGCATGGTCCACATTTGTAGTTTCAGCACCTAGCACGGTGTCCGGCCCACAGAGGGTGTGTAAGTGCAGGTCCACTGGCAACCAGATGCCAAGATCGGGTTATATTAGGAAATGTCTGGGTAGTGGGTTGAATAGTGTCCCCTACCCCTAAAAAATTCATGTCCACCCAGACCTCAGAATGTGACATTTGGAAATACGGTCTGTACAGACATAATTAGTTAAGGTCCTCAAGGTGAAATCATCCCAAATCCAATGACTGGTGTCCTTAGAAGAAGAGAAGGTGATACAGAGAAACACAGGGGAGAAGGTCATGTGACAATGGAGGAGGGACTGGAGTGACCTGTCTACAAGCCAAGGAGCACCAGGGATTGCCGGCAGTCACCAGAAGTGAGGAGTGAGGAATGGGATAGCTTCCCCCTCAGAGCCTCCAGAAGGAACCAACCCCATAGACACCCTGACCTTGGACTCTGGTCTCATGATCTGTGAGATAATAGGTTCCTGTAGGGACTCCCCTGGTGGTCCACTGGCTAAGACTCTGTGCTCCCAAAGCAGGGGTCCCACGTTCAATTACTGATCTAGTCGGGGAACTAGACCCCACATGCCGCAACTAAGAGTTTGCATGCCACAACTAAAGATCCAGCATGCTGCAACTAAGACCTGGCACAGCCAAAAAAAAAAAAAAATTCCTGTAGTTTTAAGCCATACAGTTTGTAATGATTCATTATGGCAGCCCCAGGAGACTAATGCAGCTCAGATGAGAGGAACTGGGGAGGGAGCTGGAAAGTCTGGGATTTGTACAATCTGACCCCAAGGGAAGGGGAGAGGGAGGGAGGTTTGCAGGGAACTGTGCTCAACTGGTGTGCAGCCTCAGGAAGTTTCATTGAGGGTCTTAAGGAATCCTTGAGCCAAAGTTGGCTGTCGGCTCCAGGGTTGCCCCAGGAATGGGTCTGCTGCAGACAGTGGTGGCTGGGAGCCGTCTGTGGGAAGGGAGGCCTGGGCAAATGCAGCTGTGGGGTTCAGAGCATTGCAGCTGTTAGGGGCTTCCGGGCATATTCTCATGGCCACCACGGTCATTGATCAAATGAAGGGGAGCTGCTGTTGGCCTGAGAAGGACTGAACCCTTTGGGGGCAGGGAAAGAGGCTATGGCAGAATCCACTAGAAGGGAGAGGGCTTGTGTTTGTTTCCTAGGGTGGCCATAAAATTACCACAAACTCCCAGCTGGTGAGCTGCAGAGCTGCTGGGGTCCTAGCCCTGAGATTCTGTTGGCTTAAAACAACAGACATGTATTCTCTTCCAGTCCAGGAGACTCATTAGGGACCAGGTCACAAGTCCTCACCTCTGACCCCATGGCAGAGTCCAGGGGTCTCCAAGGCCACTCTCATTTCTGACAACATTTGCAGATTTGAGGACCACAAGGCCACTCTCTGGTTTGATAATTTGCCAGAAGGACTCACAGAACTCACTGAGAGCTGTCGTGCTCACAGTTATGGTTTATTACAGCAAAGGATATAGCCAAGGGCAGAGATGTTCAGGGCTGAGTCCAGGAGGATGTGTGGATGTCCCATTCCAGTAGAGTCATAGACAGTGTGATATCTCCCAGCAGTGACAAGTGACCACACACGTGGATACAGCCCACCAGGGACACTCACCTGAGCTTGGTGTCCAGAGTCTTTACTGGCGCTCCATCACATAGCCACATGTGGTTGACCTCTTATGCGGCTGACCTTGTTTGCCAGCCCTTCTGGAGGTCAAGCTGATATTGCATGCCTCAAAGCCCCCACCCTAAATCATGTTAGACTTTCTGACATGGTCCAAGGCCCCCAGGTAAACAAAGACACCCTTATCGGGCAGGACATTCTGAGGGTTTAGAGATCACCTTCTAGGAGCTGAGAGCAAAGGCCAGACGTCTCTTTGGATGAGGTTGATTCTTTACTAGACACCTGCCAAGGACCTCGGATGAGATACTAAACTTCATGGTACCTCAGTTTTCACAACTGCAGAATGGGCAGCCAGGCATCGTCCTTCCAGCGTTGTCAAGAGGATTATGTAAGATGGCATCTATGAAAGCCCCCAGCCCAGCCCCCTTGCACCCGATTTGTCCCCAAGAAGGGGAGGGTGGGCTGGCTCAGCCCCATGTCTGACTCACAGGTGATTCATCCCCAGCCTCAGGATGACAAGATCTAAGTGTCCTCAGCCAGGGTGTGGGGTTCTTAAAAAGTGAGCTGACAGCCCTGGCTGCAGAGTAAGCGCTGAGCTCATTATGTGTGGCCTTTTTGATAAATTATAAAGAGCCCGAGCCTCATGCTGAGAAAGGAGAGGGAGAGATGTGAGGCCACCGGCAGACGTATACATTTTACTTCTGAAGCGAGAGGAATTCTGGTTCTCTACTGGGAGAGCTGCACCTTCATGCAGAATGACCAAGCAGGCTCAGGGCTGAGAGGGGCTGAGTCAGGAGAGAGGGGTCCCCATCGAGGGGAAGGCGAGAGGCAGGACCAGGTGTCAGCTGTTCCTTTTAGGAGACTCTTGCAGTGTCAGAAGTTCGGGCTGTGGTATCTGCTGGCAGTGAGAAGGAGTCACGGCGATCACCTCCCTGAAGGTGTTTTTCTCTCTCCCTTGAGAAATATGCTGACAGGCACGGGCCTTTGCAGGAGTGGGTGGCCTTGGCCTTCTGGTGGGGGCTCCGCTGGGCAGCCCTTCCTGAAGACAAGTGCTTGGAAGACAGATGGGTGGTGGGCAGTGGGCATCGGGGTGTCCTTGGAACTCCCACTTCCCTGCCCTCCACCCTCCTTCCTGTCCTGAAATGGGCTCTCAACAAGATCAGGGTGAACCCCTGGCCACCTTTAAGCTTTGGTCCCCTGCGACCCGCTCCTCCCTGCCTTCCCATCCCAGTTGGTGGCAAGTCCATCTCTCCTGTGTCTCAAGCCAAACCTTCAGGTCGCCCTGGACCAATCTCTCTTTTTCAAACACTACATATATTTGTCAACAAATCCCAGTTGAGCATGGGGCTGGCTATGTGCCAGGCCCGTCACTAATGTTTTTTTTTTTAATAAATTTTATGTATTTATTTATTTATTTTTGGCCGTGTTGGGTCTTCGTTGCTGTGCGCAGGCTTTCTCTAGTTGCGGCAAGCGGGGGCCACTCTTCATCGCGGTGCGTGGGCCTCTCACTATTGCGGCCTCTCTTGTTGCAGAGCACAGGCTCCAGACGCGCAAGCTCAGTAGTTGTGGCTCACGGGTCTAGTTGCTCCGCGGCATGTGGGATCTTTCCAGACCAGGGCTTGAACCCGTGTCCCCTGTATTGGCAGGCAGATTCTCAACCACTGCACCACCAGGGAAGCCTGGGCGCTACTCTTTGTTGCGGTGCGCGGGCTTCTCATTGCGGTGGCTTCTCTTGTTGCAGAGCACAGGCTCTAGGCGCGCGGTCTTCAGTAGTTGTGGTGCATGGGCTCAGCAGTTGTGGCACACGGGCTTAGTTGCCCCGCGGCATGTGGGATCTTCCCAGACCAGGGCTCGAACCCGTGTCCCCTGCATTGACAGGTGGATTCTTAACCACTATGCCACCAGGGAAGTCCCTACATGATTTTTGAGATCCGTCTGCCTTAATCCTGACAACGACCCAGCAGCATGGGGGCGTGAGCCCCATTTTACAGGTGAGGCGACTGAGGCTGGGAGAGGCTGAGTAATTTGCTCCATCGTCACTTGGCGGCAAAGCTGCAGAGCTGGCGCTGATTTCCACCTGCTCCCACTGGTCCTCACGGGGCTTTTTTTCAGAGGCAGAGAGACCTGCAAACTCATGGGTGTGACAGGGATACCCCTCCCTTCTCCGCTGTGGGGTGCTGGACGCACTGGCATTCCACCTCTGACCTCTCAATCTGTCTAGTCCCTTCCCTTCCACATTTTTCACAACCTGCCAAGCCCTGTGCTCCCAGGACTGCCCGTCACAGTCTTTTAGCGGCCTGGCCACGCCTTATCCAGACTCTCCAGGCTCTACCCAGGGACCAGTTTCCAAGAATCACATTGGCTCCAGCGTGTGACTGAAGGGCGGGGCAGCTGGGAGTGGGGGGCGGGGTGGGTGTGGCACTGTATGAGAGTCAGCTGGCAGCTCTGGGATGGGAAATTTTACCCAAATTCCCAGAGACACGGCAAGGACCCACTCCAGACACCGAGGCCTATGTACGGGGATGGGTGGCTTGGACATCTTGTCTCCCAAGGTCTTGCCCGTAATCTCTGTGGGTCCCAGCAACAGTGAGAGAGCTATTTCCCATTGTAAAGGCGGATCTGTGTGTGGCGCCATAAAATCTAATGCGTGAGCCACGGAGAAGACATTTTAATAAAAGCTACTACACACCCTTCTCAAGACAGGTTATTCTGATGAATAGCTCGGAGCAGCCCAATAAAGTTGTAGGTGAGTGGAAATTAGGCTTTTACTGGGTCCAGTAGCAGCTGAGGACGGTTCGCATTGCCTTTGTATGAGACTGGGATAGAATGCCCCTCCTTTATTTCTTCAGTTCCAGCCTGCTGCAAATGTTCAAACAGACCTAGAATGTTCCGTTAACCCTTCCCAATCCTCCAAGCTTCCATCTCCCTTTAGATCCAATGGGCCGAGGGGACGCTGTTTGTCCCAGTCTGCCTCTGACCTGCCCCTCCCGGCTTGAACAGCTACCGGGCTCAGCGCTCACAGCATCCTTTGCTGATGACCTGGCGAGAAATGAGAGGAGCGTGGGCTGCCGGGTGCAAAGGAGGAGCTGGTCTGCATCCACAAGAACTGATTCTGTTTGACCAACTCGCCCTGAGTCTCCACCACGTCTCGGGCTGGGCCACACGCTCCTTGGCAGGTACCTGGAGGAAACCGTCCTAGACAGGAACGTTAGGGCCTGATGGACACATCAAGGCTGGAGGGTGAGGATGTGGCTGGACTTTAGAGGCACGCAGTCAGCTCAGAGCCCGGTGGGAGGAGACTCCTTCCCCCCCTTACTCCATGCATGAATATGGAGGATGCTGTCCATCTTCAAACCACTTTCAGGTGCGACCTGGATCCCCGCTGGGCTTTCCATGTACAAGCCGGGCCCCAAGGCCTCCTCTTCTCCTTCCTCAGCTGAAAGCAGGCCCGGGCACGGTGTTTGCAAATGTTCCGGCCAGTGGAGCCTCATGCACCATCATGGAGCCGCCTATAGCCCGCGGAGTCGTTGTACGTGGGCACAATCGCGCCCCTCCCCCCAAGCACCCCAGGCAGCCCTTGGAGGAGAGTGGGCGTCTGTGTGCTGAGGCAGAGCCCAGGGCCATAGAGGCAGGAAGTTGCACAACCAGAATCAAGACCTCGACCTTTCAGCTCTCCCTGCCCCACCGCACCGTTGCCTTCCTGGCAGCGAGTTTCCTTTGATAATGCGAAGCCTCTGCTATTTTATATTTCCATTGAGTACTCGACACAGAGCCTGTGGTTTCGGGGGGGCATTGTGGTTGCTTGCTGTCTTTTGTAGACCCATCATCTTGGCCCACTTGGGCTGCTGTAACAAACTACCAGAGACTGGGTGGCTTATAAACAACGGAAGTTTATTTCTCATAGTTCCCAGGCTGGGAAGTCCGAGATCAAGGCAGATTCAGTGTCTGGTGAGGACCTGCTTCCTGGGTCACAGATGGCTGTCTTCTCGCTGTGTCCTCACGTGGCTGAAGGGGTGAGGGAGCTCCCTGAGGTCTCTTTTATAGGGGCGCAAATTCACTTGTGAGGGCTCCACCTGTATCACCTAATCACCTCCCAAAGGTCTCACTTTCAAATACCATCGCGTTGGGGGGTTAGGATTTCAATATCTGAATTTGGGGTGGGGACACAAACGCTCAGTCTACAGCACCGCTAAAGCACTTTGTGTAAATTAGGGTGAAGGAAACTGGAGACTCTTCTTAAAACGACCAAAAGCAGCTACACACAACTTTTCAGAGCACAGATGTTCATAGGGCTTCAGTTTCCCAAAGGATCAGAGGGTTTCAAAGCTCCTTCTTTTATGTTTGGGTAACTCAGTGAAGGTTGCCCAGAAAAAGGGAAGTTGAATGTTCTCCACTAGTTGAGAACTTCTGATCATTTAGATTTGACTCTGGAACTATCTATGAAGAGGCAGTCTGTCACGAGAGCGAATGGTGTAGACAAAACTGCAGGGAGAAGGTTCATAAGTTACTTTTTCTTTCTTCTTGTTTTTTTTTTTTTGGCCACACAGCGTGGCACGTGTGATCTTAGATCCTGACCAAGGATTGAACCTGTGCCCTCTGAATTGGAAGCGCGGAGCCTTAACCTCTGGACCGCCAGGGGAGTCCCGAGTTGCTTCTCCTAAGGCAGTGTTTTCAAGCACCATCGAGAACTTTGCAGTCAATGGATAAGGCCAGTCGGGGAGCAGGCTGGAGACCGGCAGCAGCAGAGCGACACTGACTGCCCAGTGATATGATCTGATGGTTGACAAAATCCCAATGCTGCTGCCCCTAAGAGACTCCGATTTCATTGGCCTGGGGAAGGGCCTAGGTGTTGGGAGTTTTAAAATCTCCCTAGATGATTTCGCTGGCAAAGTAGAACAAGGCTGGTGTGGAAATCAGGACGGCTGTGTTCTTCCCCCTCTACCCCTGCCTCGCTGGGTGCCGCTGAGGACAGCTGGCGTCCTTTCTGAGGCCCAGTTTCCCTAATTTTCCCTACATGGAGGCAGAACTACGTACACTGTGATCAGTTCCACATCACTGGAGACACTGATGGTCAGTCGCCCCCTGGCTACCAGAGACGGGCATTCGAAACCTCCCAGAGTGAAATGCCCCAGGAGGCAAGGGTTTCTTTCCTCTTTCCTCCACCTGGAGATGCTCCCCGCTCAACAGCTCTGCGGGATCCCTTGCCTGCGCCCTGCTGCCATAGCCCGAGACTAGCATCCCTGCCACGTCATAGCTCACAGCCGTCTGGACACAGGGCCTGAGATCTCCTCAGGGCTCTGGGCTCTAAGAGCCTTCCCAGTGCCTGAGGAAGGGGGAGATGTGCTTTGGCCTACTTTCCACGGCTGCCCTGGGGCCAAGGGAGCTTGTGATCCAGTGCAGTGAGCCTTTGGTCTGCACCCTAGTTTCTCCAGCTTATGGGTTCCAGCTGCCCTCCCAGGGCCTGGAAAGCCAAAGCCAGTGACCCCCCTCTGAAGGGGTGGGTTTGGTTGCCACGGAGACGTTTTACCGCTCAGCCAGCTGATTCCTGAGCTCTGCCCCTTGCATCTTCCCAGGACAGGGTTGGCCCTGCTGGGCAGAATTCCACACTCAGATGTGGTCCCTGCCAGGGACACAGGGAGAAACATAGGACAGTAGAGAGTCCAGCTTTGCACCAACGGCAACAGTCACAGTAACTCAGATGGGCTGAGTGCTTAGCCCAGGCCTGGCTCTCTGTAAGCACCTCTGTGAACTACCCGACGTGCTTCCCCTACCATCCTGGGAGGTGGGTGCCATCGGAGGACAAGGCTGCAGCCACAGACCCTGGCCAGTCTCCACTATGGACACCTGGGGGACACTGCCCCGAGCATATTCAATGACCCAATAGCAATGCCCGGCCAGTGATTTCCCAGGTGAGATGTGGTCCTGGCGATTGTTAGAACGGCTGTGTGGGTCAGTGGTGGGTGGGTTGTGCCTGCTCTGGGCCCTTTGTATATGTTCCCGTCCCTCTGGCCAGTGGGCAGGGGACCACATCTCATTCACAGTTCTTGTATCCTTGGCATGGGTAAGGGATGCAGGCTGAAGCTGAGTTACAATCTTCCCACAACATTGCCGCCACCTCCAGGGGAAGTCCCAGGCCCTCGGCAGCCTCGTCAGAGTGCCCAGAAAACCTCAGCTTCATGACCCTTGTGGCCACCAGGCAACCAGCTCCCATGCCCCACGGGCCTCAGTCTTCTGGAAAACTAGAAGTCGGATTTTTTTTTTTAAACTTCTGTTGACAACCCGAGAATCCTGTGATTTATGTGATTAATATGAGAAGCAACATCATTACTCTGTTAATATATTATTCATTTCACTAGTGATCTATTCTCTCCACACCCAGCTCTGAGAGTCAATTTTCCCTCCCTGCTATTTTAATAGGCCCACATTTTAAATGGCGAGAAGAGTACATTAAACATGTAAAAGATGTAATCTCATTTGGGATGCGCTCTTCCAGCGGATCTGCCTCAGGAGCGTACAGACAACAATGCTGCCTGGTCTTGTTGGGGCCGCACGGGTGGCCAGCTGGGAACAAAGTAGGGTTCTAATTAAGGAATATGTTAAAACATCTGATTTGGGCTTTAAGCTCATTGGCGGGCGCATCACCTCTATCCCCAGCTGCTGCGATTGCAGAGGTCCTGCCCACTCTCGACGTGGCCCCCACTCCTTGCCATCCGTGCCTCTGATGATGCCACGTTTTGGGGAAGAGGGAAGGAGGGGCTCCTCTTTAAGGGAGTTGGACCCTCATCTTTCGCTTAATTAAGAAGCAGTTGGGATGACTGCGGCCTTCCTGATGAGCTCTTTTCCCTCCCTTGTAAACCATAAATCAAATCATAAATCCAGCCCTGGGGCTGCTTGGGAGCCCCGTTCATGCCCATCCAAACCAGCCTGTGTTGGTGGAGATGTGTTCTCCATGCAAGGTCAAAGGGAAGATGTATGGGAGCTTTGTTATGTTCCAGAAGTGCTGTTACATTGTTACTGCTGTGATGGGGGGATATGAAGAGCCCAGGTAATGGGTCTTGACCTCAAGGAGCTTCTGGTCTGACCCAGATTGGTGATTCACCCCAGTTTGGAGCTGGGCGGTGCCCTAGAGTCTGGCAATGGTGCTCTAGTGGCACAAAGATGAGAGCTGTGATTTTGAGGCCACCACTGAAGGCTTCCTGGAGGAGAGGGTGTTTTGATAGCACAGAATAGGACAGACAGAATTTTACCAGCTTGGGTTCACTGGGGAGGTCAGTAGGACAGCTGCAATGACATAAGTAACAGCATAGAAGTGGGGTGGAGCCAGTTTACAAAGAGCCTCTCTCCATGAGCCAAAGAGCTTGGACCTGGTGCAGGCAAAGGGGAGACGTTGCAGGTTGCAGAGCTAAGGAGTGACCAGCCAGAGCTGTACAGGTTCACATTTCAGAATCCCACAGCTGAATGACGGGTGCTGGTGCCCAGGTACATTGTGCAAATAGTTCAGGGCTAAGATGGGGGAGGTGGTGTTGCCGGGCTTCCCTCTCCAGAGACAGACTATTTATCCTTCAAGACCTCGCTCGAGTGGTCCTCTGCTAAGCCTCCCCTAACTCCATTCCCTGTTGCCTGTCTGCAGTTAGTGGCCAAAAATCAACCCTGGCTCTCAGAGTGTGATCCACAGGGCAACAGGTAACCACTGAGATCAACGGAGTCAGAGTGTGATCCACAGGGCAACAGGCAACCACTGAGATCAACGGAGTCAGAGTGTGATCCACAGGGCAACAGGTAACCACTGAGATCAACAGAGTCAGAGTGTGATCCACAGGGCAACAGGTAACCACTGAGATCAACGGAGTCTCAGAATGAGGCAGGATGGGAGCCTGAGTCTGAGTTCCCCTAGAAGCAGACCTTGAGACAAGGAGTTGAATGCAAGTGGTTTACTTGGGAGGTGTCCCAGGAAACACCAGGAGAGGTGTTTGTGAGGCGGGGATTGGAAGGCTTCAATAAAAGGTGAAGTACCCAGTAAATGACCACTGCGGGCGTCTGAAGCTGAAAGCTGCTGTGAAGTCGTGGCAGATAGCATGCAGCGTGCACGTTCCCCCCACTGCAGGGCAGGAGAGCTGGGGTATTGATGCACCAACACTCTCAGGGCTCAATGGTGGACAACTGCCCCTGGGGACTTCTGGCCACTTGGGTGTCCAAGAGAAAGCCCTCTGGCCACAAGACGCGGAGGCTGGCAGTTGGAAGCCTGCTGGCCTGCGTGGCAGTGGTAAGACGTGAGGGGATACAGGTGTGGTGCTGGTAGCATCTGCCATGGAACCTCGCCGACAGCAGAAGGTACAAGTGTGCAGCCACCAAGCTGGGACTGCGGAGAGACACGAGCTGGGGGCACGTGTCTAGCTCTGTCCTGCCCTGTCTGTGGCTTGGTCACCACACGACTGTCCTCTGCTGGGAAACTGGCCCAGCATGCTGGCCAGGACAACTCACCTCTCCCCTTCCAATGCCAGGTCCCACGGTCTCCTGCCCCGGAAGTGCTCACAGTGGCAGCCGGGCAGTAGCCAGCAGCCTCCCGACATCAGACGTGAGAGGGCTGACCTGACACCATGCTTCCCACGGGTGGCTCAGCCACCGGGCCTGTGCTCAGTGGCACGGCGGCTAACCGTTGTGTTAATTCTGTCATCACCAAGCCCTCGGTTCAAAGCACGGTTCTCCCTTTTGCAAGCTCTGTGGCCTTTGGCAAATGGCCTCATTGGCCGTTACCAGTAAAGATGTGAGAGAATGGCTGCCCAGGGTGAGCAGGGACCCACTGTCCTCGCCTGTGGTTCACCGGTAGGCTCCCTCCCTGGGGTGGGGTCTGCCCTCTTTTCAGGAAGTGTAAGACTCTGGACCGGGGGCAGGAGGGAATACCACAGGGCGTGGTAGTGAGGTTTACGTGGGCTAGAATGGGATCCTGGCTGTCCATGTGCCATGATGCTGCCAGCTGACTTACCAACGCAGTGTGTGTGCCCCAGGCAGATCTGGGGGAGGGATTTGTTCTCTGCTGGGCCCAGGCCGTGGGTGGGTGGGGGTCCCAGTGTGGATCCGGCCTCCTCTGGAGCCGGCAGGCCTGCACCCACCTGCCCACTGGACAGTGGTGAGCTGGAAGAGGCTTCGGTGGGTGAGAAGTGCCCTCTTCCTCTTGCCTCCCTGGCGCCACCTGGACCCACCGCGTGACCCTGGGACCCAAACTTCCCTTCTCCCCTGGGGAATGAGCTGTTGTACTGAGTGGCCTCTCAGGTGGAACCCCACGCTCCAGAGGCCCCCCAGTTCCCCATCACTGCTAAAAGGCTGCATCTATGGGTGCAACCCTGGGCTCAGGAAGTTTGGCCTCCTGGGTTCAGTAAGTGGCAGATTTGGTTGTTTGGCAGGAGAGACACTTCCGCCCTGTGATCTGGGTTTGGAAGCCCCCGAGCCGGTCCCAGGGCTGCGCTGTCCCTCTAACTTCCTCCTCTCTCCTCCTCTCCTTTTCTCCCCCCCCCCCCCCCCCCCCCCCCCCCCCCCCCCCCCCCCCCCCTAGGGAGGGGTGCAGGGAGGGGCGCCCCCCCCCTCCCCCCCCCCGGGGGCCCCGGGGGAACACCCTCCCCCCCCCCCCCCCCCCCCCGCCCCGCAACCGCGTGTTTGGCTCTGCTAAAGTGCGGCCTTGATTCATGGTTTCCATGGTAATGGCACTCACCTAACAGCGTTGGCTTGTTGCCTTGGCAGATGACAACCATGACAGCAAGTCAGACCTCGTCCAGCTACGCTCACAGCCAGAGGAGACAGGATGCTGACTGGGGGCGGCCCTCCTGCCCCTGTCTCTGCCCATCTAGGGTCCTGCCTGGAGTACCGTGCCCCAGGCGGCCACTTCTCTTGCCTGGACAACCTCAGCAGGGAAGTGAGGGTGCAGGAGGAGCCCTGGATGGGGACCAGGGCCTAGGAGCGGGCCAGACCGTGCCGCTGCCTTACTGTGTGAGATTGGGCAGGACCGTGTCCTCTCTGGGCCCCGCTTATGCTACAAAGCTGGGCTGGGCCACCGAGCTGCAGGGCCCTCAGGCTCCTGGGAGGGACCACCTCCCCTCAGTGCAGATGTGAGCACTGTCTGTGCCTGCAGCCCTTTCTCCTCTGCCCAGCTCCAGGCTGGGCGTGGGCTGTGGCCCCTCCCTGTGGCCCCGGGAGGGCCTGGACCTGGGTCATTGGGCTGAGGGGCCTCTCTGTGACACTGCTGGCTCCAGTGGGGGAGCTACACCTCTTGATTCTTCTGACACAGCCCAGTGTCCCTACAGACCCTCATCAGAAGGGCCACCTATGGGGTCATGCCAGAGCCCCCAAGCTTGCAATCTCTTTGGGCCCTGCTGCTGACAAGTCCACAGTTCTTAGTTCCGAATGTCAGAAGGGAGAGCGGAGCGGAGGTGGTTGGAAATGGGAGCCTCCTACACCCGTGCCTTGTTCCGGACCCTCACATGCTTCTTGAACTCATCTCCCGTTGACATTTCACAGGTGCTCTGGCAGAATTCAGCCCTGTGGGACGGAGAGCGTAAATCACTGCTCTTTCACTTACCTGTGGCCACGTAACGGACCACCCCAAGCCGCAACCTTTTATCTCTCATGGTGCCGTGGGCTGGCCGGGCTCAGCATGGCAGTTCTTCCTCTGATCCCACTTCAAGCCTCTCATGTCGTTGTCAGACAGTGGCTGGGCTGGTGTCATCCGTAGGCTCGACTGGGCCCGGGCACGGCTGGGCTTCTCTCTGCTCCATGTAGTACCAGAGTCTCGCCTCTCCATGCTGTCTTCCTGGAAGGGGCCTGGACTTTTAGGTGGTGGCCCTGAGCACCCCAATGTGCAGGACCCAAGAGGGAGGAAGCTGAAGCTGGCAGGCCGGACCTGGAATTGGCATACTTCTGCTGGTTTAGCGTGGAAAGGACCCGCATGAGGGTGTGAACTCTAGGAGGCATGGCTCACCCAGGCCGTCTTAGGAGACCGCCCACCTCCCCAGCCCATGCAGGAGAGAACTGGGTGCAGATGGGTTACGTGATTTCACTCCTGACTCAGTGACTGGTGTCCCTGTGGGAGGGGAAGAGACCCAGACGCACGTGGGTGTGCATGCGTTCGCGCACATGCGCACAGGCGCGCGCGCAGACCACACACACACACACAGAGTAAAGCCGTGTGAGGGCAGGAGTCAACGCTTAGGTGTCCGAAGTGAGTTGTTTGTGGATTCCTATCCAGATTGCTCCGGCTCCCAACCCAAGACTCTGCCGTATCTTCATGGCGAGTTTCAGGGGACCCTGTGGCAGCCGTTCTTTGCAGCATTTTGAAGAAAGAAAGGGCAAAGCTGGGGGTGACAGAGGAATAGGGACTGGGAAGGACACTGGACGTGCTGCCTCGGTTCCCTGCTGCCTCCTGGTCTCCTGGGACTGTGCTATTTGCTTACAGAGAGCCCAGGCTGCTGCCTCTGCTGCCCTCGTAACCTCTTCCATCAGTACCACGGGCTGTCCTGACCCCCCCACCGTGGGTGAATGCATGGCCCGGGCTCCCCCCAACAGTCACCTAAAGGTAGCAGGCGATGCACATGGCAGCTGGGGCAGTTAAGTCCCATGCGGCCAACTTTGGCTGAAGGAGATGGGAGATGGGATGAAGCTGGCAGATAAATTCTTCTCCTTTCCTCCTTTGGAAATGGCTTAGCTGTCTTTCTGCAAGCCTGGCGGGAAACATCCCTGGGGCACCTCTTGCAGTGGGTGAAGCAGCGGTGCGCCTAGGAGCGTATCATTTTATGTCTCCACTGTCCTCTGTTGTCTCACTCTTACCACCCTGGGACTGCACCTTCCAGTAACCCCTTAGCACTCAAGTCTTGCCTCAGGTTCTATTTTCTAGAAAACCTGGGCTAGGACAGCCCCGGTGCACTGCTTACGCTGTCCCCGAGAGAATGGATATTTCTCCCGAGGCGTGATTGCAGAGAACCGCCCGAGCTTCGACGTTGAAGAGTCATCAAATCCTGACTCTTCATTTAGTGACATGGGACCCAGACCATGTCTCTGAGCTTCAGTTTCCTCATCTGTAAAATGGGGATGTACGTATTCGTTTGCTGGGGCTGCTGTAACAAATTGCAACAACGTTAGGGGCTTAAACAGTAGAAATTGATCCTCTCACAGTTCTGGAGACCAGAAGTCCAAAATCAAGGTGTCGGCAGAGCCACACTCACTCTCAAGGTTCTAGCGGGGCATCCTTCTCCCCCTCTTCTGCCTTCTGGGGGCTCCCGGTGACGTGGTGTTCCTTGGCTTGGAGCTGCATCACTCCAATGTCTGCCTCTGTCTTTACGTGTGTGTGTGTGTGTGTGTGTGTGTGTCTTTGTGTCTCCTCCCTCTTTTTTTTAATAAATTTATGCATGTATGTATTTATTTATTTATGGCTGCGTTGGGTCTTCGTTGCTGCGCACGGGCTTTCTCTCTAGTTGTGGCGAGCGGGGGCTACTCTTCATTGTAGTGCATGGGCTTCTCATTGCAGTGGCTTCTCTTGTTGCAGAGCACAGGCTCTAGGCATGCAGGCTTCAGTAGCTGTGGCTCGCAGGCTCAGTAGTTGTAGTGCACGGGCTTAGTTGCTCCACGGCATGTGGGATCATCCCGGACCAGGGCTCGAACCCATGTCCCCTGTATTGGCAGGCGGATTCTTAACCACTGCGCCACTAGGGAAGCCCCTACTCTTTTTATAAAGACACCAGTCAATGGACTTAGGAGCCTCCTTACTCCAGCAAGACCTCATCTTAACTAATTACACGTGAAACAACCCTATTGCCAAATAAGGTCACGTTCTGAGGTCCTGGGTGGACATGAATTTGGTGAGGGGGGGACACTATTCAACCCACTGCAGGTGTTAATGAGCCCAGCCTCACAGAGTCCGTGGAGGATGGAATACGATCGTGAACACGTGTGCTGAGCATGGGGCCTGCAGGAGATGGACACTTAGTAATGGTCGCTGTTGCTACTCAAAATAGAGACATGAAAAGCTTTACCCCTCACCTTCCCAGGGAACTCACGTTTGTAGAAGCCACAAGGCCAAGCTCCAATTTGATTCAGATCCCTACTTTCAGGCTTAAAGAATTTATATTTCATAGAGTTGGGTAATAATCCCTAACATTTATCAAGCACGTGTCACATGGCAGAAACTGTGCCACGTAACTTAGATGGGTTATTTCATTTTATCCTCACAATAGCCTCGTGAAGAAGGTACAATTATTACACCCGTTTAAAAAATGATGATGACAAAACAGGTCCAGAGATGTTGAGTGCTTGTCCAATAACACACAGCCAGTGAGAAGTGGAGCTGGGACTTGCCCAGTCTGAGTCCAGAGCCCTTGTCCTTCACCAAAACCAGGAGAGACTCCCCCTGCTCTGCCTGGCAAGAAGCATTTGTCTTCAGAAAGGATAAACACTTGGTCTTGGCTCTTTGACAACTAAAATGGCTTCCTTTTGAGGTAGTGAGTTCCCCATCACTAGGGGTGTGTAAGCAGTAGCAGGGGCTGAGTTGCCCAGAGCAGGGATAGATGTTTGGGTTACAGATCTAGGCAATGGACCGCCTTTTAAACTTTAAACATCTCTTTCTGTGATGTGCTGTCTCAGTGTATCCATGGCTCTCCCAGGAAGACACGTTATTTTGTGGCACCCAGTTTATCTGGGAGGGCTCTCTGTTCCTCCAACCTGGGCACTATCCCCCACTCTGCACCCCACCCCCCAATGCACCCCCTTTCTCCAGGCTCAGTCAGGGCTGAGCATAGCAGTCAAGGCCGATGCTGGGTGAGGGAGGGGCTCTGGGCATGGAGAAGGTAAGAAGCTTGGTTCCCTGGCAGTGTTGGAAGACCCTCCCTTCCGACCCAAGGTGGGGCAGGGACACTGAGGGCGAAGATGGAGCCCGGGGGTGCTGGCCCACACGTGCTCTTGAAGACAAGAGCGTTTCTGAACCAGATGTGGTTTGGTCCAGCTGCCTCTAGCTGGCAGAACCCCTCCTCTGCCCTCGGCCCACCTGCTTACCTGTTTGGAGCAGTGGGGACTGAGGGCGGGTGTTCCAGCCTGCTTGCCACACATAGGGAAGGCTCTGGATCCACAATCCTTTGCAGGTTGCAGGGGTGCTGCCATGGGTCCCCTCCAGTCTTGTTTCCACAAGACGCCCCCTCCTGAACTGCTGTGCTGGACGCTGAAGTGTCCCAGCCCCACCTCTCTCTCAGCAGTGGCCTCCTCTGTGCAGGCCGCTGCCTCACTTGTCCTGTGGGACCCCACTGCTGCTGAGGCCTCCAGCAGGTCTGGGGTCCTCAGGTGCCCCCACAAGGAAGCACCTGCCTTTTCCTGCCTCTCCTTTGGCTGGAGCCGTGCTGCTTATGGAGCCATGGGAAGCCCTCAGGTCAGCTGCCTTCTCCAGGCCCCCCAAGAGGTACCATGAAGCCAACAAACCAGTCTGCAGCTCAGGGCCTCCCCACAAAAAAGGCTACTTCTCACTCTCGTCTCAGCTGGAAGTGGGCTTTGTGGATGCTCTGCTCCACGTGGGTATGCAGGGACCCAGGCTCCTTCCATCAGATGACCCGTTTTCCCCTAGAGCCCTGGAATCCAAGGAAGGAGGGTGTGATGGGCCAGGCCTGCGGGGGGGGGGGGGGGGGTAGGTACTTCACTTCCCCACCATGAACCTGTCTGCAAGGGTGGCTGGGAAGCGCCATCTAGCTGTGTGTCCAGGAGGCGTACACTAGGCAGTGTCTATTCCAGGCACCGCTGACGTGTGGGGATTCCCGCCTCCAGAGCACAGACCTGGACAGACCTGGAGGGGAGAGCTGGGGGGAGGGCCCCAGGGAGGGCTGGAGGGGAGGAGCCATCCCGGAAGGAGCAGCAGGAAGACCTTGCCTGCTTTCTCGCCCTGGGTCCTTGGCCCCATAGCCTGTGCCTCGTGCTCGGGGCAAGTCGACTTTCCATGCCCATCGTCTGTTCAGGGGCTGGGACTCTGACACTGGACCTGGGGCTGGGGGGAGGCAAAACTGAGCCGTGGCCCCCAGACTCCCTGCTGTAGTTTCCAAATCTCGGCCCTGGGCAAGCTTGCCTGTCTGCTCCCCTGTGAGGCCCCCGACACACTCCCAGCAGCCCACCCTACATGCCAGAGCCCCCAGAGTCCCCCAGCCAGGCCGGAGCATGACCCCTCTGCCCTCGCACAGGAATCAAATCAAATTCCCGCCCCCCTCCCCTTGGAATCAGTCGGCATCTGGCTCCGGACAGGAGCCCCAATCTGTGTGCACAGCGTAGGGGCTGGAAATGAACATTTCTCTCCAAAACAATACCATCAACAGCAACCTAATTCAGACCGAGCCTGGGCCCGCTGAGAGCCTTCCGAGCCTCCCTGAGATGTCTGGAAACTGGGCCGAGGCCTGTGGGCAGAACCGAGCAGCTCCGGGGAGGACGGACACCAGCCTAGGGAAACGGGGAGCGGGGATGGATGGGGCCGCTGAGGGGAGGCACCCACTGCGCAGGCCCTGCGTTTCGCTCCCCGTGGCTCACCGTGAAAGGATGTGCCCAGCCTGGGAGAGCTGGTGCCCTTGCTGGCTGCTGGCCTGCTGGCCGGTTGGCTGGACGGCGCAGCTCTGGATCCAAATGCCGGTGGGTGTGTTCCACTGTGTGTTCCCTGCTTCTGGGGCAGGGGCAGCTCCTGGGCTTTCCAACCAGCAGCGTTCGCTGAGCCTGGTGGCTGAGAAGCTGCCCACGGGGACCCTGCCGCCATGATCGGGGGGCTCCCCGGCTCCTGTCATCCATCCGCCACGCTCAGGGCACCACTTCAGTTCCGGACCTCGGGGCTGCGTGATGTGGGAGGTTAACGCAGGCTCAGATCCTGGCCCCACCTCCTCCCTGCTGTGTAACCCTGAGCCAGTCTCTCAGCTGCTCTGAGCCTCGATGTTCTCATCCATAAAGTGGGGACAGTAGCAAGTATCTTGAAAGGCAGTCTTAAGGGATTAGAAATCACATGTAAAGCATTGGTGCCTGGAACACCTCCAGAGCTGGTGGCTAGTGCTGTCATGGTGAAGAAGATGCTACAGAGGACAGCGGTGGCTCCCAGACCTGGTCCCTGCTGTGCTCCCCTCCCCCACCTCCCGCCTGGCCCTGCCCTGTTGGATTCTCAAGAAATGAAAGGAACAGGACCTGCCTCCCCCAGATTATTCATTTTCAGAAAACCTCTCCTGGCGCCCAGCTCATTCTTCTTGGGTCTCATCTGGGAAGTGAGTGGCGGGGGTGATCCCGGGCACGGCAGCACCAGGAGGTAGGTGTCCCAACTGCCAAAGGGCCTCTGAGCAAAGCCAGGAGCAGGACCCCCGCACAAAGCCCCCAGAGCCAACTTGGTGGTGGGTGGGAGGGCGGCAGGGGGCACTTCCCACGTGCCGAGCTCTCCAGGTCACTGGGCAGCGCTAGCCAGGTGACCACCCAGGTGTCTCCCACACTCCTAGAGCTCTGATGTTCCACTACTCAGGACATGCTCATTTTTCACACAGAACCATAAACGTCCGCTGTCCTGGGACAGCCCTTAGCGACCATCCACCCTCATGTGACAGAGGAGGAAGCTGCCGCCCGGGGACTGGGACGGACAGGCCTGAGGTCACGCTGAGCCACAGCCCATGGCCCTAAAAAGGCCCCATGGATGCAGAGCTGCTCTGTAGCCCTCCTCACGGCCACATCTGGTCCTCAGAGCCCTCTGCCCAGACCCAGTGTCCCCGCCCTGCCCACCTCTGTCCCCACATGCAGTGACTGGCCTGTACCACTCACGCCCTCCCCTGGCTTCTGTCACAGCTGGACACAAAGAACGGACACAGCAACTGGGCCTCCTTGTGTGACATCGGCCTCGATGCCTCCCTGGGGCCTTGATCTCTGAATTTAATCTCACATGACAGGGACCCAGAGCTCTCTCTGCCTGGGGGTTTATTGAGACAGAGTGGGGCTTCTTCCAGGCCCTGGGTGGGTGGCCGCAGCACCAGGACCCCTGGGCCAGCCCACTCCGGGTTTGCCCAGGCACAGAGAGGGTGCCCACCGGGCCATGCTGCCCATCCCAGGGAGAGCAAAACCTCTTAACCAATTCTGAGCTGCTTCATTTGTACTGTTAGTAAAATACACATAACATAAAATGCACTGTTTTAACCATTCTTAGGTAAACAGTTCAGTTTAAGGCATTAAGAACACTGATATTGCTGTGCAGCCACCTACACCATCCACCTTTAGAACTTTCTCATCTTGTAAACTGACACTCTGTCCCCATTACACACTAACCCCCCACCTCCCCCTAGCCCAGTCCCTGGCACCCACCCTTCTACTTCCTGTCTCTATGAATCTGGCTCCAGAGACCTCGTATAAGTGGAATCTTACAGTATCCGCCTTTCTGTGGCTGGCTTATTTCACTCAGCATCATGTCCTCAAGGTTCATCCATACTGTGGCATGTGATATGCGATTTCCTTCCTTTTTAACGGTGAATAATACTCGCTTGTGTGGACAGACCACACTTTATCCATCTGCTGATGGACATGTGAGCTGCTTCCATCTTTTGGCTGCTGTGACTAATGCTGCTATGAACATGTGTGTACAAATAACTGTTCAAGCCTCTACTTTCGATTATTCGGGGCGTGATCCAGAAGAGGAATTCTATTTCTCACTTTTGAGGCACTCATCCACCTCTTACCTGCACTGCCACTTGCGAACCTGCAGGGAAGCGGGTACCAAGCAGGAAAGGTCCAGCGTTTCCTCCCAGAGGTACTGGCAGCGTGGCACGGGGGCGTGGAGGTGGGTTGGACCTTTCCGCCTTCTCACTTTCTTCAGGCGTTGCTGGCAAAAGCTGACACTTTGATTTCCAAGAAAAAGAAGAAAGGAGCGTTAATGGGTAGCAACATGACACCGAGGCTCCTCGGGAGAAATCTCATGACTGGGGAGGGAGAGAGTTGGAGGGGGAGCTTCTGCTCCATTCTGCACAGTTCAGGTCCTGAAACTTCGCCCCCAGTGCGGGTCCTACAGCTACTGAGATCCAGCAGGCAGGACGGGAAAAGAATAATTCCATTATTCAACAGTATGGCTTATTCGGGGCAAGAGCCCTGTCTGTGCACAGCGAACGAACACGGGTGATGATACCACTACGTCAGGACTCATGGGCAGCAGCCAGTAAAATGCATCAAACTGTCTCGACTCAAAACGCCTGCTCTCATTCACCCAGGCTCCGGGGGGGCCGTGTCTACTGCAATCCAACTTTGAAATGTTACCAGAAAAGCCTTGGTGGTGTTTTTTGCTGCAGAAAATTATCACCAACTTGCTGATGGTTTTCGAGAAAATCTTCCGCTTGGTACAACATGTCAAGGTTCTAGGGAAGATAAGGGCAGAAGTATGTGGTGGGAAGAAGGGCCAACAGATGCCAGGAAGCCCCTGCCTTTGACACAACGATCATCAAAGCCCTGTCTTGGGCTCAGGCAGATTTTTAAACCCTGTGGGGAGAATAGGACATGACCAGAAAAAGAGTCATGGAGGTGCTTTTAAGCCACTTCTTGCCTTTCAGTGAAGCTAGTTCACCAGAAGCCCAACCCCTCTCTCTTCTGATCCCTCTTGGGCTGCGGGGAGCCCCTTTCCTGGGTCTGAATGGCATCCAGAGAGCCTATTTCTGGCCTTTGGGAAGGTGTCCCTTCCTGAGCAGATGGTCCTGAGTGCCTGTGGGGTGTCCAGATCAGAGAAAAATCTCCCAATAGCTTCAGGTCAGAAAAAGAAAAAAGTCAGAGGGGCAGAAATCCCTGTCTCATGACCCAATGGAATCAAACATGGGAAGGAGGTGTAATGAATCTCCTGCTCGGCATCATTCCTCCCCATTTGATGATGTCAGCGGGGGGCAGCCCGGAAGGAAGGCAGTGACACCGGGACCCCTGACGTGGGCTACAGGGCCCACTGACACTGCTAGACTGGCACCAGCTGTTGGCTGGAGGTGGGGAGGGGGGGAGTGGGCCTGGGATTCCTGTCTCAGGGTACGGTGAGCCCACCGTTGGAAGCTCTCAAGGGACCGTAAGCTAGCTCAGCTGAGCCACGCCAGAAATGTAGGGTCGCGCAAGGCTGCGAAGTGAATTCCTTCCTCCCTGGAAGGATCAACAGCGGAAGCCCAGGGTGGCTTCCCGGTGGAGAGAAAGGCTAAGATGCCGGAACTCGGCAGAGTTTTCAACACTCTGTCTCTGCTTGCCTTCTCAGCCCCCCTGAATCGCACTCGCCTCTGTTTATTAACCACCTTCACCGTGTCTGGCGTCTCTACACAGCATCTGATTTGTTATGGGCTGAATTATGCCCTCTTAAAATTTGCACATCGAAGTCCTAAGCCCCAGTACCCCAGAACGTGACTGTATTTGGAGATGGGAGGAGATTAAGTTAAAAGGAGGTCACTGGGGTGGGCTCTGATCCAGTACGACTGGTGTCCTTATGAGAAGAGGAGACTAGGTCACAGACACACACAGGGAGGGACACGTGAGGACACAGGGAGAAGACGGCCATCGACAAGCCAAGGAGAGAGGCCTCAGGGGAGACCAACCCTGCTGACACCTTGATCTCAGACTTCCAGCCTGTGTGAAAATAAATTTCTGTTGTGTAAGCCATTCAGTCTGGGTTAGTGTGTTATGGCAGCCCTGGCAAAAGAATCCATCATTTAGTCCCCTAACAGCCCAGGGAGGTGGGTGACGTGAAGAATGGGGAGGACCAGCCTCGGTGAGGTCAGACCCTTGCCTGAGATGGCCTGGCAGCGCCAGCGGGAGCCAGTGGCTGCTGACTTCTCCCTGTGGCCTCCAGCAGGGTCAGTTCCTTTCTTGGGATCGTTCCGGGCTGGCAAGGCTGCAGCTGGGTCAGCTAGGGTCTCCCTCCGCGTTGACCTGTGGCTGAAGTTCGATTTCTTCTCCAGCTACACCCGAAAGCACTGCCTGTGTCCTCGGTTACCATTTGGGCTGGATCAATGTCTCTGCCTCCCAGTTCATCCATTGCAGGCAGCGAGAATGATGGCCGGGCAGCTGGGCCAGTGTCCGAGGCAACAGCACTGCTCAGGGCAGGGAAGCCCCAGCCAGAGGGTCCCTGAAGGGTCCAGGACACAGGATGGCAGCCAGTGGCTTGGCTCAAGGGCTAGGGGCCAGGGCCAGACCTGTTATGTTTCATCCCAGCGTGTGGGTTTGCATCGCGGGCAGCGACAGTATTTTGGCACAGAGAGGGCCCCTCTGCTGTCCAGGCTGAGCCCCTGCTGATGAATGCCAGACCTCTGGCTGCTGGCCGTTAAAACACCGAGTGCTTTTAAAGCCCTAGCTTAGGAGTTTTCTGTTCGTGTAAGTTATAGTTCACATCAGTCTTAGGACCCCCAGAAATCACCCCTGACCAGCATCCAGCATCTCCAGGCTGCATCAGCATCTCTGTGGCATCCACCTCCCCAGGAGTCCCAAACATTTGTGACTCCTCTCCAGAGACCTTAAACCCCCCTCCCAATAATCAACACCTGACACATTGACGAGTAAGCAGGGAAGTCCCCTCCCTTCCTGGGTCGTGTTATTTACTGTGTGTTTTCCTAGTTGATCCCTGTCTGCTTTCTGGGGACAGTGTCACGATGGACACTTTCAATATGCGATTTCTTTCCTGGGCTCTGCATGCTGGTGGTAAAGTCAGAGACGGGTGACCTCCCCTTAGAGAAGAGAAAGCACATCTCTCCAGCTACCCCGAGGATCCATCATAGCACATCACATCAGGGACTATTTCCTCGGTGGAGCTTCTGCAATGGAACAAAATTGCTTACACGTTTGTATTTCAGTCAAGTGCAGGCTGCTCCTTCATCTGTAATATTATCTTCAGATAAAAAGGGGAGTGTCAAACCTCTCTCTCTCTCTCATTCTCTCTCACACACACACGCACACACACACCCCCCGCAGGCATCGAGACAGGAGAAAACGCAATGTGTTGGGCAGCGGATCTACCCATGTTTGAACCTTGGGTCCACGACCGACTTGCTGTAGGTATAAACTGACTTGATCAAAGCTGACCTGGCAATTAGCTTGAGCACAGAGAGGTTTATTGGAGGGACGGGTGACCAGAGGGGCCAGGCTGGAGATGGGCAGGAGGTGAGGAGTGGCTGGATCTCGGGGGTCTGCAAAAGCCCTGAAACTGCCCGCAACAGTGTCCGTGTGCCTGAGAAAAGCGATGCGTGCGGGCAGCCGTGTGCATCTGTTGGAGGAGAGTGTCCGTGGCGCTCCTCAGCGTCTCAGAGCACGTCTGTCGCCACCCCCTCCTCCAGGAAAGGCTCAGAATCACTGCTTGAATCAACCTCCCTGGCCGCTCGAGGCCTAACCTGCCAGAGCCTCCCCAGCTTCGTCCCCATGTGGAGGCATCTCCCCACCCCTCCTGCCCCGTGCGCTCCACCCTCCACAGCAGGCAGAGGGGTCCTCGGAAAAGTTACAGCTCCTGTCACATCACGCTTCTGCAGGAGACTCTCCAAAGCTTTTCCTGCCTCTTAGCTCTAAGATCTGCACCTTCTTCCCTGGGCTGCGAGGCCCCTGGCGATGCTGCCTCTTCTCAACTTCCCTCCCCCCTTCGCCCTACTCTCCACTCCAGCCACAAACAATCTCCTTCGTGCTCTGTCCTGGGGGACCAACCCCCCAGGTTGCCTGGCACGATGGGCCTTCCCAGCACCTGGGGCTTTTAATGCTACAATCAGGACAGTCCCAGGCAAACGGGACAGCTGGTCACCCTAGCTCCATCCTCTCCTGCCTTTGGCAGCCCTGCTCCGTCCTCGTTTCTGACCACCCACCCCACCCATGAGAAGTTAGGTGCCCCTCATCTGTGCTCCCACAGGGCGCCCTCCTACCTGTCACAATGCCCACCCCACTGTACTGAAATTGCTTACTTGATCATCTCCCTTCCCGCTGCCTTATTCACTGCAGCATCCCCTGCACCAAACACATGATCTGGATGAGCTGAATAACGTGTGTGGTCGGGGCAAGAGGGAGAAGATGATGCCATCGTGAGCAAGCCCACTGCGCAGGCAGGCTGGGAGCTTTCGCCCCCTCCCCGCCTGGAGACCTGCCTCACAAGGGGCAGCTCTTGGTTCTGGTGTCAATCAGGAACATCTGACTGACAACGAGACAAGAAAACCTTCTGAATTCAGTAAGCCCCCAGAAGTTCTCAGGAGGTTCTGGGGGTAGATCAGAGAGTTGAAGGGGGAGGCAGGAGAGAAGTTGCCCACAGGAGAATTACCCAGTCGGTGGAAAAGGGCAGGGCTCACTGATGGCCATGGGAGTCACGTTTCAGGGAGGGGGCACCTGAGTAGCATCCTGGCGGGAGCAGGTGAGGGTGTCGGGATTGACACTCTCCCTGTAGGAGTTTGCTAGGACTGCCATTAAAACTACTGCAAACCGAGAGGCTTGAACACCAAAACTGTACTGTCTCTCAGCTCTGGAGTTCAGACGTCCAAGAGCAAGGTGTCGGCAGGGCTGTTCTCCCTCCCTGTAGGCATTAGGGAAGGACCCGTTCCAGGCTTCTCGCCGAGCTTCTGATAGTTTCTTGGCTTCTGGCAGCATCATTCCAATCTTCGCATGGCATCCTCTCTGTGTATGTGTGTCTGTGTCCAAATTTCCCCTCTTTACAGGGACACCAGTCCTATTGGATTGGGGCCCACCGTCCTCCAGTACGACCTCATCTTAACTAATGACGTCTGCCATGACCCTATTTCCCAGTAAGGTCACACACTGAAGAAATGGGGGTTCAGGACTTCAACACATGACTGTGGGAAGGGGAGACACGATTCAACCCATGACATCCATTGGGACAGAGTTCAGGGGGCAAGGTGGGCCCTCAACACAGAACAAGGGTGCCATCCCTAGAAAAAGGGGGAATGGATGCTGGGCTGTTCGACCGCAGTTGCCTTGGTGTAAAAGACTCACTAGGGGATCAGCTGTCCGAGGGCCAGCTTGCTTTCTCCCAGCAACACCCTTGCTCAGGCTGTAAGAACCCAGACTCCCATCAAGTCTACCCAATGCACCTGCTAAACAGGTGTTCGTTGAGCACCTACTGGCGGCCAAGCTCTGCTCAGGGCACATGGGCTACAGCAGTAAAGACAGATCAAAATCCCTGCCCTCCTGGGGCTTCCCTTCTAGTGACAATGCCCCCCCTACCCCCAAACATCTGTTGATTCCCACCTCATCTTTCCCACCGTGGTCCTTCCTGCTGTGGTTGCAGCCACATGATCCCTGCAATGCTTCTGGCAGGGACAGCTACCTCCCTAGGTGTCAGTCAGCCCCCATCCCTAACCCCATCCATCTGCCTTCCCCCTCCCCCTGTGTCTTTCTTTGTCTTGGGAACTAAAACAGGAATTGAGTTTATCAGACTCAAATTGCTCAAGGACCTCATTCATTTTGTGCAGTAATTAAATAGAAGCTGTTTGGAAATATAATTATAGATTGGCCCATCAAAGCAAATTAAATCTTTGAAGAGTAATGGCCTAATTAGCTTCTAGAGGCTGCCATTGAAAAAATCCAAATGCCCTGTTGTCCCAAACCAGGAAGTATCAGGGTCCAGCTGTGAAGGGCATCAAAGGGACATTAATATCAGGTGGCTGTGAATTCTGAGAGGATGAGGGGCTTCGGATGTAGCCCCAGTTATTAAGATTAAGCTGGCTGGCTAGACTTGGGTTTCTTATTTATTTGCTTCATGCGAACAAATGAGAGAATTAATGGAAAGTACTTGCTGCGGGGTTTGCTGCAGGGCCTTCCCCCCACCTCCCTGCGCCTGGAGAGCCGTAGGGTGTGGGGTGCTGGCAGCAGAACCAACAGCCGTCAGGAGTGGTGAGAAAGCAAAGCTGGCCCCCGCTGGAGAGGAGATCTGGTCCAGAGCCCTTGGAGGCTCAATCTGAGGTGCCCCACCTTGGCTGGCAAGTGGCCTTGCTGAGGCAGAGGAAGAGAGACCGGGCTGGCCTCGGGCCTTCCCATCTCCAGCCTCCAGCAAGAAGAGACCCCAGCCTGGAGGCCCTGAGACCTTCCTTTGACCAGAGCCTGGAACTATGTCAATTCACAATAGATGAGAAACACAACTACCGTGGATTTAATAATAGCTTGTGGGGAGGCAGAAGTACTGCACTGGAGTTGATCACTGGTTTTAAGATACATGTGGAGTTAAATATTAAAATGTGGGAGGAAAGAGAATCTTAGAATCAAGGAAATACAGGCATTGAAACCCCTCTGCAGTGGGTTGAATTGTGGCCCGCAAAGATATATTCAGTCCTAACCTCCAGGACTTGTGAATGTGACCTTCTTTGGAAAATGGGTCTTTGCATATGTAATTAAATGATCTCAAGATGAGATCATCCTGGATTCACTGAGTGGGCCCTAAATCCAGTGGCAAGTGTCCGTATAAGAGACAAAAGAGAAGACACAGACTCATGGGGGAAGAAGGCCATGTGACGACAGAGGGAGAGATTGGGGTGATGCTTCTGCAAGACAGGGAATGCCAAGGATTGCCGGCAGCCACCGGAAGAGAAGGGAGGCATGGAATGGATGCTCCCTCAGAGCCTCCAGAAAGAACCAACCCTGCTGACACCTTGTCTTTGGACTTCTGGCCTCCAGAACTGTGGGAAGATGAATTTGTCTTAAGCCACCCAGTTTGTGGCCATTTGTCATGGTGGCCTAGGAAACACAGCTTTCAGGTTGGGGAACTCTTTTCCAGGAAAGCACTCATGGGGTTTTCAGAGCCTTTGACAGAGGGGTTGTGTGTGCAAAGATGACGCCCCAAGCAGCCAATGAGGGGGAACCTCGTGCCCATCTCCAGGCCCAGAAACCATCAAGCAGGGTGGCCCGGCAGCCAGGGCCCTCTGGGCATCCCGCCTGGCTCACTGTTCCCTGGAGGGCAGACAGGGCCAGGATGGTGTCAGGAAATAGCCATCCCTGGAAACGTCTAGAGTGGCCAGCTAAGGCAGAAGCCCTGGGGACTGTGGGAACAGCACCTCCAAAGCCCCATTTCATTATGGTGCAGGATCAACAAAGACAGGTGCTGGACATAATGATACTGGACGTCGGTGGGGGGGTCCCATTACACACTGGTGTAATCTCCTGTAAGCCTCACCCCAGCCCAGCAAAAGGAAGGGCTGTACTGTCCCCATATTTCAGCTAAGGAAGTTGACCACAGAGACATCGAGTAACTTGCCCAAGGTCACACAGCTGGCAAGAGGCAGAGCCAGGGACGATACCTCTGCTCCCATTTCCCCTGCACTGTCAGGGTTGTTAGGTCCGGGGCTGCTGCTAATGACCATCTGCTCCTGGCCACTTCCCCCTACCCCTCCCCAGCCCCACAGGGCCTCCATTGCCTCGCTTGAAGTAGGGGTGCTGGACTTGTTTCTTAAGATGTGCCCCAGAACCATCCGGGGAACTTCCACAAAACCTGCCTGGACCTCACCCAGGGCATGGGAACCAGGAGTGTGCATTTTGTAAAAGTCCTTTGGAAACACTCCCAGGGTAAGTCTTGAGAACCCCCAAACCAAGAGAATCCTCTGATCCTCCTAACACCCCAAATTCTTCCCCGTGAGGCAGCTGGAGCTGAGAGAGTTTGATTTATTCACGTTACGGGCGAGTTCACAGAGCTGTGGGGAGGACGGGCTGGCAGGCCCGTTGCAAATGAAAACCAAACGTATTCTAAATTATGAAAGGCACAAAAACCCCCGGAAACCAGGCTCTTTCATTCAGATCCCAAGGACTGGATGCTGTATCCTTGGTAACACAGTTTGAGGAAAACAAGTCTTTCTCCCGCCAGCCAGCCCTGCACTGAGTTGACGGGGCTTCCATCCCCCCGTCCTGGAATGGGAGGCGGGGGCCTCTCTTTGGCCTCTTGCTCCTGCAGCCCCTCAGGATCAACCTTATTCATGAGTATTGATCTGGGGAGCTGGGAGGGAGGGAGGAAAACTGCAGAATTCGAGAACCTTGCTGGACACAGAGTGAAAAATGCAGAACCAAAGGGTCACGTTGATATAATTTCCAGAACTGTTGCAAACCAATTCCCATTCCCTGATTTCCTTAATCTTTTTGATAAATGAGCCCTATAATTACATCTCCTTTCTAGATGTCCAACAACAAAAACTCCAAGCCTGGGAGGTCAAATAGTTTTTTGTCATCATATTATTCAAAGGCAACGAGGAAGACGTTCAGGTTCAGTTTTGCTTTTCATTTTATTTACTTCATCTTGATTTCCATCAACGTGATGGAAGCAATTACCTCCGAGCTAATTCTTAGTTAAAAAGAAATTAAAAGTGACTTGGCGTAGACATTGAGATCTCGGAGCTTTATGACGGAAAGAGCCGTAGAGATTGGGCATCTAGCTGCCGTTTATCTTCATGTTTTCAAGTGGAATCCAATAAAATGGTGCAAGATTTGCGGGCGCCAACCCACGTGTGGGGGGTAACTCCCATCCCACAGCCACGGTGCAGGGCTGGGAGGGTGATGTGAGGACCCCTATTACAGGTGGATACCCTGAGAGACTGGAAGGTTAAGTGTCCCAAGATGGGTGGGAGCTGGGGTTCTGTTTCCCCCCGGGAGAGGTCACACGTCACCAGCAATGGCTCCAAGTCAGCAATGAAGAGAGCAAACTGGCCCCCTTGGTGGGTGTAGCTTGGGCCTCCTCCTTGCTCGGGGGGATCCACCTCATTCATTCGCTCTGCAGGTACCATGATCACTGGCCCAGTCCTGCCACAGGCCAGGCACTTGCTCGCTGGCAGGCAGACAGGTGACTCTTAGGAGATGGGTTGGGGGTGGCTGGGAACTTTCCAGGGTCCACAGAGGAGGCAGATGTGATGCCCAAGGAAGGATGGAGGATGAAGGGATGTGAAAGCTGAGCAGGACGCAAGGACGACAAGAGCAGGTGGAACTGGCCAGGCAGAGCCAGCTGGCCCGCCCTCAACCCGCAGCTTCCGCTTTACTGCCTGGGTGCGCGAGCATGCAGGAGGTGGCCAGGCTGTAGTGGGTGGAGTGTTCCACCTACCAGGCCTCATAGGCATGCGGCCCTTGGGCTGTAGGATTTTCATTATCTCACAGCCTGTGAGATAATGGTTAGGAGAGTTATGGCCACAGGAGGTGGCGAGAAAGCATGGGAGACAAACAATGGTCACTCCAGGTGCTATTTGATCCCTGCTCGGCCACCTGAGACCCAGCACCAGCCGGAACACTTTTTTTTTTTGTGTGGTACGCGGGCCTCTCACTGTTGTGGCCTCCCGTTGCAGAGCACAGCCTCCGGACGCGCAGGCTCAGCGGCCATGGCTCACGGGCCCAGCCGCTCCGCGGCATGTGGGATCTTCCCGGACCGGGGCACAAACCCGTGTCCCCTGCATCGGCAGGCGGACTCTCAACCACTGTGCCACCAGGGAAGCCCAACACTTCTTTATTAAGAGACAGGGAGCCCACGCAGCCCGCGCCAGGCTCATTACCTTGGGCGGCCGTAGCTTTCCCTGATTCAGACCCAAGGTGTGTGCCTTTGTTTTGCTTGAACAGGTGTGTCCACGGCCCCCAGGTGTCCTCCCAGCTTTCTGTATTTCTGACCCCCCAGGGGAAGTGTCGGGGTCCTCCCATTGCTGCATCCTTGTGGAGTGGGATCCGGGCCTGTGGGTGGATGAACCTCAAGGGGCTGGAGAGTGCACTCCCACTCCTCTCCTCTGCTGCTGTAAGAAAACGCAGCATCACTTGAGCCTGCTCTGGAGGGACATGGCTGGAGGTTCCAGGAGGATCTCACGAACATAGTCAGTGTTGAGTGGAGTGAAAGGCAGGAGGGGCCCTCCAGGTGGTGGACAGGCAGAAGCTCAGGGGCACAGGAGAGCTGCAAAGAGGGAGCTGCTGAAGCAAAGGGTAGGGGAGAGGAATCAACAAAGGGAAAGCAGGGCAGGCTGGGGGCCTGTCCCCAAGGTCAGGCACTGACCTTTGTTCTCCCCGTGTCTCCATCCCTACCATACTCCAGAGCCTTGGAGGAGGCTGGTGGTGCTAGAAAGGGTCTTTGCTGACCGGCAGCCCATGCCCCTCGGCCGGACTTCTATGGGGCTCTGCGGGGCTCCGTTGGCCAGGGCCGGGTCACCTGGCTGTTGTCCTCAGGGCACCTGCAGGAGCGGAGGTGGCCAGGCTGTAGTGGGTGGACTGTTCCATCTACCAGGCCTCATAGGCATGGGGCCCTTGGGCTGTAGGATTTTCAAAGGCCGAAGAAACATTTGAAACCTGGGGAAAGCAATCATTGGCAGCGAAATATGGAAAAGAAATTGCAAAATCGTAATCAATAGCAGTTTAATGAAACATCTACAAAATGTCATGTAAGGCTGCTAGTCGGCAGGGACATGGTTTGACTCCTATGTTGTTGGTTGTAAATGGTACTTAATGAGGGACAAAGTTGCTCACAAGGTGGAATGGCCTTGTCTTAGTTTCCTGGGGCTGCTGTTAGAAATGACCACAAACCGGTGGTTTCGAATAACAGACATTCATTCTCTTACAGTCTGGAGGCCAGGAGTCCAAAGCCAAGGTGTGGGCAGGGCCATGCTCCCTCCAAAGGCTCTAGGGGAGGAGACTTCCTTGCCTCTTCTGGCTTCTAGTGGCCACATCACTCCAATCTTTGTCTGTGTCCGTGCATGGCCACCTTCTCTGAGTGTATCTTTTTGTGTTGTCTCCCCGTCTTAGTATAAGGACACCTGTCCTTGGATTTAGGGCCCACCCTAATCTAGTGTGTACTGAATTTAACTGGATGACATCTGGAAAAACCCTATTTCCAGGTAAGGTCACAGTCTGAGGTTTGGGGTGAACATGAATTTTGGGGGGACACTTATTCAATAAACTACATCCTCCAAGGTGAGAGTATGTGGGGGCCAGGAAGGGCTGGAAGGGTCTTAAGAGGAGAGCAGGGGCTGTTCCTCAGACCTCTGAGATGGGGAGTAGGTATGGCCCTGGCCAGGAGTGGACCCCACCTGCTGGCTCCTTCCCTGGCTGCCAGGAGGGGAAGGGAAGGATGAATGAATGACTGGAGATGGTCTGAGCAGTTCTGCAGGAAGGGACAGTGGGGACAGAGAAACAGGGCATACTGAGATCGATGAGATACTAATACTAACAACAATAATGATAGTCAACTTTTTTTGAGTTCACCTGGACCAGGCACAGCTCTATGCTGTGACAAATTTTAAGTCACAGGAAGCAGGTGCTGCTGTTACACCCATTTTACAGAAGGGGACACTGAGGCTCAGAGAAATGAACTTGCTCAAGGACACATGACTAATAAGTGGCAGAGGCAGGATTTGAACCCAGACCCCTGGCAGCGTGGCTTCCAAGCCTGTACCCATCCCAGTGGCCCAAGGCTGCCTCTACATGGCAGGTATGGAGATGGCAGGTTGGATGGGGGTGTGGAGAGGGGAAGATGGGGCGTGGTGGGAGGAGTCACTTTTGGGTGTGCTGTGGGGGCAGGGAGAGAAGTCCATTCTGGGCAGGTTGAGTGGGTGGGACCTGTGGGATGGGCCGTGGGACACGGTGGCCACGGCTTGGCCAGCGGCCAGGCCTTGGGGGGACCGGAAGTTGGATGTGGACAGTTTGCTGGGCGTTCGCAGATGGTGACTGAATTCATCAGAACGACAACTCCTCTCCTCCGCCGCCGCCCACGCACGCACTCGCGTTTCTCAATAGCCCGCCCTAGCTCCAGCCTCGGGCTCCGCTTTAATAAAGCACCCTTGACGACTTGCCTCCCTCTGCTCCCGTGCACGCAGCAGCCATCGGGGACTATTTTAGGACGCGCTGCCTCTTCACGTTATTTCTGCTCCCACCGATTCTATTCGCAGCGGTTGTTTGGCACAAGGTTTTGAATTGTTGGGTTTTGCACTAAATTCATTTCCCAGAAATGTCAAGCATCACCAAGGCCAAGAGTGGGACACGCACCGTTCTCTGTCTTTTGTTCTGAGGCTTCTCTTTTCATGCACAAATGCGTTATTTCATTTGGCAGCGGCGCAGGGAACCTCTGGACCTTGAACTGAGCCGAGAGCTGCGGCCCAGCCTACCACGCACTCAGGGCTGCCTCCTGCCTCGCCCAACCACATTGAAATAATATTTGATGAGGGGGAAGTGCGGGGGGCAAGGTTCTCAAAGCCCGACTGAATCGTGGGGTCAGGACACGTACCTGCTGGGTGGACCTGGATGGATACCCGCCCGGGGCCCCTGCAAAAGTGGCCACGAGTCTGTGTGTTGCCTGGGCGAAGAGAGGACCGCTCCCTTCCCCCAGCCCTCCTCCTAAGCTGCCCCCACGGACTTCACAGCAGCATGTATAGTGCCAGCCTCCTGCCCCAATCCCTTAAGACCCTGATATCTGCCGACTCAGCCCGGGCGCCTCCTCCTTGGGCGTTTTTTGATGTTAAATTCCAGGTACGTTTGTAAATGTTACCAGGGGGCGGTGGAGCGTTGTAACTTTTATGATCACGTCTACAGCACAGCGTGGAGGCTGCTGGCATTCTGAAAGGAGACTACTGTTGTCCTTTGATTGTTCCTAGGTGGTTTTTGCCTCTTCCAAGCTCAAAGACACAGAACTAGACCTTCACTTTCGGTCGTGGGACTGGTAAGCCTGGCAAGCAGCCGAGATTGAGGACGGGATGAAAAATGACTGGTAGGTGTCCCATTGGGATGGCACCAGCGCAGTGGCCAGCACTAGGGTATTCTGAGGGTGGAGACCATGCCTCGATACATAATAATAAATATAACAACCACGTACTTGCTTTTCCCCCAACACTGTTGTTAATGCTTGACGTGTATTGATAATTAATCCTCACAACAGTCCTGCTAGCGACCGGCAATGCCCTTGTCTAAGGCGGGATCATATGCAAGTGTTAGGGGTTGAATTGTGTCCTCAGGAGATGCTGAGGTCCTAACCCCAGTCCCTGTGAGTGTGGATTTGGAAAGAGGGCCTTTGCAGATGATCCAGTTAAGATGAGGTCATTAGCATGGGCCCTCATCCAGTATGACTGGTGTCCTAAAAAGGTGGCATTTGGACACAGGGACACGCACAGAGGAAAGACCGCGTGAGGACCCAGGGAGAAGGCAGCTGTTGACAAACCAAGGAGAGAGGCTGCAGAAGGAACCCACCCTGCCAACACCTTGACCTCAGACTTCCAGCCTCCAGAAACAGGAGACAATACATTTCTGTTGTTTAAGCTGCCCAGCCTGTGGTACTTTGTGATGACAGCAAACAAATAAAAACAGCAAACAAATAAAACAGCAAGTGTTTTATTAAGGGAAGTCTCCCATGGGAGGCTGGTAAGGCGGTGGGGGAAACAGGAAAGGGAAGGGGAAGAAGCCAGCAAGGGTGAGATTTTAAAATCTTGTTCGGGGGGCCATAGGAGTATGGGCCACAGACACCACCTGTGGCTCATTTTTGTGATATGAAACTGATCTTAACAGACCTTACATTATGTAAATTGTGACCCAAGCAGAGACCCCTGGGAGGGGAAAGCAGGACTCTCAGCTTCCAGCCTTTGTCCTTGAGTCATTCATTCATTCATTTACTCCCAAAAGCATTTATTGGATGCCTGTTATGGACTAGGCTTGCCTAGTCCATTAAAGAAACTGGAGGGGAATTTTTTAAAACTTGGAGTAACTATTAACTATTTTTTTAAAAAATCTCTTCTGTATGGTTATGTTTTCAGTTTGATATACAGTGTGGTTCATTTATTTATGTTCCTAATTATTTTTAGGCATTTCCCCCAACCTTGTTAATTTTTGATACAAAAGTGAAAACTGTATTAAAAAGGTGCAGTCAAGGGGCTTCCCTGGTGGCGCAGTGGTTGAGAGTCCGCCTGCCAATGCAGGGGACACGGGTTCGTGCCCTGGTCCGGGAGGATCCCACATGCCGCTAGGCCCGTGAGCCATGGCCGCTGAGCCCGTGCGTCCAGAGCCTGTGCTCCGCAACAGGAGAGGCCACAACAGTGAGAGACCCATGTACCGAAAAAAAAAAAAAGAAAAAGAAAGGTGCAGTCAAAGAAGTTCCCCAACCAGCCCCAGCCCCGTGCGTAACCAATTTCATTAATTTTGAGATTATCCTCCAGTGTTTCTGTTTGTAAAAACTAGCAGATACATGTGTATATGTGTTTCTTTTCCTTTCTTTCTTACACAAAAAATAACTCCACAGTAAATACTCTTTCTTACCTTGCTTTTTTTTACTTCACAATACATTCTGGAAATCCCTCCACATCAGGACATAGAGATCTTCATTTTTTTTTTAAACAGCTACATAGCATCCAGTATGTGAACAGACCGTAGGTTTCTCGACAGCTCTCTGTGGTATGAGTGTTTCTACAGATCGTGCTACAATCACTTCCCAGAATTTCTGTGTAGTATTGTTGGATGTGTATCTTCAGGGTTGATTCCTGGAAGTGCGATGGCTGGGTTCGGGGAAAATGCCCGAAGTTCTGTTAGCTGTGATCAAAATTCCTTCCGTGGGAGGGTTGTACCACTATGTACTCCTGTCAGCAGTGTATGAAAGTGGCTGATCTGGGGGGATGGGGTGGCAGGTCAACACAGAGACTCTTTCTGTGATGCCCTGATGGGCATCTCTCCACCAACAGGATGAGTGGGACAGGGGGATGTCAAAATACTTGTGCCACATGCCACGGCAGGGTCCAGGGTTTTGCAGGACCTCTGCCAGGCCAAGGAGGACCCCCTTATAACTGAAGGATCAAAAGAAGGTTTGGGATTTCCAGGGGTGTTTCTGGGATGGCCAGGACAGATGGGTGGTCCTCAGAGAGCTTGGAGCAGAGGCCATTTACTATGTCATATTCCAGTGTGTAGACAACCTGCGGAGTGGTACCAGAGCACACTGGCTACTTTAGTCATCTCTTGCTGTGTGTATCAGTTATCTATTGCTGCATAACAAATTGCCCCAGAACTTACCAGCTCCAAATAATAAACATTTATTATCTCACACAGTTTCTTAGAGTCAGGAATCTAGGAGGGGCTTAGCTGGGTGGTTTGGGCTCAGGGTCTCTTGAGAGGTTGCAGTCAAGATGTTGGTGGGGTCTGTTGTCTTCTGAAGGCTTGACAGGACTGGAGGATTGGCTTCCAAGATGGCTCACTCTCACAGCTGTTGGTGGGAGGCCTCAGTTCCTCACGTGTGGACCGCTCCATAGAGCTGCTTGAGTGTCCTCATAACATGGCAGCTAGCTTCCCCCAAAGTGAGCTATGAGAGACAGAGACAAGGAAGCTGCAATGCCTTTTATGACCTGGTCTCAGAAGTCTTACACAATTACTTCCACCTTATTCTATTCATTAGAAGTGAGTCACTAAGTCTAGTCCACATACAAGTGGAGAAGAATTAGGCTTCGTTTTCTTTGGAGGGGAGTGTCAAAAAACTTACAGACATATTTCAATCCACCACATTGTGTGACACACCACCCCACAACCTGCTGGCTTAAAACAACCACCATTTATTTATTCTGTTATCTGGACAGGGCTCAGCAGCATGGTTCTTCTGCTGGTCTCATCTGGAATTCCCCATGCAGCTGCAGTCACCTGGAGGCTTGATTGGGGTTGAAAATTTCCAGATGGCTTCACTCACATGCCTGGCACTTCAGCTGGGATGGCTGGAATAGCTGGGGGTTGGCCGGGCAGATCTCTCTCCCCAGCAGTGTGGATTAGGGTTCCAAAAGGGAATCTTCCAAGAGCACAATCCCTAATCTGCATGGTCCTTTTCAAGACTCTGCTTGTGTCAAGCTTGCTAACATCCCATTTGACCAAAGCAGGTCACATGGCCAAGCCCAGAGTGTATGGGAGGTGACCACACAAAAGTGTGAATGCTGGGGGCGTGGGCCACCGGGAGCCCCCATGAAACAGTCCTCTCACTGGCCACGTGCCAATCTAGAGCAGAGGGGAAGAGAGAGAAGGAATGGCTTTTTGACTAGACCTCCAATTTTGTCTCCCCTCCCCCTGCCCCACCTCCACAGGCCTCTGCGGGTCCTAATAACATTTCATAAGTAGGCCTGGGTCTGCGGCTCCATGGGGAAACCTTGGTAGAGAAATTCTAGAGTTCTTTAAAAATACTATGACAAAGAGACTCCTTTGACAAAACTGACAGAAGCTCGAATTTGGGGGAACAGAAATATACTCAAAGTTACATCCTTAGGGGAAGCAGGTTTCCCATGAGTCTCTTGGGAGGACAAGGCCTAGGGGGTGGATTTGGAGGTGATTGGAGTTACCTTAAAATAGAAGGCAGAGTGGGGTGCTACCTACATGGCATGTATATGGCTGAGGCTGGGACTAAGGGGGTTGTCTTTTTCAGGCAGGGACATGTACCCCACCCACAGTGAGAAATGCTGCAAGTCACAGAGCAGAGGCCATGGATGTGTTGTCCATGTCCAGTTACAGGGAGGAAAGAACTGGGAACAAGAATCCAATCCACCCCAACATCTCTGGTGGAGACCGGGACCTGTGACCTCCCAATGCGAAGAGCAGCCAGCATGCCCTGGCTTCCAGCCACCTTTGCTCTTAGAGCCCTTTGAATGAGTGACCAGGAGAAATGTCAGACCCTCCGATCGATCGCTAGCACTGCTATTGTTATTGATGAGGACGCTGGCATGGGTGGGCGTGGGGTTCTGCCACTCGGAAGATGTGGGTGCTACTTTTCCCTCTCTTCCTGGGCGTGGTTGGGGATCTTCTGAGAGCCTTTCCCACATTTTCTGCCTTTGGAATGTTTTCTAGATACGACAGGAAGAAACTTGCATTATGCAATGTTCTCTGAGTTGACACAGAGGGTTGGAGTCGAGATTTTAGCCTGTATCCTTAGCACAAGAAGCTTTCACTTAAAAGCTTTATTGAGGATTGTTGGTGTGTGTATGTGTTTAAATAACGACCCATCACCAATTCTGAACAAAGTATAATAAAAGTGAAAAATATTGGTCCACCGTACACAGATTGTCACTTTGGATTTACTGCCCCCCAACTTTTTCTTTCAGCGAGTCACACTAAATTCACACTCTGGGCCTTAATCCATCACTCTATCTTTTAATGAAACATCTAATCTCACCGTTTCTTTTCCTCCCTTAGTATGACTTCTCTTGAGGTGCATTGGCAGGACTGATTTTTATCATTTGTTACATGTTTAAAACAACGTCTTGGATATAAATCAGAGCCTTTACTGGGATGCTCAAGAAGTCGCTTTAAACACAGTAAATTTGGTGCCTTTGACTCATCCTGGGAAGTATGACGTAGGGAGAGTAACTGAAGCCCCTTTGAACTCCAGGGACAGGAGAATCATCCCTTCAAGGAGAAAATCAAATGTTTTCTCTGACCTGAAAACTTGCATTTCTTGAAATCAGGATTCAGGAGCAGATAGCCAACAGTGGGTTGGTAGAATCCACAAGGGGCCAGAGAAATCTGTGTTTGAACCCCAACTCAGTCACTCACATACTGTGTGACCTTTGGGTAGTCACACTACATCTCTGAGCTTGTTTCCCACTTTTAAGATGGAGATAGACTGCTTACCTCAAGCTTGTGAGAATTAATGAAGAGGCCTGTGGAGGTGTGCCAGCACACAATAGGTGCTCAATACATGTTCCTTTACTCAGGAATCAAGGCCTCCCTCCCTGATAGGCCCCTGGGACCCTGTTCCCTGGAGGGAATGAAGCAGCCCCGTATATCAGTTGGGTGGAAGCCTCAGGGTTCATCCCTGCAGCCCTTGCTCCTCCCACAGGATGGAGGAGGGTCTGCGTTCTGCCGCCTGTCCAAACTCAGAGCCTGCTGCTGGGGATTGTGGGGCTCCCAGTCTCCTGTCTCTGCCTCTAGTGCCTTCCCTAGGGTGACCCCAGGACGTCCTGGGGCCTCCAGGGAGGTTCCTGCCACCCCCAGTCTTTTCTGGAAGGAAACATGCCCCGGCCCACAGGGCTGATTACAAGAGCCAGGTTCTCCGAGACCTTCACCCCCACCCCTGTCTCCACTTTGGACACCCCCCCCCAGCCTCCCCATCATACAGAGGAGGACACCGAGGCCCCCTGCTGGGTGGGAGGGGTGCCTGTGTGTCAGGCAGGCAGGAAGGTACCAACAGCCTCGGTTCATCACCAGGGTTCTGACACCCAGCTCCGACAGCCCTGGAGGGGACTCAGGGAGACAAAGGCAGGACTCCATGGCCACCCCACGCTCACAGCACTGAAGCAGACACGTTTCAGGTCCAGAGCATAATACAACCACAGTGATGCCTGGACAGGGGCCGTCTACCCCACACGTATATATCTATCTACCCCTTCCCGATTCATTCACCTGCCATCCTTAAGGCTCCTACTACGTGCCAGGCCTGTGCTGAACACGACATGGATCAGATCCAGGTCCTGCCACTTCTGCTGGTCTCCTTGCTGTTTGAACACACGGAAGAATGTGGGAGCTCAGGGCCTTTGCACTGGCTGTTCCCTCTGCTAGATGCCTCTTCTCCCAGACTCCCACTCGGCAAGGAGTGTCCAGTCTAGAGGAAGGATAAGCTGGACACAGATGCTCCCAGCCCAGTCGGGACAGGGCTGAGGTCAGGGGAGGATGAGGGGCTGGGACCCCAGGGGGGCTGAGGGCTCTGCCTGAGGAGCGGGGCAGATTTGAGGGGGCAGAGATGGGGCCTGGGGGAGGAGGGTCCTTCCCTTCTCTCTCTCCTTCCACCTCCTCTCCCTGCCCCACTCATGTTCTTCCGGACATGTTTGCTCACCGTAATTCCCCGCAGCTTCTTGCCACTTTTCTGAAGCCCCTGGTCCTCGGGGACCTGCTCATATCACACTGTCTCTGGTCCAGCTCAGCACTCTCCCTCCATCGTTTCCAACTGTGAAGTCCTGAGATGGCCTTGCGAATGGCTACGTGCGTGATGCCATCTCTTGAGAACCCGCCCGTGTACATTGCAGGTTTGGACGGCCCTCCGGCAGTTGTGTGGCCAACCTGCCCCCTGGGCTGCACGAGACAGGGCTACCTCAGCTGGACAGCTCCTTCCAGTAGCAGCACAGCTGAAATTAAGGGGGATAAATGGCTCCCGGCATTGTTACCAGCAAGACGTCTGGGGGGACATAAATTGCACGAGGAATTAGTCACTCCCAATTGCTTTATTTGGTTTTAACTTAGACTAGCGCCTACATTACTCAGCTAGGGAGGCAGGGGAGGAGGCAGGCACGGGTTGCCAGTCCCTGCAGCAGCGCCAAGGAGTCACGGGCGGGTGAGAAAGTGGCGACATCTGTCTGGGGGTGGCCGTTGGTGTAGCTTGTGGGCCGCCTGGATTCCTTCTGAATTTGGTAAAATCACGACTTTGCACTCCACAGTGCGGCTTCGAAGGGGAGGCGGGGGACGGGGTACTCCTGCCACGTGGAAACCCTCCCTTCCCACCCTACTTCCTGCTCCAGCTTCTGCCCATCTTCCAGCTCTGCTTCGCAACAAGACTCCCCCAGCCTCCAACGCTCTCCCCGGCCCCCCCCCCTCATCTCTTAAACCCCTTTCCAGGTAGGTTTTGCCCACACTGATCCTCGGGAGCGGCTCCTGAAGCCCCACGACCTCCCCGCTGCTAAATCCGACAGTTCATCCCCAGCCCCCGCCCCCCACGCTGCCCCTCCCCCTCCCCCACCCCCTAACTGGGCCCCAGGGCTCGGACCTCGGGCCTCTTCGTCCGACTACACTCTCCCCACTTGGTGAGCCTCAAAGCCATCAATTCATCAATGACCACTCAGTGTACTGCTCTGGACCAGACCTCCCCTGAAACTGCAGGCTCACAGGTACAATCGCCTTTTCGACTCCTTCACTTGGATGTCTCCTTAGACATCAGCCCGCAGACTGAATTCCCAATACCTCCTCCCCCACCCTAAGCCTTCCGCAAGGACCCTCCATCTAGTTCATAGTAACTCCGGTGTCCAGTTGCTCACGCATATCCGTGGCAGCTGTCTTGATTTCCCCTCCTCCCCTCACACGCCCTACCGAACCCATCCGCAAGTCTCACGGGCGCCACCTGCAGAGCGCATCCAGAATCCCACCACCCCCGCTCCCGCCCCCGCCCAAGCTGTCATCCTCTGTACCCCAGACCGCTGCATTCATATTTCCTGTGTCCACTGCTGTTCCCACAATTGAATCTCAGCGGGGCAGCTGGAAGGAAAGCATGAGGTAGGTCGTGTCCCTCCTTCCTGCTTTTCTGTTCAAAACCCTTTGAAGGCTCATGTCACAGAGCAAAGTCCTTACAGGAGCTTTGGGTACCAGCAGGAACCCACCTCTGACTTCTCTTCTCTTTGCTCAAGCCATTTCTCCTGCTATGAACATCCCTGCCCAGACTAAGGCTCCTTCTGCCCACCAGTCTGTGGCCAGATTTCTCGGCCGAATGATGAATGCGGGATTCTGGGATGCTCAGAAAGCCCCAAGCTAGGTCCCACGTCGGCATCAGGGACGCCCTGGGATTACAGGGATCAGAGCAGACCCAGGGCATCCCCTGCCTAAGGCCTGATCAGGCTCCCAAGTTGGCAAGTAATTAACTTGCTTAATGAAGGTGTGCTTCCCTACCCGGGATGCTCTGGGGAGCTGAGTGACATCCGCCGCAGATAGGGTCTCGTGCACTGTTGTTACAGCACATCAGGGTGTGGTGGGAGAAAACTAATTAGGAAGTGGGTTTCGGAAGCGCAGCCCCTTGAAGCAGAAGCCTGGGCGTGCTGCTGGCCTGGGAGAAGGGCTGGGGCGCTGGGTGCTGGTGGGGTCTGGGGAGCTCCGTCTCCCGGTGATGCCCCCCCCATGTGGGTGTGGTAATGGAGGGGAAAGAGCTGGCAGTGCCCCCCCCCAGGCATTTCTCATTCACCCCATTACGTGCTGTTCCCAGAATTGTGGCGGCAGCCCCTGTTCCTCCTGAACCACAGGCATGAGGGGGAAAAGGCTCCCAAGCTTGCTGGTGCCCCTCCCTGGACCAGAAGGGCCTGGTCCCATGGTCTGTGTAAGGCAGAGCCAGCCCCCAAGACTTGGGGCCTTTGTCCCCACTCGTCCCTTGGGACAGAGCTCTCTCTGCTCTGTCTCACTCCTTACCCCTCTGCAGAAGCCCTGACCACTGCCTTACTCTGTCGCCGTCACCTCCTGCCGCCCCTCCCTTGGTGCTCTATACTGTGGGGCTGTCTCTTCTGCCTGCCTGCCTCAAGGCACTAACAGTTATTCAGCAAACACTGAGTGCCTACTGTGTACCTGGAGGCTGCAGATGGCAAAGAGAAAGAGAGTCCCTGCTCCTGGGAAGCCTCCATCCCTGTGGTCCTGGATGCTGCAACAGCATCGTTATCAGCTGGGCAAAGCAGGGCACTGGAGGAGGAGGAGAGGAGAGGAGTTGTTAGGACATGGAGTTACATAGTGAGAGCTGGGGGGAAGCCCAGAATCACTTACTCTGAAAGGAAGGGTGTAGCTGGAGGCTGCTGCACCGAGGCAAGCCATTTGCTGCTGAGAGATGATGCAGCCGTGCTCCGAGTCCATTCTGGAGGGGACTGGGAGGTCTTCGGAGCCTGGCTCCCTGGGCTGTACCATCTGGAGCTGTGAAAAGGGAGGTCTCAGAGAGATTCCATGTACAACATCTCATTCTCCCTCCATTAGAAAGCAGGTGAGAATGTTCACTTAGGTTGGGGGCTCCTCCACTGTGTGGGACTCTGGGCTAAGACTGGGAAGGTAAGGGGCCAGATTTTGATTGGGGACGCTCCGAATCTATGGATCAATTTGGAGGCAATTGACATCTTTACAATATTGATTCTTCCCATCTGAACATACTGTATCTCTCCACTTATTTGATCTGCCATTTCTCAATAATATTTTATAGTTTTCTGAGCAGTCTTATATCCCTTTACTTTTGAAAAAAAATTAATTGAGACATATTTTACACACCAAAAAATGTACTATTTTAAAGTGTAAAATTCAGAGTTTTTTTAGTATATTCACAAGCTCATGCAACCATCACCACTGTCTAAGTCTGGAACATTTTCATCACCCCCAAAAGAAATCCATCCCCATTAGCTGTCCCTCCCTATTCTCCCCTCTCCCCGGCCCCGAAACCACTCATCTACTTTATGTCTCTGTGGATTTGCCTATCCTGGACATCTCAAGGAAAAGAAATCATACAACATGGGACCTATTTATGTCTAGCTTCTTTCATTTGGTGCAGTGTTTTTTTGAGTTCATCCACGTCATGGCATGTGCCAGTAGTCTGTTCCTTTTTATTATCAAATACTATTCCATTGTATGGATGGACCACACTTTGTTTATCTGTTCACCCACTGAAAGACAAATAGCTTGTTTTTATTTTTTGGCTGTTATGAATAGTGCTGCTATAGACATCTGTGTACAGGTTTTTATGTGGACATATGTTTTCGTTTGTTTTGGAGTGGAATTGATGCGTCACATGCTAACTCTATATTTAAGGTTCTGAGGTCACTGTTTTCCAAAGTGGCCACACCACTGTATATTCCCACCAGCAGTGTATGAGGACTCCAAATGCTCCATGTCCTTGCCAACAGTTGTTTGTTGTTATCTGCTGTCTTGTCCTCTAAAGTAGTTGAATGATAAATGATGATCACTTTGAAAGCGAGTCCCTTTAAAACCGAGTTCTTCTACTGAGTTTATGATTACCCTCTCTATCAACACTTTATTACCTTTCTTGTCCCAAAATTCTTACCCTCAAGATTGAGGAGTATCAAAGAAAAGGGGGGATTGAAACCATATACAAGCCCCTGTGTCCCTGTCCTTTGAAGTAAAAGATGTAGAAACAAAGAATACAGTAGCTGTTGGGCTGGGAAACTGGTAACAATTTAGACTATAAATCAGCCACATAGCAGAGTCATGGAACTCCCAGTTCCCTGAAAGATATAGATAAAGGTCTGACACACATTCCTAAGTTGTTTTTATAGGAAGCAGATCCTGCACTAGATGAAAACTACTGACTGCAGGCATGTAGGCCCCAAGTGGGTTGAAACCAGAAGATTGGTGATGCTTGAAACTTCACCTGGATCTAGCCAATCCGAGAATTTAGCACAAGCTGATCACATACCCTGCAGCTCCCTCCGTCATACTGCCTTTAAAACCCCTTCTCTGAAAGCCTTTGGGGAGTTCCGGTCTTTTGAGCACGAGCTGCCCGTTCTCCTTGCTTGGCACCTGCAAGAAACGCTGTACTTTCCTTTACCATCACCCAGTGTCAGTAGATGGACTTTGTTGCATGTCAGGCGAGCAGACCCAAATCCAGGTTCAGTAACAATTTCACAGATGAGGAGACTGAGGTCAGAGAGGGGAGGCAACTCACCCACAGATGCACAGTGAGTGATGGCAGAGCTGGGATCAGATCCCAGGTCCATCTAATTCAAATGCCGTGCTCTGTCCTCACAAAAAACATTCCAGTAACCAGGGTCAGGGGTGTGGATCCTGCGCAGCATTATGAGACTTTGAGTCTCCCCGTGGGAGTCAGGGGTCCTGGAGGAGGAAGGAGGTGGAGAAATCAAAGGGTCTCTCTGCCGAGCCTAGTTCAGGGTCCCAGGCTCAGCTCTTCCTGGACTCCAGGTGGGAGGCCATGAGCACAGACTGGGAGTCGGGCAGGACTGAGTGTGAATTGCAGCTTTGACCTTGACCTTAGGCAAGTTACTTAACTTGTCCCAGCCAGTTTCCTCATCTATAAGGTGGTAGTAATAATACAGACCTTGTAGGGATTTTGTGCAAAGTGAAGGAGATGGTGCATATAGAGGGCTCAGGCTGGTGTAAACCCTCAGTGAGGGACAGCTGTGATGATTATTACAATCACTGCAGGGTCCCCACATGCCATTGTACTTGCATGGTCTGTCCTCCACCCACCCCAACCCAAATGCAGGACTTCCTGGGCTGGGGTCCCTCGGGCCCAAGGCTGCCCTTGACCCAGCACCAGCAGTAGCCAGTATTGTTTTCTCTGACTGACAGATCCTCATACCCTTGGGGAGCTTCATCCCAGCCAGATGTGGGGACATGCTATCTGACTTGCTCCCATGTCCCAGCAAGTCCTCAGGGCCCATGGCCTTCAGGGTCCTTCAGAGGGACCGAGAAGCCTGACTCAAAGGCACAAGGTACTTGCATTGGCCTTTGCTGGGAAATATAAGTCATCTAGTTTACCTTCACTTAATTGAGCTATGAGCCCACAATCTGTCAAGAGAGAAATAAACACGGGGCATCAAAGGAACACAGATGCTCTTCAAGTTGGTACTGGGAACAGATGTGCAATTCCTGGCCGTTCCAAGCTGTCATCCGCAGAAGTGAGGGTCAGCTGTAGGTGTGTTTTGCATATTGAGAAGGAATAAGGGCGGGACACACCCATGGGATGTGCCCATGAGATACACCCACGGCAACCTTTTAAATGGCTGGGGGAAAAGGTCAGGAAAGAGAATAACCCTGTTGCCAAGAGCAAGGACCTGATTTCTGGTTAAATCATGACTCCTTGCTGCTGTGTCTGCAGGCATGTCTGAGGCTAGACACAGGCTGGCCACCTGGTGCCTCCCCCCTGCTCTGTCAGGGAGCCCCCCAAATAAATGGCCCCCCCATCCCCAGCAGATGACTGCAGACACCCGCCTTCCCTCCTAGCCAGCAGCTGGTGGGGCCCCTGATCACATGAGGCTTCTGGCCGGAGAGAGGGGGGGAGCGCAGGGGGGACACTGCTGAGAAGGTATTAAAACACAGCTTTCAGAGGCACCATCTGTAACAATGGCCTGGATAAAAGCCCTGGCCCTGGCGTCTGATGCCAGCCTGCCTCTCCAGAGGGCAGGTTGGAACTGTTTAGAGGCGCATAGGAGCCTTGTAGGAGCGGCAATTCCATGGTAGAAGGGCTCTGGCCACCACCAGGGGAAGCTGCGATGCAGGTTGGGTGCTACTGTGTTATGGGTTCAATTGTGTCTCCCCCTCCCCCATTCATATGTTGAAGTCCTAAAGCCCCCTACCTCGGAATGTGACCTTACTTAGAGATAGGGTCTTTACAGAGTTAAAGTAAGGTAGGCTCTAATCCAATATGATTGGTGTCCTCATAAAAAGGGGGAAATATGGACACACACACACACACACACACACACAGAATAGCATGTGAAAATTAGTCACCATAAGCTGGAACTTCAGAAGCTAAGAGAAAGGCCTGGAACAGATCCTTCCCTCACAGCCCTAAGAAACCAACCTTGCCGACACCTTGAATTTGGACTTTTGGCCTCCAGGACTGTGAGACAATACATTTCTGTTGTTTAAGCCCCCAGTCTATGGTATGGCAATATACTCAGAGTATTGTCACACATCATGGCTGGGAGGGTTAACGGCGTCAGGACTCCTCGGGGTGAGGATGGCGGAAGCTTCACATCTGGACACCTCCCAGACTTGGCAAAAGCCAAAGCCTTCCTTTGGCTGGTTCTGACGTGTACCCTTCTGCTCTAATAAAACTGTAATTGCAAGCACAGTGCTTTCCTGAGTCCTGAGAGGTGTTCTAGTGAATTATCGAACCTGAGAGAGTTTGGGGGAAACCTCTGAACTTGAAGTTGGGGGTCTCACCCTTGAGTTCCGCTAACTCCAGCTACAGCCCAACACCACCAGGGGGCGGTGGGGAGAGGCGGGGGGGGCAGGCTGGGGCGGAAGAGCCCCCTCCCAGAACAGATCAGTGTTCACGCCCCAAATAAAGGGAGCACCCGACAAATCTCACGACTACTGTATCCAGTTGAAGAAAGCTGTATTCTACCACAGCGGAAGGCAACAAGAGTCCCATGGTGAGAAGGTTTGCCACATCACCAGCACCTTTCCCTGTACCTCTTTTTTTTTTTAATTAATTTATTTATTCTTGGCTGTGTTGGGTCTTCGTTGCTGCACGCGGGCTTTCTCTAGTTGCAGCGTGTGGAGGCTACTCTTCGTTTCAGTGCGCGGGCTTCTCATTGCAGTGGCTTCTCTTGCTGCGGAGCACAGGCTCTAGGCACGCGGGCTTCAGTAGTTGTGGCTCGTGGGCTGTAGAGCGCAGACTCAGTAGTTGTGGCGCACGGGCTTAGCTGCTCCACAGCATGTGGGACCTTCCCGGACCAGGGCTCGAACCCGTGTCCCCTGCATTGGCAGGTGGATTCTTAACCACTGCACCACCAGGGAAGTCCCTCCCTGTACCTCTTTAATTATTCTTTAACAATATTTATGGAAGGAGTTGTTTCTAGGCTCAAAATGTAATTTATTTTTTTTTTTTGCAGTACATGGGCTTCTCACTGCTGCGGCCTCTCCCGTTGCAGAGCACAGCCTCCGGACGCGCAGGCTCAGCGGCCATGGCTCACGGGCCCAGCCGCTCCGCGGCATGTGGGATCTTCCCGGACCGGGGCACAAACCCGTGTCCCCTGCATTGGCAGGCAGACTCTCAACCACTGCGCCACCAGGGAAGCCCCAGAAAATGTAATTTTAACCCTGAAGATGCCCTCATGATAGATTAAGTCACCACATAGCAAAGACCAATTGGAATGAATGATGATCTATGCCTGCAGATCATCATTAAGGAATTGGTTTTCTTTGGCGGTGGGCAGGGAGTGGGGAGTGTCCCCTTTTCTCTTTCCTGCATGGCCTGGACTCTGGACAGAGAAACACGGACAATTCCTTTTTAACGCGTCCAAGCCCCCTTCGGCTCCCATAATTCTGTGGTCATTCAAATAGCATAGAACATTAATCACACCCCAAAATCTCCACCTTGGAAAATTAATTTCTCTCATTGTTTGAAAATTTTTTCTGAGTGTTTCCTGATCAATTTAGAGCCAGCTCAAGTCCTTGGTTGGTTTCTTTCATGTCCATTCATCTGATGGATTCTTCTGAGAATTCCACTTTGAAAATGTAATTGACCATATACAAAACAAAGGCTGCTGATGGGGAGAGTGTGTATACACAATATCTGATGAGCTAAATTGTTTTTATAGTTTTTTTTTAACAGCTTTATTGGAGTATAATTGCTTTACAATGGTGTGTTAATTTCTGCTTTATAACAAAGTGAATCAGCTATACATATACATATGTCCCCATATCTCCTCCCTCTTGCGTCTCCCTCCCACCCTCCCCATCCCACCCCTCTAGGTGGTCACAAAGCCCCGAGCTGATCTCCCTGTGCTATGCGGCTGCTTCCCACCAGCTATCTGTTTTACATTTGGTAGCGTATATATGGGATGAGCTAATTTTACCTCATTTTAATTACAACACTGGATGGCATTATAAATTTGTGTTCAATTAGGCTCAAGCCGTCAGCTGCTGGATACGTTATAAATTTTGTTAAATCAGCTCAACTGATGGTATAAGCAGTAGTGTCATATCAAACAAAGATACTGACTGTCCTCAGGTTAACTTAACCCCCCCAATCCCCATTCAAACTTGTAGGCGTAGCCGTAAAGTTGCTTAAATAAAGAAATAACAACCTTATAATGAACATGAGTGTGGACATAAAATCAAAGCATAGCACAAGGCCCCGGGTTCAATCCCTGGCACCTCCACAAAAAAAAAAAAAAAAAAAAAAAAAAATCAAAGCATAAAGAGTATAGCAAAATTCACAGAAGATCTGTAATGCTTGCAGCCAGCAATGCTGTAAGCTATAGGAATAGAGATTTCATTCAGGCAAAAATCAGTCCCCCTGGAAGAAAAGAGGAGGAACAGAAAGGTTCAAATTGCATCTCTGCCAATCGGACCCACCTGGCTGCAGCAGGTACTTTGAGTGAGGTGTCCCAGTTGGTTCAGTATTCTAGCTAGAAAGGAAAAGGGGGTGAAGAAGTGGGGTGGGCGGCGTGAGAGTTCACCAACCTCCTGCTCTCCTCTCCTTCCCCACTCTCAGAGGCTGAACCTAGGCTAGCTGTGTGATCAGATCTGGCCAATGATATAAAAGAAGTGGTGTGTGTCCCTTCCAAGTTGAGGCACTGAGAAGATGGCCAGTCTGTCTTCTTTCCTGTCTCAGTGACTGACAGGCCTCCATCAGCCTGGATCCCTGAGTGACTGTGTGGAGGCCAGCCCCTCCCCTGGTCCTGCCTACCTGGACCTACACAATGAGCAGGAAGGAAATCTGCACTGAGTCACGGAGACGTTCATGTTATTTTGTTAATGCGCAAAGCCTTTCCTATCCTGACAAAAGCAAGAATTTTAAAATAATGGAAATATGGTAAAACTCAGAGCACTGATTTGGACCATCAGTGTGGTGTGTCTCTGCTGAGAGAGTTTTAAGGAAGGCACTGCAGTCCCTTGGGGGGCTTGGGGTTATTATTTTGACCCTTTATGGTTAATGTACACATCTGTGTCTCAAATCTGTCCCTTGACACCTGTGCTGCCCTGGGCCGTAGTTTTGACCTGAACTTCTTATGTCCTGTGTTTGTAAATAGAGCCTAAATTTCATTCATTCATTCATTCATTCATTCATCCATTCCTATATTCTGAACAGCAGGACGCGTTAGGGACTGTGCCAGGAGCTGAAGTGGGAATAATAATAATGATGGTAAGAATAAGAGTTAACAGTTATTGGGAGCTCGCCGGGGGGCGAATAATGTGCCAAATGTTTCACGTGCATTGTGAGCTTTAATTCTCACCCCACTGCACATGGCAGGTTCCAGCCTCACCCGCATTTTACAACAGAAGGAACTGGAGCCTAAAGGCGAAAGAAGGTGCCACCCCAGAAAGTGACAGCCGGGACTTGAGCTGGTCCAGGTCCCTCCCCCCAGCCCCTCTCCTGAAATACCCTCTGTTCTTTTTGCTTCTCAGCTGAAGCCCTTCAAAGTCTCAATGCTGCTCTTAGGATAGTGACCTTCACCCTTGCCTGCTGCAGGGCCCCCTGCTTCTGCCATCCCCTCCGTCCCTCTGTCTCATCTGTGTGACACTTGTGTCCACCTGAGGAGTCTTCCCTCCATCTGGATCCAACTCCAAGGCTGCATCTTCTGTGAAGCCCCTGAGCCTCTACTGCCTGACCCCCATTCTCTCCTCCCGACCACATAGGTGCCCGGTCCCACCCGCTCGATGTCCGTCCGTCCTTCAAGCAACATCATCATGATTTACTCCTGGTCTGTCACCCCACGGGACCAGGGTCCCTCATCCTTGTCTCTCTGGCCCAGCGTGGCACACAGTGGGGTTCAATGCCTGTTCGGTTATATCCAAACCCACCTATGGGAGGCAGGATATCCTGGCAGATATGGGATGGCAGTCAGCTCCCCATGGGGCAGCCACAACCTCGGCGATGACAGCCCCTGTACATCCCTAATCACAGGTCCGGCAGCTCCCTGGAGGCCCTTCCCCCATTAACAGAGCGCAATGGCCCCTACAGCCGATTAGGTGCCATTTAATCCTAAAAACCAGCCGTTAGCACTCATGATCCTTAGTGGTTAAAGAGGACACAGCCGAGGGAAAAGTCGAAAGGCCACTTCTTTCCATCTGAGCTCAGCCGGGTTCCTGGATCCCCACAGCCCTGTTTGTCTAAACAGGCCCACCCAGGAGATGACGGCTGTCATTCAAAGGGTTCCCCAGGGGCTGAGGGGAGGCCCAGATTCCAGAACTGGAGACCAAGCAGGTACACCCTCTGCCATCTTCCCTCCTTCCATCTCCACCACCTCCACCACCAAGACAGTGGGGAATTCCCAGGGGTCACGAAGCTGGAACGTTCTTCCCAGAGGTGACCATCTCTCCCTGGGGGAGCTGCTCTCTCCATCCTGCTGTGCATTTGAATCCTAGACTCAAGGCAGGGCCCGGGCATAAGTATTATCTTAAAGCTCCCAGGTAAGTGCAGCGTGCAGCCAGGTTGGGAGCAACTCTGCTAGGGGTGCTGGGGGGAAGACTTCCAGGCAGGAAGCAGAGGGAGGCTGGGCTGACCCTTTGGAAGAGGGTCCTGCTGCCTTCTCCCTGCCTCCACAGCATCCGCCATCAATGATGCTGCTGTCAGAGGAAGCCAACCGTGCACCCCGACGTTACAGCCGGTGTCAGAAGACGCACTGTGCTGCTGAGGAGGCAGCTCTGTGGGACGTCTGTTGATCCCAGGGTGTACCAGCCAGTCGCAGGCTGACTGAGCCTGCTTCTCTTCCTTGTCGTGACTTCCTGAACGTCAAGCCCGCCGCATTCTCAACTCCACCCTCCCTCTTCCGGCCTCACTGTGACATAGAGGAAAGGGCCCGGGCTTGGAGTAAGAACACCTGGCTTTTGATCCTTAACGACCAGGCCTGTGATCCTGGGAAATGTAAGGAACCTCAATAACCTCATCTGTAAAATGGGCATAAGATCGCCCTTGCCAGGCTCAGGCAGGACTCCAATGTGGTTGTGCTGGTGACACGCTGATAAACTGCATAGAACACATCTGTCACCTTCCTGTTCACTTGGCAAACATTTGCATAGCAACTACTGGGGACCAGGCAGGGAGGGAGCTGGCTGCTGGGTGTTGAGAACCACCAGCGATTGTCAGAGAGTCAGTCCATTGATCGGACACACAGTGAGGTCACAGGGTCCTCCCTCTCCAAGTCAAATGATCGTGGGTCAGTTGGGGAAGACATTCCAGAGACAGACCGGAAAGGTGGGAATTAAACCTCATGGACAACTTCAAAAGGGGCTGAGCGGAGGGGGTTCTCTAGATTTTAAAATTAAATGGATCTGGCTTTTAGCTATGACCACTTCCTCCTCTCCCCCTTCTCCTCCTTTTTCAGCCTCTTTCTTCTTCTTTTTTCAGTACTGAGACCATTTTAATGTTATCAGCTTTATTTCTTATTCACCATTTTCCTCCCAACAATAAAACCCTCCTTGGTGTCTCCGTTTACAAGGATATCTGGAGCTATTTGCATTCTGACAGCTGAAATCAAATATTTTAAGACCGGTCATGAGGAAAGCAGTAAATCTATGACTGGGCTGCAGCCCAAACAAATAATAAAAAAGATCTCACATCAAAGTAATAACAGTAATACCGGCAGCTCATTAGAGTTCAAGATTCACAATCGTGATGGACAAGTATTTTAATAAAAAGGGAAAGGGTAATGAGAAACCAGAATGCTTGTTTTTTTTCCTTTTATTCAGTCTCTTCTCTTTTTTGGAGGGGGGAGGGCTCATCATTGTGATTTTAGATGATTAGTTCTTGGGGTGGGAGAGCTCTGAGGACTTCTGGTTTTGATTAATAAACACAGTCAAAAAAATAAAAAAATAAATAAACACAGTCAGAGGTACAAGGAAAAGAAACGCCATAGTGAGGAATCACTGGGTGAGTCGGAGTTGTGTCAAAAGACTCCTTCTGTTTCCTTACTAACACCCCACCTTGTTTTGGGCCAAATTATCCTCTGATAGTCTATGATTAGGCAGGGTGTCACCCTGGTGACTCTCTTTGTGCTGGGGTCTCCTGAGCAGGTACGGACCCAGGTAATGTATTAGGTATCCATGGCTGCATAACAAATTATCTCCAAATTTAGCAGCTGAAAAAAGAAATATTTATCATCTCACACAATTTCTGTGGGTCAGGAATTGGAGCGCAGCTTAGCTGGGTGAGTCTGGTTCTGGGGTCTCTTGTGAGGTTCAGTTAAGACGTCTTCAAGTCTGAAGGCTTGACTGGGGCTGGAGGATCTGCTCTCCAGGGGAATCACTCATGTGGCAGGTAAATGAAGTGTTGGCTGTGGGTGGAGGCTTCAGTTTCTCACCATGTGGACTTCCCCACAGGGCAGCTTGAGTGTCCTCACAGCATGGTGGCTGGTTTCCCCCAGAGTGAGTGATTTAAGAGAGAACATGGTGGAAGCCATGACACCTTTTATGATCTAGTGTCTGAAGTCACTGTGTCATTTCCACAATATCCTATTGGCTGCACAGTTCAGCTCTATTCAGTGTTTGAGGAGACCACACCAGGATGTGAATATCAGGAGGTGAGGACTGTTAGGACCATCTTGGACACTGGCCACCACAGACACATCTTCCCCAAGCTACCTCTGAACAAGAAAGGAAATGCTTTGAAGAGCATCACGTCAAGCCACAGAAAGGCCAGTTCCTAAACTTTCAGGGAGTTGTTTTTTTTTTTTTACCAAGAAGGAAAGGAGAAAGTCACGGGCAAATAGACTGTATCTTGCCTGCTTTTGCATGTCCATTGGCAGTGGCTGTCTGGAGCAATGAGACGAGAAGAACACTGAGCCCCAATCTGGGCTCAGCAACAGAGCATGGCAATTGATTGGTGATGTCTGCCTCGGGCACAGGACTGGGAACTGGTAACACAGATGTGCCTTCATTACTCTTACTTACCAAGGCCAGACTCTGCAGGGAACACAGGAGCAGTCAGACACGATAACAAGCCACAAGCACTGGGTTGATCACGATGCAAGACAGAGTCACAAGACCTTTCCACCACACAGGTGTGGAGGTGACCCTCCCCTGATATTCTGGTCCCTGAAGGTCCCAGATTCACAATCTCATGGAGTATAGAACCAGAAACGTCCCCAGAAGCCATAAAGTCAAGTGTATTTCAAACAGTTTTTGGTTTAGATTCCCTTTTTCTCTCCCTCCCTCCCTCCCCCACTGAGGCCCATGACCACAACATACAAAACAGGTAAAAGTGGGATTGTTTGGGTGGAAGTGAAGGTGGGCAGTTTGGAGCCCCCTGGATCACCACGGGGGCCTCTGAAGTGCCTGTGCTAGAGTTCCATGGGGCACAGTTTGAAAACCACTGATTTTCCCCACTTCCCCCATTTTACAGATGAATAAACTGAGTCCAAGAGCGCGAAAGGGATTCTCAAGAACACCCTGGGTAGGGGGCTACTGCCTTGGTTTGCAGCGTTGGGTCTCCAGATGGTCGTTGCTCAGATGCAGGTGTTCCTGAGGTGGGGAGGAGATTTGGGCATCCTGGTGTGGTCAGTCCTGCGACTGGCTGACTCTCGTCTGCAGCAGTGGGACCTGAGGACAGCGGGGGCTGTCACGAGGACCGGCGCCTCCCGGGCCGGGAGCAAAGGCGCCTCTCCTTTCCTGCCTCCACTCTCAACATCCTCTGCGCACGCCTGTGCGCACGTGCACGTATGTCAATTACACGAAACCCGTAGAACAGACGGCCTCCAGGATTCTTAAAGCCTGATGAGACAGTGTTCAAAGTGTGTCGTTACCTTTTGCTTCGTCGCCGAGTTAAAGTAGCGGGAGTGGGGGTGGTGGTGTTGGTTCTGCACAGCTTCTGCCGAGGGCTAATGTAGTTGTGATTTGTGGCGAACATTTACGGTTTAATAAAGTGACTTTCCAGTGGCCGTGTGGATCACAACTCAAGTGAGGAGTCTCACTGGGGAAGCGTCTGGTGGCGACGACTGTTAAAATAAAACACGTCGATGAGCCATCTTGTCAGGCTCCTTCAGTGTGACTCAACCTCCCCCAGCCAGACGGTAAGAAAAGAGTGAGAAAAGTCAGGGGTGGGGAGGCGGATGCCCGGAGAGGGACTCCTGTCCGGGAGCTTCTCAGTGGGGCGGGAGAACAGGGTGCACGGGGCCCTCCCCGTGACTCAGGGAACCACCCCACGTGGCGCCTCCTTAGACCACAGAAGCGATACCACTGTCATGACCACACTGTTTGCAGAGCATGTGGAAATGACTTTGTTGCACTTTCTTGTGGGTTCCAGGAGTCCACAGGAGCCCCGAATGCTGTAGCATTTGGGCTATAGGCTCAATTTCAACGAATGGGGACCCACACTCTTTGGAAATAAGAAATTTCTGGTTGCACATTGTTATGGACTGAACTGTCCCTCTCTCCTATTCACATGTTGAAGTTCTAGCCCCTAGGACCTCAGAATATGACTGTATTTGGAAATAGGTCCTTTAAAGAGGTAATTAAGTTAGAGTGAGGTCATTAGGGTAGGCCCTAATCCGATAGGACTGGGGTCCTTATAAGAAGAGAAGATTAGGACACAGACACACACAGAGGGACAATGACATGAGGACACAGGGAGAAGACAGCCATCGACAAGCCAAGGAGAGAGACCTCAGGGGAGACCAACCCTGCAGACACCTTGATCTCAGACTTCCAGCCTCCAGAACTGGGAGAAAACCAAATTCTGTTGTTTAAGCCGCATGGTGCTCTGTTATGACAGCTGGAGCTGAGTAACACGCCAATGACCAATGGAGAGATTTAAAGCAGTCTGTTTGTTCTTAAGGATTAACGCAGTAACTCAGACCCCATGCTTGTGAGAGGATGCCGAGGATGATCTGGACAGAATTCTCTCCCGAGGTTAATGTTAGCAAGGACTTTTAAAGTAAGTTTTCCAGGCCCTTGGGGACTCCTAAGGGTTGTTGCTGAGAAAAGGCTCCTTGCTGAGAGCTGCTGTCTTCCTCACTCAGGACAGGGGGCTGGAGCAGTGTTAATATGTCTTCAAATTCATTCATTCATTTCTTCATTTCTTCATTCAGCAATCATTAATTTAGCACCTAGTGCTCTAGCCTTCTAGAATTGACTCTGGCCGGCAGAGGGGTCCCTTTTTCTCAAAATGTGGCTTTTTTTTTCTTTTCATTTTTAGGTCACATTATTTTATTTAGGTCCCTGGATAATCCATCTTTTTTTTTTGGCCGCACCGGGTGGCTTGCAGGATCTTAGTTCCCCGACCAGGGATTGAACCCTGACCCCCACAGTGAAAACGCTGAGTCCTAACCACTGACCACCAGGGAATTCCCGTGGGTGTTCCGGAACAGTCTATACGGTACATCTGCACGTTGTGTATATGCACATGAAAGGGAAATGAGGAATTTAAGCAATCGGCAGATTTTTTTTTTATTTTAGTTGATTTACAATGTCGTGTTAATGACTGCTGTACAGCAAAGTGATTCGGCTACACATATATATACATTTTTAAAAAATATTCTTATCCATTACGGTTTATCATAGGGTATTGGATATAATTTTCTGTGCTATACGGTAGGACCTTGTCATTTATCCATTCTATAAATAAAAGCTTACATCTGCTCACCCCGACCTCCCGCTCCATCCCTCCCCCAAGCCCCTCAAAATGTGGCCTTAAAATCTCCTGTTAAAAATTCAGACTGTGGGGTGCACCCAGCCCTGCCGAGTCAGAACCTCTGGGGGCGAGGCCTGGAAATCTGCCTTTTGAACACACTTTCTGTGGATTTTGGTGCAGATGAACGTTTGAGAGCTTGTGTCGCGTGGTATCCCTCAGGCTGGCCTTTGGGGCCTCTGCTCGGACACGGCCAGTGAAGGGCTTGCCACCTCCCGAGGGTCCTGTCTCATACATGCTCTCCATCTTGGAGGTGAAACCTGCATTCTGCAGCTTCTACCCTGGGGTCCGGCTGCGCCTTCCAGGCCCCCTTTTCCCTACCCCCTCCCGGTATTTGAGGGCACACGTGCGAGCAGCAGAGGCGGGACGAGAAGGGAAAAGCAGGGCGAGAGGAGGGAGAAGGTTCTAAACAGCAAGTACCAGAGGACAACTGATGTTTCCATTCCCAGGGAAGGGAGTGATGGGGAACCAGCGAGATGTGAGACGATGTTTTAAAACCTTCACCTTTGTGCTTTTCCTTTCTGGAAGCTGGGAGCCTTCATACAGCCTGAGGAGAATTTGAATTGTTGAGGCTGGATTTCCGAGAGAAGTTCGGCCTCAGCTTCCTGAACAGGCTTGTGAAGGGTACAGAGGAAACAATCCCGGTGAGAGCCGTAGATTCATGAGAGCCAGGTCTGGTGGGCCAGGGAAGGCTCTAGAAGAGTGCCGTCCAATAGAAATAGAATATGGGCCACATTAGAGAAAAATATATATCTAAAGTATAGGATACATATATGATAGATCTAAAGGAGATCATCTCACCAGTATAAAGAATCGTGATGGAGATGTTTATTTTTCTTGTAAGTCTTTGGAATTGGGTGTGTATTTTACACTTACAGCACATCTCAGTTTGGATGGGCCACTTTTCAGGTGTTCGGTGGACACACGTGGCCGATGGTTGCCATGTTTGACGGCAGAGTCCTTGATAATCAAATGGGGAAGCCATCAGGGCATGGAGTATCAGCCATGATGTGTGAACAGAGCGAGCTGAGAGGGTAACTTACCACCCTCCCCGGGCCCACGCACAGGAAGGCCTGCGGGGGCGGGGTGAGGGTCTGACCGCAGAGGAGGGCCAGGACTAGGGTCGGGTGAGTGAGGCACTCACCTCACATGCCCAATTTAAGGGGAGCCTCAAACTCAGCAATCAAGACAAATAATATGTTAATGTAATAATTTTTTAAAATTAAAAGTGATGAAAAAATATTCACAATGAACAAAACAGCAAAATTGTAAAGACGGGATCAGACCCTGCCTGTGCATTCACTGCCCTCACTCACCTCCCCTTCATCCCAGCCCCATAAGATCCATGGCACCAATGTCTCATTCCTTCCTTCCCTTTCAGGCCTGTGGTTTGGGTAGGATGGCCCACAAGCCTGGCTCTGGGGTTAAGCTTGTGACTGGGCCTTTCCAATGAAAGGCATCATTTGTATTAATTATCTATTGCTGCATAAAAAGTTACATCAAACTTAGTGGCTTAAAAGAACAAAGAAACACCCATTATGTCATGGTTTCTGTGGGTCAGGAACTCGGGAGCAGCTTAGCTGGGTGGTTCTCGCTCCAAATCTCTTGTGAGGCTGCAGTCAGGTGGTCGGCCAGCCTGCTGTCACCTGAAGGTTTGACGGGGCTGGGAGAGCCACCTCCAAGAGGGTTCACGCATGTGGCTGGCACCTTGGTGTTGGCTGTTGCTGGGAGGTCTCAGTCCTTCTCAACAACGGCCTCTCCACAGGGCTGCTTGAGTGTCCTTATGACACGGCGGCTGGCTTTGCCCAGAGTTGGTGATCTAAGATGAGCAAGGCAGAGCTACAACGTTCTTTATAGCTTAGCCTCAGAAGTCACGTTCCATCATTTCCACAAATCCTCTTGTTTACACAGATCAGCCCTATTCGTCGAGAGATGGGCTGACATCGTAAGAACACCAAGAGGCAACAGAGATTGGGCACCATCTTGGAGGCTGGCTACCACCCCGTCTCGGTTTCGGGAGCATGTCTGTGGCCCATGGTGGATCCAGAACTTTCTCTGAAATCCCTGGGAAGCAGGTGGTCTTCTTCACTGCAAGGCGGTAACTAGATCGAAGGCCTGCACAACATTGACCCTAGAGGGCTTTCTCAGGCCTTCTCATGCCTTATGTCTATACCTAACATATTTTTTGATTGATTATAAAAAATAATACATATTCTTTATAAAGATATTTTAAGATTATTCCCAATCTTGACACTTAGAGGAAATCTTTGCTAACATCTTGACGTGTTTCTTCTTTTCTTTCTCCTGGTCTCTGTCTGTCCATGTCTGTCTGCCTTTTTCTCACTTCCCATCCACCCTCCCTCACCCCCATCATCCTTTTTATAGCAAGACATTTAGGCTGATCTCGTTACTGCACATCTTCTGTGGCATAAAACTAAAAATAAAAGCTAATGAGTCATGGTATCTCCAGGCCCTGGTTCCCCAAGAACCTGGATGATGGGGGGCTTGGAGCAGCCTCAGTGACGGGTGACGGCTCCTGAAGAGTCATCTGGACCCTGGTCTACCTGCTTCCCCTGGGGTCTTTAGCCTCTGTTGGGGTCAGTGTTACAGCCCAGAGGCCCCACCCATTATTATGCCTTCGGCCAGCTTCGTGTGGGGAAGGGGCAGCTGTGAACTCTGTGAGTCCCAGGGCCTGGGGGAGGCCGGTCTCTTAGGGGGCGGGGCTCATGTTCACCCTTCTGCACTGGGTTCTAAGGCTTGGTCTCTTTCCTGGGGTCAGCTACGATGGGGGCACTCATGGACCAAACTCCCGTCGCCTCTGGTGGCAGCTGGATTGACCGACCCTTCTGACCCTGCACCTAGCCACCCTTGTGACTCTGCTTTCTGGGTTCCAGCCTCTGGTAGCCACGTGGCCTAGTGGCCCTCCACCCTCTGACTGCAGCAAAGCTGGGTGCCCACCATTCTGCCAACAACCTTCTCGCCCTGCTGGAGCAGGAACAAGCAAACGGAGGGGTCTGTCTGGCCGACCTGGGGCTCCTGGTCTGGCCGGCTGCACCCCTGATGCCAGCCTCAGCCCAGCCTCCCCCTCCCTCCTCCAACTTTGGTGCCCAGGCCCACTCCCCTTCAGGCCCCACCAGCTCGTGTCCATTTCCCCGTCATGGCATCCCCCTCCCCCATCACTCCTGCCCCTCCCGCCCTCTTCCAGAAGCCCTGGTCACTACCTGCTGTGGTCATTTCTCCTCCACACCTGAATTTACACTAATGAGGTGACCCAGGTGGGGTCCTAGGTAACTACAGGATGGGGCTGGTCACCAGAAAGAACAAACATTGGATCAGAGGGTGGGAACTTTCAGCCTCACCACCAGCCCCAATCTCTGGGAGAGGAAGGGGGCTGGAGATTGAGTTATAAACATGCAAACAAGATTTTGTGAGTTTCCAGTTTGGTGAATACGTTGACTTCCTGGGAGGTGGGTGCACTAGAAGACATGGGTGCCCCACGCCCCTCCCCCATGCCTGGCCCCGTGCATCTCTTCCATTGGCAGTTCCTGAGTTGTATCTTTTATAATAAACCAGTAAACATAGGGACTTCCCTGGTGGTCCAGCCGTTAACGCTCCACACTCCCAATGCAGGGGGCCTGGGTTCGATCCCTGGCCAGGGAACTAGACCCCGCATGCTGCAACTGAAGGTCGCGCATGCTGCAACTAAAGATCCTGTGTGCTGCAACTAAAGATCCTGTGTACTGCAACTGAGACCCGGTGCAGCCAAATAAATTAATTAATTAATAAAAAAATAATAAATAAGTAAACCAGTAAGCATAAATAAAGTATTCTCCTGAGTTCTGTGGGTTGTTCTAGTGAATTATCGAACCCGAGGAGGAGGTGTGGAAACTTCTGGACTTATAACTGGTTGGCCAAAAGTATAGGTGGTTCCTGGACCTTGCCAGGGGCTGTCTTGTGGGGCTGAGCCCTTAACCTGGTGGGACACCCAGTTCGTGGGTGGAGAGCCAGAGAATTGGTTGGTGCTGGAGAAGACATCATATTTTTGGTGTCTGGAAGAAAAAAGGCATTAGAAAGCCCTAGCTAACAAACACATTTGGAAATGGATTGGAGGGAGATTTGGGGGCTTCTGATGTGCAGTGATGGGCCCCACTCCCAGCCCGTGCACATTTACACCCTCCTGGTTCTTCCTAGAAGGGGCCAGGGCCATTGGCGCTGACAAAGGTGCCATCATAGTGTATGAGCAACGGAGCTGGAGACCCTGATGCTTCGCTTGGGAAATTTATTGAATCAATTGATCCGGCAGCCCCGCCATGCAGGAGGCCAAGTGCTACCCTCTTTCTTTAGTTGTTGTTGAGATTCTGACGCTAACTCTGCTAAATGTGTCTCATGCTGCACATATTTGGAAACTAACTTTTTATGTTGCTCATTTAGAGAAGAACAAAGGCTTCCTTCGAACAGAGGTAATTATTAAGTCACAGCCAATACCTCAAATTTGCAAGAAAGCAGAAGCTGAGCTGTTAATTTGAATCTGGTCCAGCGGAGCCCTTGGTAACCTCTCCCTCCGTTCCGCCATGAGACCGTGCTCCTGCACAAATGGGGTCCGTTTTTCCCCCAAGTAACTCTTGGCTCTGTCAAAATAATAATATACCCCCCCCCAACATCTCAGCATGAGTTCTGGCCAAGAAAAGCAAAGAAATTTCTGCTCTCAAATTCTTCCCCTGAGCTAAGTAGGCCAGCATTCATCAAAAAGTACACAGAATTCATTTCCTTAAAAAAAAAATTGGTTTGCCTTCCTTCTTGTTCATTCAAAGAAAGAGCTTGTTTACCAAAGGAGAAAGAAAAGGAGAGAATGAGGGATAAATGAGGAGAAAGGAAGGAAAGAGAAGGAAGGAGAGAGGGGGAGGGGGGAAGTGGTTGGATGCTGATTAAGGCTCAGAGCAGGAGCTCAGACAGCAAACAGGTCTGGATGGGGGGGAGGGGTGGGGGGGAGGGAGAAAGGAGCCAGAGACCCCTGGGACCAGCCACGTGTCCTATGACATCACAGAGTCTCATTTCCTCGTGTATAAAATATGAGTTATCAAATCTACCTCAAGGGTACAGGGCTTAAATAGGAAAGAAATAAGAAATGTGTATAGTTAGGGTTATCATACTAAGTGAAGTAAATCAGACCGAGAAGGACAAATATATGACATAGTTTATACGTGGCATCTAAAAAAATGGTACAAATGAACTTCTTTACAAAACAGAAATAGACTCACAGATATAGAAAACAAACCTATGGTTACCAAAGGGGAAAGGCGGGGAGGGATAAATTAGGAGTTTGGGATTAAAATATACACACTATTACATATACAATAGATAACCAACAAGGTCCCACTGTATAGTACAGGGAACTATATTCAATATCTTGTAATAACCCATAATGGAAAAGCATCTTAAAAAGAATACATTTGTGAATATATGTATACATATAACTGAATCACTTTACTGTACACTTGAAACTAACACAACATTGCAAATCAACAATACTTAAATTAAAATTTTAAAAATTTTAAAATTAAAAAAAAAGAAATGTCTGTAGTAAGAAAACAAAAAACTCAGTTAAAAATGGGCAAAAGATTTGAACAGACACTTCACCAAAGTAAGTACACAGATGGCCAATAAACACATGCATAGATGCTCGACATCATCTGTCACCAGGGAAATGCAAATTAAACCACATGGAGTTACTATTCCACACCTATTAGCATGGCTACAATTTTAAAAAGAGAGAGAGACACAGCGAGAGAGAGAGAGACAGAGAGAGAGAGAGAGACGAGACAGAGAGAGACAGAGACAAAGAGAGACAGAAGCAACCAAATGCTGATGAATCTGTGGAGCAACTGGAACGTTCATTCATTATTGTTGCAAAATGGTACTGCCACTTTGGAAGACATTCCTGGAGGTTTCTTAAAGAGTTAAAGCCGGGCTTTCTTACCCTCAGTTCTGTTGACATTTGGGCCTGATGTTTCTCTGCTTGGGGCCTGTAGTGTATACTGTACGATGTTTAGCATCACTCCCCTCCCGTTCCCCATGTGTGACAACCAAAGATGACCCGAGCATCCCTGAATGTCCCCTGAGAGTCAAGATCACCCACAGTTGAGAACCACTAAGTGAAATGTACTTAGCATCTCACCCAGCCATCCCATCCTGGACATTTATCCAAGAGAAACGAAGACTCAGTCCTCTGATCTCCATAGCAGCTCTAGTCATCACTGCAAAAACTGGAAACAACCCCAAGGTCCCTCAGCTGAGGAACAGATAAACAATCTGCGGGACATACATAAAATCGCATATGTATTCTGCTGAGTGAAAGAAGACAGACCCAAAAGGCAACATATTGTACGATTCCATTTATGTGACCATCTGGAAAAGGAAAAGCTCTAGGGATGGAGAACACATCCATGGTTGACAGGATGGGGAAGGCAGAGGGGTCCATTCCGAAGGGATGAGAGGGAAGTTTTTAGTATGATGGAAATATACTATATCTTGATGGTAGCAGTTACACACTGTAGGTGTTTGTCCAAACTCACAGAAATAAGCAAGATAGGAATGTACAAGAAGAAAAGTGAGTTTTATTGTATGTAAATTATGCCTCAATAAATCAGGTCTCAAAAAAAAAAAAGAGAGAGAAAGAAAATAAAGGAGAGAAGGAAGAAAGGGGGATGGGGAGGGAGAGAGACAGAGATTGAAAATCATATTACCCTGGGCCCAGGTGGCAAACACGTAAATAATTGAAGCTTTTTAAATCATCACTTTTAAAAACAGACAGCCAAGAAGACAGGGACAGTTGGGTAAACCTAGTGACCTGACAAAGCCCAGCATTAGACTCTGGTTTAGGGTGGAGAGCTGGGAGGCACCCACCTGGGGGAGGTCCAAGAGTCAGGAACACTGGGGGATGAGCCACCCTACAACCCAAAAGTTTCCTGACATCATGCATCAAGGAGGCACAGCTCTAGAAGGTGAGTGTCAGAGTCTGGGGAACCCTTGGATGTCTGAGTCTCCCAATCCCCACATATTCAGGTGGGAAAATATGGGGATCCTCGTCCAGAAAAAATAGTGTGAAGGGCCACAGCCAAAAGGCCCACCAGATCCTGAATCTCCTTTCCTCCTGCCACATCTAGGGCTTGGATTTCCTTTCCAGAGGGACGGGTGGGGTCATTTATCTGCGTGCATCCCCTTCCCCATGGTGAGGCCCCTGAGGACAGGAGACCCATGGTCCTCACCCCTGTGTCACCTGGTGCTTGGTACAAGGTGGGGGTCACAGAGGAGGTGGAATCCAATGAGTGCTGCATTCTCCACCGACTTGATGAATAAAGAAATGAACACATGAATAAGTTAGTCGATACATGAAATGGGTTTCAGCTCTACTGATGACAATCTCCAAGTAGCTCTCTTAGAAACATCTCGAAAACTCGGGCCAGCTGATGGTTGGCACCACAGAGGCAAAGCCTGCCTGGCCTCCCACCTTCAATCATTAGCTTGGGCATCACATAGTTACAGCCATCGTGGGCTTCCCGGCTCAGCCATCTGCCACCATTCAGCGTCACAGTGTCCCCTTCCAAAATCCGAGGAAGTGCACTGGGCAGGCCCTGGCGACTGAGCAGAGAGAGGTCCAGGCGAGGCAGCCCTTCTTCTATCCAAATGCTCACCTGGTTGGTGTTTGAAGGCAAAATTCAGGGAGCCCCTGCACACTTGTCTTAACTGGGGCACACGGGGGCTTTAAGGGAATCAATTTCCCAGACTGTTTTCAGCAAAGGAAAGCAGCTGCAATCAAGACTTCCCTTATCAGCCATGCCTTCCAAAGACTCCTTTTCTCCATTTCATAGGATAAAGAAAAGTCTCTCTGCCTCTACTCGGAAACCTACTCAGTGCAGAGGGAAAAACAGGTGCAAATCAGGGTGTTTCCAATACTGAGCTTTCAGTCCAATTTTAAAAAGGCCAATGGAAGTGTTTTTGATGATGGATCATTATGTTCATTTCGGCACATGACTCTGAAGGAGTTCAAATCATTGAACAAAACCCCTTCCATTCCTATCTTCTTATTTTATGAACCAGTATATTTTTTAAAGCTTACATTAAAAAAATAGAAAAATTGATTCTGAATTCTGGCTCATCATAGCAAGAGAAATCCACGGATTCATGAATTAACTGCGGGGGGAAGAAAAAGACAGCCCCATCTATCTCATTAAGAGATGCAATTCTAACAAAATTTTATTTTTATGCTTAATAATTATTTATAAAAATGTGTAGTGAATTGGTTTTGATAGATTGGCTACTCATAATTGCACTGTTAGCTCAAACTAGAAATCAAAACATTTTTTAACTCCAGAACTTCATGGTCACAGGTAATTTTTAAAATGTAATATTAATTTCTAGGTTTTTTGTTGAGAGAATTATAATAGGGTGATTCATAAAATACTTTCAAGTATTAAAATATATTACATTAGAATACAATGCCAGTGGGGGAAATGGAGTGGAAGTGAATTCAAGGAGAGACATGAAAGTTACAAAATTTTTGTTAGAATAGACTTTGTCCCGTGTATCTTCTAAATGAATGATGATAGATGTCAAATTACCATGGCCTTTAGGCTTCATTGGATACATTTAAAAGAGTGATACAAGTGTTCTTTTTAAAATGTCAATATTTACAATGCATAAGAAATGCAACCATTTGCATTTATGAAATATTTTAGATCTCAATTACAAATATGTGAAAGTATACAAAATGTTTCAAATTCTGAGCGATGGTGGAGGATGGTACATAAACAAACAATAATAATAACAATAGCCCTGGAGAATGGTTCAGACTCTTACATTGACACTATTAACTCTTTTTTTCTTTTGCAAAAAGTGCTAACAAGCTTCAGTTATCTTGCTTCTCAGCCCACAGCTACTAGAAGCAGCAAAATAAAAAGGGGGCAGGGAGCAAGGGAGATGGGATGTCTGCCTTCAGGAGGGATACCTACAGATGTAAACAATTTCCTGTCTGGTTAGGAGGAGGAGACAGGGAAAGGAGGAGACAGGGAAATTCAAAATCAGAACCCAGTGTCACATGCACCTGGCGCTTTCAGCTTAGAGCAGACATTCACCACCTCTCCCTCTCACAGGCTGGTCCAGTGACAGGTGTGCACAGCAAGAATCATGTGACGAGAATCACTGTGTCAGCTACAAAAGACTGAGCTACAGTCCCGAAACTATTGGGGAATATGTAACACATTCCAGAAACATTTCCATGGAAGGTCTAAACACATAGGCATTTCAAAGGGCAAGCTTCATTGCTCCAGATGTTTATTCCAACAAAATCTGGTTGACGTTTTTGCTTTATCACAGGTAGGAACGGGTGTCTGTATAAGAGATGGCCCTTCATCTCCTGGGGGCTTCATGAAGCAGGCTCCAGTAGACAACGGTGAGGCTCCCAGCCCCAAGGACAGGAGGCTCATGAGACAAGCACCGGGAAGAGGGAGCTGGGGGAAATTCAGAGCATGGCTTCCGGGGCCAGGCTAAGGTATCAGATTCCAATTCCCTGGGCTGCCTGGAACAATGGGAACAATAGATGGAGATTTCAAAGTGCTGGGAGCAGTTTCTAAGCATTTCACATGTGCTGACTCACAGAATCCTCACTCCCAGTTTGTGAGGCAGTGTTAACGGCCACCCAAAGATATCAGGTCCTAACCCCTGGAAGCTGTAACTGTGACCTTGTAAGGAAATGGATCTTAGTAAATGTGATTTCATCAAGGATATTGGGATGGGGGAATTATCCTGAATTATCCAGTGGGCCCTAAATACAATCACATGTGTCCTCATAGGTAGGAGGCAGAGGGAGATCTGAGGCAGGCAGGAGAGAAGGGGATGCGAAGTCAGAGGCAGAGAAATACCAGCAGAGGAATACCAGCCCCTGGAAGCTGGAAGGGGCAAGGAACAGATGCTCCCCTAGAGCCTGCAGGGGGAATGCAGCTCTGCCCAACGAAACCATGATTCCAGCCCAGTGATACTGATCCCTGGCCTCCAGAACTGTGAGAGAATAATTTTCTGGTGTTCTAAGGCATCAAGCTTGTGGTCATTTGTTACGGCAGACACAGGCAACTAACAGACCAGCTGCACTGCACTCTTGACTCAGGCTCTGCTGCTGGGAAAACCCGGCCTCTGACAGCAGGCGTGGGTCCCAGACACATGGATCTTGATGGATGTGTTCTGGGAGGCCGAGGGTCCATTTGAACAGAAAGCCCTTTCAACGCACGCAGTACAAAACTCGCAACTCCTGGGCACCCAAGTCAGGTTGGTTTGATGAATTGGACAGATGCCCAGGTCCCATGGGAACACTGGCCCCTCAACTCAAAGGGACGTGCTTTTTAGTACCAAGCTCAGCCTTTCTGCAGAGGCAACAATGCATCTTGACCCACTAGCAGCTCCTTTATAGCCACGGCTTCAGTTAATGCAAGAATCAGTTAAAAACCGCACCTTCAAGAACCAGGATGCACAACAGTAATTAATAAAGCCTTAGTGGCCAGGGATGGAGTCAGCCTCAGTGACACATGAAGGGGCTGAAGGGAAGCCCAGAACAGTCAAATACTAATTGAGAAGCAGCTGAGAGCGTTCGGGAAGGGCGGTACCTAAAAGGGGGCTGAGGCATCGTGGGAAACAGCACAGGGATACCAGTGAAGGGAGCAGAAGCATTCCAGTAAAATTATTGCAAAGCGGGGTGTAAACATTAGGACCAAGGTCCTCAAGTTGGTTATATATATATATGCTATTTAATAAACATAAAATATTAAACATATATTTTTTTCCCTGGGGAGAAAAAATCAAATTATTTCCCAGAAAAAAGTCTGTTGTCGATCAGCTATTTCTAGCAAGCCAATTAAAAAATTTACTTCTGAGCTTGGTGAAAAAGTCATTACTGGTCTGTGAACTTCTTAAGTTAAAAGAAAACTTCTATTATGGAAACTTTCAAATATAAATAAGAAGAGAGAAAGTAAACCCCCATATCCCCACCTCTTAGCTTCAATAAGTAGCCAACTTACCACACCCACCCTTCCCCCACTGGGCTGTTTGGAGATAGACTCCAGGCATCATCTTTCATCTGTAAGTATTTCAGTATGTGTCTCTAAAAGATAAGGACTTGCTTTTTAAAAACATAGTCGCAGTATCGTAATCACACTTAAGAATTAACTATGTCCCTAATATCATCAGATAGCTTGAGTGTTCAAATTTCTTATTTCCCCAAATGTCTTATAAATGTGTCTATATATAGATACATTTATATATATTTAGATATAAATATACATTTACATTTACATTTGTTTATATAAATATGTATTTGTATTTATATATTTCACAGTCTGCATCAGAATCCACGCCAAGTCCACACAACTGGATCATACCTAAGTCTCTGATTCTAGAAGATTTCCCCTCCTTTGAGCTCTCTTCTTATCTTCCCCCCCACCCCCTGCTTTGGGATTTATTCATCAAAGAAACCAAGTCACTGGTTCTCCTGGATTCCCCCTAGCCTGGATTTTGCTGACTGCAGCCCTATGGTGTCCTGTAACCTGTTCCTCCGTCCCCTGTATTTAATCTAATCAGGTAAATCCAAAGACCTGCCAGAATCAGGCTGTTTTTGGCAAGACCACTTCATGAGGGACAGTGTGTCCTCCCGTCAGGGACATGCTTTATGTTTGATGGCCTCTTTTTTTAGATCATATAATGATATGATCTAAAAAAGATCATATCATACTGCTTAGCTTGCAGTATGGGTGATACTATAAATTCGTGCTTTCTTCTGCATTTATTAGCTGGAATATTTCTACAAAGAGAAAATGCCTCTAACTATTTGGCTAGTCTGAGGAAGCGTTTATTCAGAAAAGGAAAGATGAATGCTTGATTTTTCCTCCTGTTTATTTACCAACTTTCAAAATCATTAGTTATTTCTATCATTACAATTATTTTTCTTACTCATGCTCAACTTGCCCTCTCTTAAGAAAGCAGCAATTGAATGAGGATCTTGGAAGAGAGCAAAAAACAGAGATCAGCTGGGATGAGTTTTGTGGAAAGGGTTTCCATTCTTCACATGAAGGCAATATTTGAAAATGAGCCTGATCTAACCTGTTATTGGTGTGATAAACAGCCTCAAGGGAGAATTCTCAAAGATTGCTTTGCCTCAAATGCTTGATCCTAGTTTTGGACCAACCTCAGGTTAAGGCAAGTCACCTTTCTTAGTATAATTATCCTGTTGTGTTAAATTCAGTAATTTCTGACTTTTCTTTCAACTGCCACACAAAACTATGTGCTTGGATTTGATATGTAAATGATATCATATAATGAAAATGATCACTAACATAATATGTAACTCTAACAAGAAACCTGCTTTTGTTGCATTACAGAGAAGTGGATCATTTTGCCAAAATGTTGTGCTTTGGTGAAAGTGAACAAACATCTTTACCTGTATTGTGGGTTGGTTCTGCTAATTTTGAAATTGAAATCTCAGCAGAACACAAAAGTCGTTTCCTGAATTTTGAAACACTATACCCTTAAACTGAGAAACAGCTGTTCATATCTTTAATGCATTCTCTTTGCTGTGTGACAAAATCATTCCTCAGTAATTGCTGTAACGTCAATCCGTTTATTTAATTTAAATGCTTAACTATATTTTCCTTCTTGAAATAAATGGGACCACATGAAGTATTTCTTTACATGAAGTCCTGTACATGATGTGATTAATTTCCTGCCTTGAGATGAAACACAAATCCCAGCTATTAATAATCCGATGGCATGGGAAAGAAATCGCTCATCACTAAGTGAAATTGACCTGCAGGTTTTATTTATGGAAAATCCTTCTTTCTGGTGTCAAAGTGTCGGCTAGATTCCCCAAAACACAATTCAGTAAAAGGATTTTGTTTCACGGCAGAACATGAGTAACCATTAAACAGTATTTCTCACACTCCCAATTATTTCTGTAATTTTGGTGTGGCATATGGAGGATTCTCTTAAAAGGAAATCGCCCCTTTCCTTTCATTTGCATGTTTAATGTAAGTGATAAACTTTGACTCCAGCTTATTATGGAACGACTAATGAGCATTTGTCTGTGAGCCACAGAGATGGATGATCACCAAATTATGGGAAAATTAGACTTTCCCTACTTAAAATGTCATTTGGTTTGAGGTTTTGAAAATACATTTGAGAAAGAAGCTCAAATCTTAAGGTTTATGGTTCTTTTTTGTAATTGTAATAACAATTCAGCTAAACAGAAGATTCATACTTGTTTATGTTTGAAATAGGTTGGCTTATTGACTTCCAGTATGCTAAGCTTGTTCCAGAAAAGATGTGATGCTCTAAGGGCAGCAGATTTCTTTTCTTTTCTTCTTTTTTTTTTGGCCGCACCCCACAGCTTACAGGATTTTAGTTCCTTGTCTAGGGATTGAACCGGGGGCCACGGCAGTGAAAGCACCAAGTCCTAACCACTGGACCACCGGGGAACTCCCAAAGGGCAGCAGATTTCTAAAAATTCCTGTATTTCATTCTCAAACATGTGATACATGGCAAATTACATGTATAATTTTTCTTTCTAAAGGCAGTCACCTTTGTTGATAAGTACCTATCTGACATGGCTTCTCCTATTAAGATGTAGCCAGCACCAGAAATGCTGTAAAGTTTCACTTATATGAAGCTGAAAACCAGGGAAGACAAATCTTAGGCAATAGAGGTCAAGATAGCAGTTACCTTTAGGGGTGTTGACTGAGAAGGGACATAGGAGTCCCTCTGGGGTGACAAATGTTCTACATCTTAATCTGGTGGCTGTTACATGGGGCACACACATAAAAATTCATTGAGCTGTGCACTTAGGTCAGTCCACTTTATCAAAAGCTATATCTCCTTTAGAAAAAGTGGAAAGAAAGGAGAAAAAGAGAGGGGGAAGGGAGGGAGGGAGAAGGGTGTGCTGCCCTGAATCCGCTTTACATATTTCAACACCTAGCTTGGGCTTTGTGCAAACCAGAGCTCGGTATCACCCATCTCCATGTCAGAGGGGTCAGCTTTCCTGACCTCACAGCGACAGTCAAATTCCCTCCTAGGATGTGCTGAGTCCCCACCTCCTGTGCCCAGCCTCCCAAGAGAGCACCTGATGGTAGCACTTTGGGCTTGTAAACCTTGAAAGGCAATGAATTAAAATATCAAGGCAGTAGAAATGAGTATTTAAAACACGAAATGCACCCGAACATCAGCCTGAGTTTGGAAATCAAGTCTGACTTTCTCCAGCCTCGATGTTAAGAGCTTGGGTAGCTCCCTTTCATGAAAGGGCCGTTGAAATATTGCATGCCAGCCCCCATCTCCTCGGGATTCGCGGTAGCCTGCGTTTCATCTTCTGCCTCCATCAAAGGCAGGATGGCTTCATCACAGATTCAGAGCTTGTGTGTTGTCCGTCCCCTGGGGGCCAGCCCACAGAATTAGCATTTTCTACATGTAACTGATGAAATGTGGAATAAAATAAGGCAGCCACGATGAAGAGAGGAACAAGGGCTGCAGCCAACAAACGCTGTGGCTTTTAGGAGAGGGTGGTCCTGTGGTGGATGCAACCAGAGGAGGCTTCCTGGAGGAGGTGGAGGTTGAGATGGGATCCTTTAATAATAATAATCATAAAGCACCAGGCTAGTGCTTTATCAGTACTTCCCATTTCCTCCTGGCAGCATCCCACATGAAGGCATTATATGAGGAAACCCAGCCCCAGAGACGGTGAGGGGCTGGCCCAGATTGGAACATGGGATTGATCCCCAGTCCATGTAAGCGACAGGGTCGAACCACCGGCCATGCTGAAAAGTGTGGGTCATCTTCCCTCCATCCTCCGTCTCCATCCACAGCTGTTCTTTCTCATCCTACCCTCTACTCCAGACCTGGAGTGTCCCCAGGACAGACTTTGAATCCTGATCAAGGAAAAGGTATTTTGTATCCGAAAAGAGAAACACACTCTTGGGAAAAGCACCAGTGACGTAAACGATGGAAACAACCCAAGTGGCCACCGACGGATGATGGATAAACTCAACGTGGTCCATCCATATAACGGAATGTTATTCGGCCCTAAATAGGAATGAAGTACTGACACACACAACAACACGGATGATCCTTGAGGACGCGATGCCAAGTGAGAGAAGCCAGACACAAAAGACCACATTCCCTATGATTCTACTTAGACGAAATATCTAGAATAGGCAAATTCGTAGAGTCAGAGAGTAGATTTGAGGCCACAAAAGTCTGAGGAAGGAGGGAACGGGAACTTATTGGTTATGGCTACAGGGTTTTCTGTTTGGGGTGATGAAAAAGTTTTGGAAATAGATGGTGGTGATGGTTGCACAACATTACGAATGTACTTAATGCCACTGAACTGTGCACCTAAAAATGGTTAAAATGGTAAATTTTGTGGTATATACATTTTATCACCATTTTTTAAATTTGAAAAGTGTAATATACCCCAAATCATCAATTGTACACTTCAAGTAGGTACACGGGAGGGCGTGTGAATTATATCTCAATAAATTTGTCGTTGCTTTTTTTTTTTTGTGTGTGTGTTTTTTTTGTGTTGTTGCTTTTTAAAGCCCCCGAATCAGGGGCAGGTGTTGACACAGGAGGCTGGCCTTCAACTCCTGCCTACTCTGCCATCTTCCTACAATTCCTGGAAGGGGAAGCAGGTCCTTTTGAGGGCGAGGATCGTGTTGGTGGTTGCCATGCCCACTATGACATTGGCCGGTCAGGCGAACTTTGGGATTACAGGGCATCCCTTGCAGGGCAGGGCTGTGGATGGGGTGGAGACCACCACAGAGCCCAGAACACCGTGCTGGGACCAGGAAAGGGTCAATAACTGAGAGGTCCCAGCTAGCCCTGGGCTTTTAGAACCCCGGCCCCAAAGTCACGCTGCAGAAGAGCTCGTGGGACAGTGTTGCAGCTCTCTTTGGAACGTACAGTCTGCCTCACTGTCACTGTACTTGAGGCTACACACAATCTCCAAATGCATCATCACGCTGTACACCCTCCTCTGCCTCCGTCTCTCTCCCTTGATGTTAAGTCTTGGAACAAGTCTCGTGGTGAGGCTCCCTCCGCTGCTTCTCCTGGTGGTGAGGCTCCCTCCGCTGCTTCTCCTGGTGGTGAGGCTCCCTCCGCTGCTTCTCCTGGTGGTGAGGCTCCCTCCGCTGCTTCTCCTGGTGGTGAGGAGGCCACACTAACTTTAGCTACTCTCCACGTCTGCAGCATCTGGCAGGGTCCTCGTTGCGTCCTCACGTCGTACTGGCCAGGCCTGTGCTGCAGAATATAAGCAGAGTGGAGGGTGAGGTGTCATCTGAGGCTGTGAGACAGCTTCAGGGCCTCTTTCTGCACAAGCAAAACTTGTTCTGAAACAAAGAGCTGACAGCGTAGCAGCCTAAGAGAGGACCTGCCTGACCCCCATCCCGATAGATGGAGCGATTACTGGGGAGGGCAGGATGGAGGTGTCTGGGCTGAGAATGAGCTGGAGTGACCCCGTGGTGCCTCTTGTACAAGTATGTAACTCGTCCTTGCTCCCGATCACAAGGTGTCGAAATCCGTGTCCCCTAGTAAACACTGTTGTTTGGGGATCAGGGCAAAGTGGAGGAAGCCCAGAGCCTTGGGGGCCGTTAGCCTAATGGTAGACCACCAACATAGGAAGCAAACGGTCTCATTTGTCCTGGACGTCAAAGCTATTAAGAGATGATAAAAAACACACAGCTGGTCAGAAGACATGGCCAGAGGTGTTGGATTTCCCCCATCCCACCTTGGAAGAAGCAAGGGACAGAAAGTTAAAACCTGGGCCTATTGAAAGGTGAACCTTGGCCCCTCATCAGAATCAAGAATTTGTTACTGTTGTTTGAAGAATAGCTGTGGTAGCTAGAAACAGACGTACTGAGAAGTTAATGAAATCCAGGCTTCAGCCCTCTCCTTTGCAAGGGCCCATCCCAACACCTGCTCCTAATTTTTCATGGTATTTTGTCTTCTCTTTTTAAAGAGAGACACCCCTCCCCCCCAAATCATATATGCTTCAGATCTGGCAAAACCTGGGCCCACCCCTGTGAAGTGCTCTCCCACAGGGTACTTAAGGACTGTGCCAAGTGCACGGTCTATAACTTTGAACCTTCCGGCAATTCCCAAAGGACAAATCCTGGACAAACCCACACAGCTGCATTTTCAGTTAGTGAGCCTTTGTTTGTTTGTTCTTATTTTGTCAGGAGCACAAAGGTTAGTGAAGGGAAAGAAGTTGGGAAATGGAAAATGTATTTGCATGCTGTCAGATTATTAAAAATAAATACTTATGATGCTGTACTGACTTCCCAAATCCAAACGCTAATGAGGGCAGAGATCCAGGCCTTGGAAGACAGCCCTCTTAAAAAAAAGGCAATTATAAGATTTCATTTTCGACAGTGTCTTTTATTGTTGAGCCCTTTGGCAAAGACGTTGAAAGCAAGCCAAGCCTGCAATGGCCGCAGTGACAGGCAGCATGCTAATTCGGCGGTTCTCATTCTGACCAAGAAAGTCACAGTCTTGGGCATTCCCACTACACCAGGAATTTGACAGATTCAGTTCTCCCCTGGGACTCATTCACAACCCAACCTACCTTGAGTTCAATGCTGTGCCCTAATTGGGAGGATAGAAATGGAGTTGGCGGATGTGGCTGATGAAAGAAGAAGAGGAGGTTGGGTGACATCAGGATCATAGGCAGGACCTGGGGAGGCTGGTTCAGAGTCAGCTACAGGCCTGGCTTAGTGAGGCCCCTGCTGTTGGACCCCCCAGAAATCCAGGAGGCTGGCCTTCACTTCCATGTTTGACACAGGTCACTGGCCTCCAGATGTGGCCACTGGTACCATGGCAGTTACTGTTCCCACTGATGCTAAAATGGGAACTGGTCTCACTTGTTCCAGCCGTCAGCTCCCAATGTACAGATTGGACTGGGTGCATCTGATTGGTCAAGCCTAGATCACATGACTACAATTGAGTTGCAAGGGAAGCTGGGAAAGTGACATCAGGCTTTTTTGTTTTACGTGGGAGGCAGGTTTCAAAAGCATTAGGAGTAGACAAAAGATTTGAACAGACCCTTTACAAAAGCAGATACATGAATGGCCAATAAGCACATGAAGAGATGGTGAACATCATTAGTCATCAGGGAATTGCAATGTAAAATCACAATGAGATGCTACTATATAGCTGCTGGAGTGGCTAAAATTTAAGACTGACAATGACAAATGGTAACAAGGAGCTGGAGCAACTAGGATTCTCATATGTTGTTGGTCAAGGTGTAAAATGGTACAACCACTTTGGAAAACAGTTTAGCAGTCTATCTTATAAAGTTAAACATACACTTACCACACAACTCAGTGATTTCACTCCTAGGTATTTACCTAAGAGAGATGAAAATATATGTCCATACAAAGACCTGTGTGTGAACGTTCATGAAAACTTTGTTCATAATAGCCTAAATCAGAGACAGTTAAAATGTCCATCCACAAGTGAACAGACAGATTTACAAATTGTCATGCATCTGTGAAATGGAATCCTATGCAGTTTTAAAAAGGAATGCAACCACATGGATGGATCTAAAAATACTGAGGTGAGTGAAAGAAGCCAGTCCTGTAGGAGTACCTACAGGATGACTAGATTTTCATGAAACTCTAGGAAAGAGAAATCTACTGCCTTTTGATAGAAAGCAGATCAATAGTTGGCTGCAACCTGGGGTTAGGAGTATGTTTAGACTGGGAAGGAGCTCAGCAAGGGAACCTTTGGCAGAGATGGAAATGTTCTGTATCCTGATTATGGTGGTGGTTATATGTGTATATACAGTCAAAACTCATTAAACAAAAATACATGCATTTTGCATTGCATTGGATATAAATTGCACCTCAATAAAACTGACTTTAAAGAAGCGTTAGGAGAACACAGGGCCTGCTTTCAGATAGTTTACTTCTTTTTAGGGGAGTCAAGGGAAACACACATTATTGAGCCCCTGTGATGGGTCTTATGTATTACATGTGTGATCTCATACCATCTAATCCTTCATAATAACCCCTAAGAGATATTTTGTCCATTTTACCAATAGGGAAATTGAGACTGGAAAAATGGTCATCCACAACTAATAAAAGATTAAATTATTAATTAATTCATTGATTTGAAAACCATGGTTTATTTGCTCAACCAACATTTATGGAGTGCTTACTGTGTACAAGGCTGTGTACCAGGGTTCTGAGCTCCCACCTCCAGGAAATCCTATGTAGAAGACGGCAGACAGCAGTAATCTGATGGCGGAGGGATGTGTGGATGTGGGAGCAGGGCCGGACAGATCAGGAGAGGCTCCTGGAGTCTTGAAGAGTGAGCAGGAGGGAGTTATTGATTTGAGAAAATGGCAATGCGAGGGGGTACTTTCAACTGTCCAGAGCTACCTGGATGGGTCTAAGCACAGCTTCCCCATGGATGGGGATAGTCTGGACAGATGGAGGAACTCAAGTTGCACAGTCTTGGAATTGTTCTGGCAGGACATAGAGAGTCATAGCAGGTGTTTGAGCAACATGGTGATGTCATCAAGGTGCAGATAAATATCTTCCTTATAATGGCGTTAGCCTGGGAAACTCCTTCTCGTCCATCCTGGCCCAGCCTAGATGCTACCTCTTTGGAGAAACTGTCAAAAAATCACAGTGCAAGGGAGATCAGTTTGGTGCTTTGTGTCTACCTAGAGGGGTGGGAGGGAGATGCAAGAGGGAGGAGATATGGGGATATATGTATATGCAAATTTTTGATTATGAGAGCAAACTTCTATTGGTCCTAGAGGGTCACCTATCAGGACCAACAGGCTTGCTGATCCCTTGTTGACAGTTTGTCTGGTCCTATAGTTTCCAGGGGGATGCAGCCAGGAGCTGCATTGCCACCCTGCGCCCAGGGCCACTCTGCTAGAGTGTGGGATTCCCTCTCCTGCCTCTGGACCCTCTTCTGTATTCTTCCATGCTGCTCTCTGCCCGGGCCTGCCTGTGCGGCCACACCTATTGTCTCCCTACCCTCCGGCTTCTCATTTGGTTCAGCGATGGGGAGCCCAGCAGGTGATGGAGGGAGGGGAGGGGTGTCTGTGTATGGAATCCTCTGCTCTCTTTCGGCAGAGTCACCACAGGCTGGCTGCAGCCTTTGACCAGGGCGACTGGCCCTCTCCCCTCAAGGTTCTATGGGGTCAGTCTCAGTGACCACGGCTGTCCCCTGCACCCACAGGCCTCTGGGCAATCATGGGGCCCAGGGCACTGCCTCAGCCTCCTGGCTTTCCTAACCCCTGCTCACACCTTTGACAAGTCTCTGGTAAGCGCTCCTCAGATTATCCTATCATTTTGTGTCCCTAAATGCTGTCGCTATCAGTACAGCCCTCCTTTCTAACCACACTCAGTGTTTGCTTCTCCTGGTGTAGTCCCTTGAGTTGGTACAGATCTGGGCCAGCCACCTATGCCAATCAGGTCCCAGCCAGGTTGGTCCAATCAGAGCAGAGCACAGGACACTTTGACTTGGGTTGTGGGAAGCTATTCTCTTGCTCAACCTCTGCATCCTCTCCCCTCCCCCCAACACCCCCAGCCAGGAGAAGGATGACAGCTGCAGCTGCAAGTCTCATGGCAGCCATCTTTTCACCATGACGGAAACTGGCATGAGGAATAAGCCAACAAGCAGAGGAGGGAAGATGAGAGAACAGCAGAGAAACTAGGTCAGAGCCTGCTCGGACAGCCTGCTGCAGAACTCTTCCGTTTCATAAGATAACAAACCTTCTTTAGCTCAAGCTAGTTTGTATTGGATTTTCCACCATCTGCAAAATATACCCTCAAGAGATTTACTAAGGACAGTCCCTAAACCTCTTTACCTTCCTCATCTTTATCCTAATGGATTCTACTCCACTTTTTACCCATTTGCATTTCTCTCTTAGATACACAACTGATTATTTCACTTCTAGAATGAAAACCCGGTGCTTATCTTGTGTAAGTAACCGCTTTCATTTCAGACCTTTATTATCATGTTTATTCTTACCCCAGAGTCTGGAACCATCCTCCATTAACGTGTCAGCGTCGAGCTCCCCGAAATAAAGTACTGGAGCACAATTGAGTTGGGCTAATTAAAGATGTGTATCATGGGTGAAATTGTCTCTTTGGAACCGAGAAATTCATTATGTTTCTTTGGCTTGGTGACCAGATTTGGAAGACAAACCAAGAGATACACATAATCGTTTGCTGTCTACAGTCCTCCCGATACATTTTCTCCCGTCCTCATTTGCTTTTCCAGATTCTGTGGGTACCTGAGGATGAATGTGTGATGGGATCTAAGGAGACTGACTTCAGATGGGAGGTTCTCGGAAAAGCTCTCTTTCCTCCCGGGACACGTGACTGGGGAGGAGAAGCAGGAAACTGGAACCAAAGGGTGAGGCTCAAAGGGCCATGTCCAAGGAGGGTCCATCTCCCTGTGCATCAGAAATGGGTCTGTTTTTTTGCCAAAATCAACACAGAGAAGTGGGAGTTTCTGTAATGGGATCCAGATGGCAGCGACCTGAGCTTCTGGAGAGGAATAGTTGCTAGAAAGGGCCCCACGGCCCTCCTCCCCCATCCTCCCTGGAAAGGGCCCTGTGGGACTGTTCTCCAATCCTCCCCCATGTGCTCCATGACCAGGTATTTGGTGTGAGCCTTGGAGAGTCATTAGGAGAGCAGCCCATAAGACCACTCTCACTTCCGACACCAGTGGTCTCCAAGACCACCCTCTGGTTGGATAATTCACAAGAAGGATGCGTGGAACACACTGAGAGCTGTTACATGCATGGTCATGCTTTACTACAGCAAAGGACACAAATCAGTGAAAGGGAAAGGCTCATGGGCAGAGTCCTAGAAATTCCGAACATGGAGCTAGCTTCCAGTTGTCCCAGCAGAGGTAAGGACATCCAGCAGAGGTAAGGACAGTGCTAGCATCTCCCAGTAACAACATGCAACAACGTGTTGTATCCTGGTGGTATACTGCCCGCCAGGGAAGCCCCCTGAGCCTTGGTGTCCAGAGTCTTTATTGGGCTCCATCACACGGACATGGTTGTCTCCCCACATGGCTGACCTCAGTCTCCAGTCCCTCTGGAGGTCAAGCTGACCACATGTGTCCCCAAGCCCCCACCTTAAATGACATTGTTAGACTGTCTGGCATGGCCCAAGGCCCCCAGGTAAATGAAGACACTTTTATCAGGCAGGACATTCCAAGGCTTAGAGATCACCTCCCAAAAGCCGAGGGCAAAGGCCATACCTGTCTTTGAGCAAAGGTTAAAATCCTTCACTATACACCATTCTGTTGTGTTTTTTCCCCCCAATTTTTATCAAGTTTTAACTTACCTACAGCAAAGTGCACACAGACCTTAAGAGAGCAGCTCAATGAATTTTCACACAAATACAATCAGGCAGCCATCACCCACATGGAAACACAGAGTGTTTTCAGCCCCTAGAAGGCCCTACATGCCCCCCACCCAGTCAGCATCCCCCCACGCCCCACTCTGCCAGAGCAACCACTACTCTGGCTTCTATCACCACGAAATAGCTTTACCTGTGGTTGAATTTCAAATAATCACCCTGCTGTTTGGATGCCTCGTGCTTGGCTTCTTCGGCTCAGCGTCTAGCCTGTGAGATTCATCTGGGCTGTTGTGTCTATTAGTACTTTTTTCCCTTGTGATTGCTGAGCGGTTTTTCCAATCATGTGAATGTACCACAATATGTCATGCATTCTGCTGTTGATGGACGTTTGACTTCATTCCAGTTTGGAGAAATTCATGCAAAAGCTGCTGTGAACACTGGTTCCCCAAGTCTCTGGTGGCACGTGCAAACTCTGTCACGTTTGTGGCGTGGAATTGCTGGGCCACGGGGCGGGGTAGACTTTACTAGGTACTGATGGTTTTCTGAACTGGTTGTACCGATTTACTTACCAGATGCTGCTTGGAGCCATATCCTGGGATGAGTTGGGGTAAAGGGACCTAAAGTCAGAAGTGGATTAATTTGCTAGTGCAGGTGGAGCCCCCCCTGCTGGAGGGGGGTGTAGGCCCCAGAGAACCAGGAGACCAGCTCCTCATCAAGCCCCACTTCTGCCATAGATTGGCCTCCTGGGGGAGGATACCTGAAAACAGGTTCCTTCCAGGCTAGCCAGGCCCAGCATCTTGAGTCGATCACTGGAGACTTTCTCCTTCTTCCTTCACTTGCCTTGAGGAAGGTCCTGGCCCAGAGGGGTGTCCCAGGAATGTCTGGCTGTGACTTGTTTCTTTAAGGGAACCCTCTGCTCCAAGTAGACACCTGGCCAAAATGTCCTTGGGCCTTTCCCACTTGCAAGTCTTTGCTCACACTACTTTCCTTCCCCCAAATTCCTTGTCTCTATCTATCTGACCAATCCATCCAGCTGGTGAGGTTACCCCAGCCTGCCTCCTCCTAGACGGCCTCAGAGACACTCCTCAGCCTGGCCCCCTCCCCACAGCCTCCCCAGAGGGCAGCTGACACAGGAGGATCTTTCTTCTGCAAAATCAGCTACAAAAGGCACTGGGAAATCTGCACAGAAGACTGCCCCAAATGGTCCAGTTCATCCCCAAAACAGACCCTCCAGTGTTTCAGAGTCTACTCAAGTGCCAGGCTGAGTCAACCTGACTCAGAGCATTTCCCCCAGAGTCATTGGAGCACGGAGTGGCCAAAATGTCCTGGGAATCTAGTTCTCAGACTTTTCACCAAATTCCAGATCCGTTCATACAACGTGGGCCTAAGACAAGCTACAGATGTCATGTCCTAAAGAGTAAATCGGGGTTTTAGAATTTTAGGGCATCTTACAAAGAGAGAGCCCAGACCAAATCCCTCATTTACAGATGAAGAAACTGGACTCAGATGAGGGAGCAGGCTTACTGCCAATTCCTCCCTGCCAGGCTCTATACTTTTGCGGATAGAACCGGTAGTAAAAGGGTTTTACGATTAATGTAATAAATGTCATTCCGTGGGCCTTCTGCAGAATTGTCAGCTTAGAAAGGCTAAAGTGAGATCTTTTCTGATCACATTTTAAGCTCTGTGATTAACCAACAACATGGCTTGAAGCCACGAAAAGTACAAGAAATGCTCCTAGCCAGCACGGAGATTTCATGGACACTGGCAGTTGAGACGTGGAGAAACCCCCAAGATTGGGGCACTGCCCGACTTTAAGAAGGAAGGGTCAGATTGGGGAGTAACAAAAGAGACCCCAGATCACGGAGTTCGTGGAAACAGACACCCCATCACGGCAGCTTTCACGCATGCGTGCTGGGCACCGAGCATCTTTTATGACTTTGTTGTTCTTTTGCATTTGTTACCAAAAGCATCCTTTTCAGCTTTAGGTCAAATTTAGGGATACACATGTATAATTACACTGGCATTATATGGCTGCACATAAAACCTGGTGACTGTGGAATCTCATTAGTTTTTACTTTGGTAAATCACCATCCTTGGTTAACTCACCAAAGAAACGGTGTGTTCTCTAAGTAGCCGTCAGCTGCAGGTCTGCCCGCCAGAGCCTCCCTAATTATGAAGCACTCTCAAGAGCTCATTAGGAACTAAATTATATCCTAGTCACTGAGGAAGCCGACTTCTCATTTTGCAAGGAAGCACGCTGGTTGGATGAAGGAGCTTTGCTACATCACTCATTCATTCATTCATTTGCACAATATCAGATTGGAGATTTCTTCCTCTGCCTGGAATGTCCTTTCCCGGGAGCAACTCCTCTCTCCTGCTCTTTCCAGACTCAGCTCATGCCTTCCTGATGGAAAGAAGACCTCAGTTTAAGGTGGCATTCAGGGATGAGAGACTGAAACAGAAGCAAAAACAGCCAACCTATCTGTAAAAGCAGAACTCATCCAAACCACAGTCTGCTTCAACCAGCCCCAGACAGCCAGGACTTTATCCCCTGGCATCTTCCCTAATTTTGTCCCTGCTTCCAATTTAGAGCCAACCAGAGAAAGCCAAATATGCTCCCCTAACAAATCACATAAGATGCTCTCTTCCGTGAGCCTCCCCCAGCTTCCCCAGGCCGACTGGGGCATGTCTGCCCCTTCCCTTTGGTCCACTGTAATGCTTCTGAGTCTCTGCCAAACACCAGTGACAGGGGCTGACTCGCTATAGGAGGCTCTGAATGCACAGCCTTTGCTTGATCTCATTGGTTTCCTTGCTGATCAGTGCCTCCACCACCCAGCAGCCTTCTCCCCAAGCCTGAGGTCTCACCCCCTCCCCAGCTCACCTCCATCACCTCTGTCTTCTTGGCAGGTTAGAGTCGCCCATTACGTGTCTGTCTCCCCGGCACTCGGCACAGGGGCTGCCACGGCCAATACTCATCAAGCAATGGAATGAGTGAAAGATGTGAGTACTTACCCACTTGGTGTGGCAGTGACAGAATGCTAGAAGCCCAAAGTCCTTTCTCAGCACCCACGTAGGCATTAGGCCAGTGAAGATCAAAACGTGTGCTTCCCTGGACTCTGAGATGTTCGTGTAACAGAGGAGAACTTGAGTGTTCTTCCGTAGCACGGAGCACAATTGTGAATTTACACGTCCACGTGGTTCGGGAGTGACTCACAGCCTCCTCCTCTAGGCTGTGAGCTTCAGGACGGCAGGGATGTGACTTTGTTCGTGTTATTTGGCATCTTTATTTGTACCCGGCACATAGTAGGTACCTATTAAATGTCAGAGGAAGGAAGGAAGGGAGGAAGAAGAGAGCAGAAGTTGAGCAGAACCTTGGGGTGTCTAGGTATCCCTCTCCCCCTTAACCTTTACCATCTTCACCCCTCCCCCCTTGTTTCTTCCAGCTTCTGCAGGCACATCATAAAGGCCAACCAATGGGACTTCCCTGGCGGTCCAGTGGTTAAGACTTCGCCTTCCAATGCAGGGGGTGCAGGTTCGATCACTGGTCAGGGAGCTAAGATCCCACATGCCTCGCGGCCAAAAAACCAGAACATAAAACAGAATCAATATTGTCACAAATTCAATAAAGACTTAACTAACTAACTAAATAAATAAATAACAATAAAGATCAACCAACACAGGGCAGTTGTGAGGATTCTGAGTGAATGCATGGAGGAATAATGTGTTTCTGAGCATCTTTAAGTGGGGTTGTAATCCCATCGCTGGCCTGAACCACCCCCCCAGGGGGGCACCAGTGAGACAGTCCCCACCCCCCACCCCATTCCTCCAAGGCGGGGCCTGACCCCCAAGCAGAGGCTAGGACGGGGCATTCATTCTGCCAAGGCTGGGAGCCTCTGTTGAAAACAACACCAAGTGCCAAGCACTACCAATTATTCTGTGAATTTTGCAGGAAACATAAATATTACATAGCGCATCGCTTCAGTTCTGCCAGCCCTGGAAGCAGGTGCTACACGCACTCCAACATGGTAATTAGTCGGACCTCCAGACTGGTCATTAGGAAAGACCAGGGTGAGAAGGGTCCGGTGTCAGAGAACATCCGGAGTCGAGTTTTCTGTTGTCTCCTAAGAACTCCAAATTTTATTTTAATTCTGGTGCTATCTGAGGCTGATAACAGCCTCACCAAATCCAAATTAAATACATATTTTAGGGATTTTAATCTAAGCCATACCAGCAAGTGTGCCACTTTGGGAATGAATTATTTATTTGTCTGGGGCTGAGGGGAGATTCGCACAAGCAGACCAAGGCCCTGGAGTAGCAGCCGTTACATTTAAAGGGCAGCCTGAGGCCAGCACAGAGTCTGGTCTGCCACCTGCCTGATGCCCTGACAGCCCACCTGGCTACCCTCAGGTGTCACAGAAAGTGGACCAGGTGGCTCCGCCCAGGAAATGCTTAAAGATGTGCTTGTCTCAGACTTTGCTTTTCCACGTGCTCTTGGAAGCATGTCTCTGAAAAGCTGACTGAAATTTTTAGGTTTTGAATCCCCACCTAGGAAACAAACTTCTAGAGGGAATATCGAATCAATCTGCTTTCTCATTCTGAGCTGGGAAGGGTCTGCGTGTTCTCGCCCACGCTATTTACAGGATTTTGTCTGGGTTTTGTCAAAGCATCGCAAGTTTAGCTGGGGGCACTCTGGGGCCACGTGGAGCGTGTGCCCTGATCCCAAATCCCTAAGGGTCTGAATTAACGTCCAGATGGGTCTTCATCGTTAATCAGTGCTCCAGCCCAAAGAACACGAAAGCCTGGATTTATTCTGTCCAACAAAACTTTCTGCCCCAGTGGAATGTTCTCCGTCTGCATCATCCAGTACAATGGCCACCGGCCACATGTGGCTACTTGAAATGTGGATAGTGTGACCAAGGAGTTGAACTTCTCATTTTAAAGTTTCATTTGTTTTTAGTTCATTTTAATTTTAGAATAGATACTTGATATAGTTATCGGAAAAACCTTAAGAATGCTTGGAACAACTTGGACATGTGGATCTGCTTTTTCAACTGCAAATTTTATGAAGTCTAAATACAGACCAAGAACGTCTGATGAAAATTTAGGTCTGAATTGAGACATGCAGTGAGTGTGAAATATTTCATTCATCTTTCTTATATTGATTATATGTTGGGGTGATAAATGTTTTGGATAGGTTGGGTTAAAGAAAATGTATTATTAAAATTCATCCCTTCTATTTCATTGTGTTGTTTTCACGTGACTACTGGAGAATTCAGACCACTCGTGTGGTTCATGCAGTGACTGGTGGCAGTGTTGATGGCCCAGCCTCAGCCGGGTGCTGGGCATGGAGCTGATGAAGTCCTCAGCAATCACAGGGCTCAGGGCTGTTGGTGAGACAGACAATAAGTAAGTAAGCAAGCGTGAAAATAGCAGGAAGGCAAGAATGTTCTGAAGAAATCCTCCATATGCATGGAACCCTCAATGACCATGTGTCTCCAACCTGAACAACTGTACTTGGTGGACCTGCTGGGGGCCCTGGACACTGCTCCCTAAATCAAAAGCAGAAAAGTCAACACCCAAGGCCCAGGGGAAGTCCTGACACCAAGGCCTCAGTGCCTTCATTTTCAGAACTAAAATCAGACCCCAAGTCCAACAGCAAGATCTCCATTTGTAGTCTCAGCTCTTCTGGAAAACATGGACATCACATGTAAGATCACCTGGGCGGAGAACACTGTCCCCCGCCTCCCAATGCACTTCCTGACCTGGCCCTGCCCATGGTTGTCACCACAATTGCAGGTTAATGGCTTCTGTTGCAGCAGGGAGTCCCACTCTTTGTAATGGGAGAGTCCCTTGGTAAAGTCAGAAAAATCCACGGGGGCAAGGATGGCGGCTGTGCTCCGAGCATCTGTGGATTGAGACACCAGTAGAGAACAAAGAGTGAATGTGAATTAATTCAGGCACGTTTAAAAAATAATTTGAAAGTTATTTATCGCAGCATCTACATACATTTGAAAATTAATACCTGGTGGGGAGACTTTGTGCCAGCTGCAGAGTGGAGTGGCAGGGGCAGATTCTGGAAGCCTGGTGGTAACTCCTGGCCTCAGGCTGGGAGCAGCCACTCGGGCTCTGGTGAGGGGAGGGATCTGTGGGCAGGAGGGAAGGGGGAGGAGGCCGAGGTGAAGTGCAACCAGCAGGTCTTAAGTGCTGACACCTCAGCTTGGATTCAGGAGGCATTTTTTTCCTCCCAGGGGCCCCGGTAGGAGGTAAGTTTCCTGCGGGGTATGTTACCTGAAGGAGAAACTGTGCCCAGGACTCAGGCTCCATGGGGCTGGACAAGCTGTGTCCAGACATGCCCTGGGCAGAGGCCACAGCTAGGTCAGTGATGCTGAAGCAAGGCCATGGGGCGGAGCCTCTGAGCCCTGCCTGTGCCCTAAAGTTGGGGTCTATAGAAGCTGACTGAAACAAGAATTTGAGGACAAGTGGTTTATTGGGAGGGAAAGTGATAGGATGGGGAAGTGAGATGCAGGGATTAATCCCATGGGGGGACCCCAGGACCCCGCATGAAACACCCACCTCACAGTTACCCCATTAGAACCCAGTGCTGTCTGGTGGGGTATTTATACACTATATTAGTTATCTATTGTTGCAGAAAAAAATCATCCCAACCCTTAACAGTTTAAAACAATGAACACCTGCCATCACGCTTTCTGTGCTTGGGGAATTCAGGAGCGACATAGCTGGTGGTTCTGGCTTAGGGTCTCTTAGGAGGCTGCAGTTAAGATAATGTCTGGAAGGTTCAGCTGCTGCAAGAGGATTTGCCCCTGGGGCTTCCCTGGTGGCACAGTGGTTGAGAGTCTGCCTGCCGATGCAGGGGACACAGGTTCGTGCCCCGGTCCGGGAAGATCCCACATGCCGCTGAGCAGCTAGGCCCGTGAGCCATGGCCGCTGAGCCTGCGCGTCTGGAACCTGTGCTCCGCAATGGGAGAGGCCACAACAGTGAAAGGCCCGCGTACAGCAAAGCGCTGGGGCTCAAAGGAAGTAGGAGTCTCTGCCCAGGAATCCAGGAAGGCTTCTCAGAGGAGGTGGCTGTGGAGAGAGGTTTTCCAAGGGAAGAAGGTGCTCCCACCAGGGGGACACAATTCATCAACTGGTTGACTTCAGGAACTGTGTCAGGTGCTGCGGCTGAGGGGAGCACAGTGCGGGGGGCGGGGAGGGGAGATGCCACATGGCCTCATGGCCAGAGGTGGCTGAGAGCACAGGCTGTCCTGACAATGATTTTGTTTGTTGCTACTCTGTTGAGCTTGGTTCTGAGGCCCTCTGTGTATGATCTCACTTAATGTTTGTAGACACTCTAAGACAAGTAATGCTACTAACACCCCCAGTTTACAGAAAGGGAAACTGAAGCACAGGAAGTTAAGTGGCTTGTGTACAAGTTCAAGCAGCTTTTCTTTGGCTGAGGGAGAAGCAAGTGCAAAGGCCCTGGGGCAGGAATGACCTTGGGGGTTAATGAAAAAATCAAATAAGTGAGTCAAATCTGGTTATAGGTCAGGTTCTGGGGGTGGGTGGGGGCTGGTAGAGGGAGAGATGGGCTGAAGGACAGTTATTCCTGGGAGCGGCTTAGCCCAAAGACCTCAGAAGGAGGGCTCATGTGTCCGGCAAGAGCCTCTGATTTCCTCCCCAGATCCAACCCCACGTGGGGAGGCTGATTTCCCAAGAGAACCAGCTGCTTGGTATCTGTTTGGATTTGCCATTAGGACACTAATACTTCTAACTTAATTTTTTTTTTTTTTTTTTCATTACGCGGGCCTCTCACTGCCGTGGCCTCTCCCATTGCGGAGCACAGGCTCTGGACGTGCAGGCTAAGTGGCCATGGCTCACGGGCCCAGCTGCTCCGCGGCATGTGGGATCTTCCCGGACCGGGGCACGAACCTGTGTCCCCTGCATCGGCAGGCGGACTCTCAACCACTGTGCCACCAGGGAAGCCCTAATTTTTCCTTTGTGTCTCTCTCCAGGTGACTCACTCTGAGTCATTTCTAAGAAAAACGTGCCAGAGGTGAAAATCAGCGGATTTTAAATGAAAATCATGCTGGGCATCGACCCTGTCTGGCCTGGGGCGGTGCACACAGTCGGTGCTCAGCATATGCTGAGTATGTGTGAATGACCTCACCGGATAGGATGCTCTGTCCGGTCCCTCATAGACCTTCCTACTGCAAAGGAGCATTGGGAGGAGGGAGGCCCGGCCCCAGAGGTTGCAGGACACAGGACACGCACCAGAGTGAGTCAGGACGAGCAACAGGCCAACTCACTAGCAGTCGTGGACATCTCCTAGAGTGGTGCCCGGCATCCTCTACCCAGCCTGAGTTTCTGGAGCACCTGCCATGTCCCACTTGGGACACAGGGGTTGTGGCTGCTACCTCCACATGACCCTGGTATGTGTCCACATGGCTTTCCCAGGACGCGGGGCTGATGGGGTTCCTAGGACACAAAGCCCCAACCAGGAGTCTTGGGTGGCCCAATGGTCAGTCTTGTCCACTCTCTCTCTCGGTCCTCTGGGGGCTATTTGAGGAAATCGGGCCAGATAAGCAAGGGCCAGAACAGGAATTCTGCCTGCATGGTCTTCTTATTCCCTGGTTCTCATCCCCATAGGACCCCAGGGGCCACCCTGGCCGCAGACCTCAGCTCCAAAGTGAAGCCAGTTCCGCTGCTGGTCGCTGCCCTCTGCATGTGAACATCAGAGCAGAAACGAGATGCTTCCATGGCGGGATCAGCAGCCTCCAGCTTTCTTTTCATCTTTACAAAAGAAACACAAACACAGTAAGTGGGGGTCAGAGTAGGGGTGGGGAGGGTTCCAGCTCCACGGGGGAGAAGGCGGGCCGGCATGCATCTGGGTTATTCCAGCTCTGTGATGCTCCCAGACAGGCCTCTCACTGTGGCCCCAGGAGCCTGATGGTCATGTCCCTCCTCTGTTTACTCTCTGCTGTCACCCCCGACAGGCTCCAAAGGAAAACAGGTTAGCAGTTCTCACCCTCCTCAGCTTCAGACCTCTTCAAGTAAAACGCCAAGCTGCCTCTGCAGGGATTTTCAGAATATATTTCTGTGTAATTTGGGATAGTTCAGTAATTTTCCAGAAATACATTACCTAGGCCCGCTGCTTACCTTTCACGTAAATATTGTTTTCCCATTGTAATAATTATAATGGTATTTACTATGTATTAAATACTTACTGTATTCCAGGCACTGCAATTCTGGAAGGGAGGTGTTCTTATTGTCCTCATTTTCCACATGAATAAACAGAAGTTCAAATAAATCCTCTGTGCAAGGTCGTATTCTAAGTGATGTGGCCAGATCTGCCTGTCTCTGTCAGGCAGCGAGGATCTTATGCCCAAAGCCATTCCCAACACCCTTTCCCTTGCCTTCTTCTTCTAAAGAGATGGAAAGCTAAAATACTCATCTTGCCAGACTTACTTTGCAGGTAGAAGTGGACAAGTGACCAGTTTTGGCCACCTGTATATAAACAAAAAGGACTAGGCAGAAGCTCTTGGAACAGATTCAGCCATTTAAATTTCTCCCTTTATTCTTTCTGAAGTGTAGATATGATACCCGGATGCACAGCAACCATCTTGTGACCGTGAGGTCAAGTCCACATGCCAAGAATTGCTGTGTAGGAAGGTAGAAGTAATTGGGTTCTTTGATGACATCAGTGGATTACCTTCCCCAGGATCCTTGTTTCATTAGGCAAATAAACTTCTTATTTATTTAATATACCACTTATTGGGTTAGTGGTTTCACGCAAACAAACAAAATCATAACTGAGACCTGGCTTCCAAAGCCCATAGTGTTACCCAATTTTGAGGCTGCCCATCCAGGGGACTTTGGGCTGGGCCCTGGGAAACAGCATTAGAATAAATTGCAATTTGTAAAAAGCCAAGGATTCTGACCCACAAAATACTACCAGAGTGTCCAGAGAATTTTAGGGGTGGACCAACAATGTCATTTCTGGGGTCAAAGAATTTGAGGTCTCTGCGGAGGACCTGCTTCCCACAGGAGAGTTAGGAGGCTCCTGCTTGGAGCACAGTTGGTCAACAAACCTTGTGCTGATTTCAGGTCATGCCCTCCAGGCTGCTTTTGTCACTGTCCCTCTCCCACTTTGGGGAAACTGTGGCAGTGCCATGTTTTCTGTCATACCTAGGCCCCACAGGATTCTGGCAAATTACTCAGTGTCTCAGCTCTTCGAACTGCCATAACAGAACAGCACAGCCTGGGTGCTTTGAACAACAAACATTTATTTTCTCACGGTCTGGAGGCTGGAAGTCCAAGATCAAGATGTTGGCAGGGTTGGTTTCTGGCAAGACCTCTCCTCCTGGCTTGTAGAAGGCTGCCTTCTCTCTGTCCTCACATGGTCCTTTTTCTATGTGTGTCCCGGGAGAGAGAGGGATAGAAAGGTCTTCTGCTTCTTATAAGGACACTGGTCCTGTTTGATTAAGATTCCTCCCTATGACCTCATTTAACCTCAATTACCTCCTTATAGGCTCTGTCTCCTAATATAGTCACATTGAGGGGTTAGGGCTTCAACATGTAAATTTAGGGGGGACACAATTCAGTTCATAACACTCAGCAAAGACGATGCTGTGGTCCAGGCCCAGCCAACTTTGAGGGGAATCCGAGAAGCTTAGGTCTGCCCCCTCTGTCTCTATCAGGGCAGTTCATCTGGAGGTGGCACTAGCTGGATGGCTGTGCAGGTCTCAGGCAAGCCACTTCATTTCTCTGAGCCTCAGTTTCCTCATCTGTAAAATGGGTATGAAAATAACTTCTATATTACAAGATTAGCATAAGGATAAAATGAGGTAACACATGTGAGGTGCTCAATACAGCAGCTGTAAGCACTTTTAAATTTTATTCTATTATTTTTTAAATGTTATTTATTTTATTAATTATTATTATTATGTGTTGTGAGGGACATTACTGCTGTTTCTCACTCTCCATCCCTCTTCTCCTTCTGGACCCCAGAAGGATGGCACCTCCCGCCCCCTTGAAGTGAGGCATGGATGTGTCATTTGCATTGGCCAATGAGAAGTGAGCAGATGGTCACGTGACCTTCCATAGGGAAGCACTTCAAAATCTAGTGCGTGATGTTCCCAGATCTTTCTTCCCTGGGAAGATCATGCTGATGGGGAGGCTACACAAGACCAAAGCAGCTCACGTTGGGACAACACCCCTATGGGACAACACATAGAGGACAGCTGCCTGGAAAGCCACCTGGACTGGAGGTAGAATTTATGTGAACAAGAAATAAACACCACCTGGGTGAAAGCCACGAGATTTGGGAGCTATTCATTACTTTTCAAAGCCCAGCTTAACCTAATACACTCTTCCAAGTAAACTCTTTAATAAACTGATAATAAAATCTTCAATAAACCATCCTGGCTGGAGTGGTAGCTACCATTGCAAATGAAACATTGTTCTAAGCCTTTTGTTCCTAAGGTAGAAAAGATGACCCTCTCTTCCTAAGAGGGAGAGCTGGGGATGCCCTGGAAGGAAGATGTTGGTTCTAATCTGCTCAGGAGGGCCCTCACAGGCACACAAGCCAGTGGCTCTGGCTGGGTTGATGCACAGGATACAAAGTGGCTTTGCCGAGGGCCACCTAGCCTGCAGAGGCACAGTCTACGGAAGCTCTTCGGGGCATCCAAGCCCAATGGGCAGAGAACAGAGGTGGAGCCCCGAGGCCTGGGAGATAGAGCAGGAGGGGTGCTCTGGGTCAACAAGGTCAGGAAAGCAGAGGACAGAGGCAAGAGCACAGGGGCAACTTGCTCCCTCAGTAGAGAAACAGAGGCAGACGCCCTCCCAGGTTTGCAGTGGTTTCGTGACATCATCGACAGGTATTAGAGGCAAAAGGGCCTGAGATCAGGGGCCACATGACAGAGTCACGTGGCCCTGCTGCCACCTGCTCTTCCATCAAGATCCCTGATGAGCACGATGGGAAGGAAAGAACAAGGATCACCCATCAGCCATCAGAAGGCGAGGGACCAGGTGCTACCTCCCCCCAGCTCCCTAGGAAGTGCTCAGCTCTGACAGATGCCAGCACTGGCTTTGGATCTCACAACACCAGAGGTCACACGTCACTGCCCCCATTTTACAGATGAGGACACTGAGGCCCAGAGATGCCAAGTCCCGACCAAGTCACATGGCCATTTGGGTGGTCGGAACAGGTGTTTAAACCCAGGGCTGCTGGATGGAAAGCCTGTTCTTCTAGTAGGTGGCTGACGGCCGACAGCTCAGAGGGGATCCCTCTCTCAGTGATCCAGGAGGCTGGTAACAGTTTGGGGGAAATGACCGTGGCCTCAAAAGGGATCTGGGCAAGGGTCTGGGACAATGATTTAGGCATGAGTCTGAAACCCCAGTGTGGTCCCCAGACCTCCAAGCCTGCATTAGTCCTGGGAAGCAGAGAGAAACCCGGAATATGGGATGGAGTAGACCCAGCCCCGGCTTCTGACACCCGCCCTGCAGGGGACAGATGGTCTCGGGTGTTTGGCTCACCCCCCGTGCCTGACATTCCTTCTACAGCCTGTCATCTGAAGGCCTGGCCCGTTTCCCTTGGTACCTTTGCATTAAAGTATTGTCTGCAAGATGGTGGGGAAATGAATGTCCCTTTTTCTTTTTGGTGTTTTAATGACTTAATATGCAACAAAAGGAGAATTTTTCTCCTGGGAGATACTAACAGATGCTGCTATTTCAATCCGGGCTGTGCTTTCCCTTCCAGCTGCCTATCCCAGATAATGTAGACGCAACACTCCCGTGTCAGAACACGATCAGGATGTAGCTCAGCCACGCGGCGGGGACCGCTGGATCCAATCTGGGCTGTTTGTTTAAAGGAAGGGGGTGGAATTCAAGTTTCTGTCAGATGTTCCTGGTTTCCTCCCAAACTGAGATGACAATAGAATCAATAGGGATACCAGCTCAGCACAGTTGTCTTGGGGACTCTTCGTCTGGCTGAAGAAAGCCCCTAACAGCCTTCCTGGCTCCCGCTTGGTCCCCCTCTGCAGCCTGCATCCCAGCCTCATCTCTGTTCAGATGGTGATATTTGTAGTAACTTCCCGCTGTGTTGCATGATCAAGTATTTGGCTGCAGACAGGAAATCTGGTTGTAAAGTGGTAACAAGCGAGGGCTCAGAAATGAGCTGATCTAAGGTTTCAAATCCTGTTCTGAGTGACCTGGGCGAAGTTCCTGTATTGAGCGGGTGAAGCAGACATTTTGACATCTGGAGCCATGTTGACCTTGGAGGGACTGCCCACCCAGGGCTCACCAATTCCTAAAGATAGTAAAGGACTCACCTGCAAGTGCATCTTCCATATGCAAACCAACCAATCCAGAGCTCATACCCTCAACACCTTCCTCTATGAGGCTCTCACATTCTGGCCCAGAATCCATCTGCCCTCAGCACCCCAGGGCCAGGTGCCAGGCAAGTAGGGACAGCTCTTATGCTTCAGAGCCACTGAAATTATCCAAATTAGCCCATCCTAAGTCTGCATCCCTGTGGAAACCACAATAAAGCTCTTGCCTGTGATGCCCTCTCATTCCCTCTACCACCTGGCTGACCCTGATGCTCCCCTGTGTGGCCCTATAAGACATGCCCTCTCCTCTTGGGATCTGTGTGTGACAAACTATGTCTTCAATGGCAGTCATCTCTTAAGCTGCTGGCCTCATCATATCTGAATAATAATAAAACCTACATTTTAAAGCAGTTCCTTAACCATCTGGACCTTAATTTCCTCATCTTTAAAATGGGGATAAAAATAGTATTTTCCTCCTAGAGTTGTAATTAGGATCAAAGGAGTTAATGACTATAAATGCTAAACACCCAGTTTGGCACATAGTAAGTGCTCATTAAATGTTAGTGATGATTACAGCTCATAGCATGTGCACTGTGGGATTATTGTAGAAACAGCATGATTCTGAGGCCAGCGGTTCAATTCCTGACTCTTGACACTCCCCAGCAGGGTGACCGGCTACTCAACCATTAGGGCTTCAGTTTTCTCATAGCGAAAATGGAGATTAAAACCATCAACTGCACGATATTAGTGAGAGGATTAAATCACCTGAAGTCTGCTGAATGCTGGCACATAGACCCGCTGATAAAAGCGGGTGCTATGCTAGAAACAGTGTGATTTTGGCAAATAAAAAAGAACAGATTTCAAGTCCAAAATATTGGTTGAGAGTTTATCAGTCCACAAGGGGAAGAGTTGATCTTTCTTTCATCCCTGGGCCTGATTTTTGCCACGTGGGATTTCAGAAAGCCAGACTCTTGAGGGATATGATAACTCACGCTTCCCGGTACCTGGTGGTTATAAAAAGCTCTCATCTTCTCGAAGAGTGACTCAGGGTGCCTGCTGTAGAAGCACTGGGTCTGGGTTCAAATCCTGCCTCCAATGCCCTGAAGGTGCCATGTGGGGAAGGTGACTTTAATCTCAAAGTGCCTTGGTTTGCTCATTTGTAAAATGGGCTCTGGGGAAGCTGAGATAGTCCATCCGTACCAAGTGCTCAGAGCAGCAGTGGCCTGTCACAGGCCCTCGTGGATGTGGCTTGGCACCTCCTCTGGCCTTCTTGCTGTTCCTCAGAGACTCTGAGCTCAGAGCACTGCATGGCATCGAGCGATGTTCAGCCTTCTGCCCCATGTGTGAAACCGCAGGACCTGGGGTTGCTTAGCCTGGAAGAGAAAAGGCTCTGAAACAAACAGGCAAACATTTATTGAGCACCTACTATGTGCTAAGAGCTGTTCTGGGTGCTGGGGCTTCAGCAGATAAGCCCAATTTCTGCTCACACGGAGATGAAATACTATCAGAGGAGACAGAAGATAAAGAAACAAATAAAACCCACAAAACCATCACATAATGACAAGAGCTCTGGAGAAAAGAAAACTGGCTTGTATGAGAAAATGACCTGGAGGGGACAATGGGAGATGGTGAGATGAGGGAGGAGAGTGACCAGGGTTGAGGCTGCGACCCCAGGTGACCCAGATGTGAGTCCGATTTCTATTCTCAGCTTGTCCTGGGAGTGGGGCAGGATCACGCCGACCTTCCCTGCCAGGGCCTCCAACCGGGTGTGGGTGGAGAGGCTGGAAGGCCCTGGGAGAGCAGGAGAAGCCCCTCAGAGCTGTTTTAATTGAAAGATGGCTTCTTCCCTGTGTTCTCTGTAGGCAGCGGGGGCTTTGAATTAAACATGAGCGGTGATTTATTTATCAAGTCTTTGAAAAAGTCTCTCTCCGACTGTGATTCAGCACAGTCCTCCAGTTAACCCTTCCTGGCCTCTGATCATGGGTGGCTGAGAGCTTGCACATCAGGTCCCTCTGCAGAGATGCTGGGGGAGGGGAGGGGGGTTGATGCTGACTCACCTGGGAGGAGGTCAGAGGAGACCTGAGAGGGCATCAAGCTGCTGGCTGCTCTCTTTAATCGCCCCTCCCATCTCTACCCCTCCCTGGGTTCCGGAGCCTGATTCTGCACACTACCCCACCCTCCCCAGTGGACTGACTTTACTGGTCAGGATTCTTCACTCCCCTGTAGCAGAAATGCACTGCCACACCTTTGCCAGGGCCTGGGGGTAGACGGAGTGGACTTGCCGCCCATTAATTGTGGGCGTGGCCAAGAGGAGGCTAAGGCAGGAGATGCACAGAGGTTCTAAATGTGCTTGCGCAGCTGGGCCTGCTTTCTTGGGCTTCTGCATTGCATGGGAAGAACACACCCTGGGCAGCTGCGGCCCCTCAGCCTGGGCCACAGAAGGAGATACGAGATGTGGGAACAGAGCTGCCAAGCTGTGAGAATAAACGATTGTTATTTCAGCCACTGCAACCTGGGGTAGTCTGTTACCAGCATCATCGCGGCAATATCGGACTAATACCCTCAGGCTCCACTGGAAAGCACCAGCAGATCAGAGAGCTGGAGGAGGTGTCGGGATAGCGTGGCCCCATCAGCAATGGCCTTTCTCCCTCTGTGCTTTGTGGTGGTTCTAGAAGCTACAGTTCCTGCTGTGTAGCGCACCAGCAGATCAGAGAGCTGGAGGAGGTGTCGGGATAGCGTGGCCCCATCAACAATGGCCTTTCTCCCTCTGTGCTTTGTGGTGGTTCTAGAAGCTACAGTTCCTGCTGTGTAGCCCCAGACAATCCCTGGGCTCTGCAAATACCCTTCCCTGTCCTCGCCCATCAGGCCGGGGGGTGATGATGACTTTCCATTCTTGGGAGTCTCTGGGTATCACCCTTCCTGATTCCTCAGTCCTGCCCCTACCTCTGAAAACAGCCCCTCATTCAAAAATCCCAGGAAAGTACACCCATGTTCACTGCAGCATTATTCACAATAGCTAAAATGTGGAAGTAACTCATCCGTCAACAGAGGAATGGAAAACCAAAATGTGGTCTATCCATATACAATGGGATATTGTGCAACCTTAAAAAGGAAGGAAACTGTGACACATGCTACAACACGGATGAATCTTGAAGACATTACACTAAATAAAATAAACCTGTCATACACAAAAAACCGAATACTGTATGATTCCACTTATATGAGATCCCTAGAGAAGTCAAATTCATAGAGACAGAAAGTAGAACAGTGGTTGCCAGGGGCTGGGATGAAGGGGAATGGAAAGTCAATGTTTAAGGGGTATGGAGTTTCCTGTTTCCAAGATGAAAAGAATTGTGGAGATAATGGTAGTGATGGTTGTACAACGTTATGACTGTATTTATTTATTTTGGTTGGTGGGATCTTAGTTCCCCGACCAGGGATCGAACCTGAGGCCCTGGCAGTAAAAACACTGAGTCCTAACCGCTGGACTGCCAGGGAATTCCCTATTATGACTATATTTAACACCACGATAAATTTTATGTTGTGTGTATTTTACCACAATAAAAAAAAAATTGGAAAAAAAAAATCCCAGATGAGGGTGTTCCTGTTTCCTGTGGGGACCATGAGTGACCTGTGGGGTGTGCCCTTCCTCATCTCCAATCTCCGTCTCCCATCCCACCTGAGGACAGGTGTCAGGGCCAGAAGCTGAAAGGGACCACGTGAGACTCCAGGATCAAACAGGGCTCTTTAGGGCCTGAGTACCAGCCAGAGCATCACTCTCATACATCTTTCCAGACCCTTGTACCCAGCCACCGAGAGAGCTCAGCTGTAGCCTGGACCCAGCCTGCTGGAGCAGCAGGTGACACTTGTCACTCTATGATGGACTCTGCCCCGAGGAGCCCAAGAGTCATGAGAAGCAAGGTGTGAATTTGTCCCTGTGACGTGGGAGGCTCTGGGGATGCCCTCAGTGGTGGAGGTCTTGGGGGTGCCTGTGTTTCCTGCAGCTGTCCTTGTGGGCTGCCACGACCCATGATCGACACTGGTCTGGGAGTCACAGAACTGCTGGGTCCCCTGTCAGCGAGAACAGTTGAGCTGAAGGACGGTATAGGTCAGAGCTTTTTAAGTTGTGAGAAGCGGAAACCTCACGTACACGTCCTTGAATGAAAAGGGTCTTTATTAGCTCACAAAACTGAAAAGTGCTTACGGGGTGGGCTTCAAAATCAGTCTCCATTCAGCCGCTTGACCACACCAAGGACTCGGATTCTTCTGTCTCTCTGCTTTGCCGTGGGCTTCACCCAAGGCGGGCTTCCCTGTAAATGGAGGAGTTGGGAAGCCAAGGAACTTGGGTGTGTGTTGCAGAGTGGAAAGGCGCATAGTCAGCAGCCCTGCAGCTCAGAAAGGCAGTTATTCTGCAAGTTCTTGCTTCTGTGTTGACTGCCTCTCCCCGCCTGGAATATCAGCCCTGTGAGGAGGGAAGCCTGTCCAGCTGGCCCGCTGCCTGTGTGTTTGGGGTGGGGGGGGGCGGTGGGCGGGCTGGGAGGGTGCCGAGCAGGACCCCGAGAAACATGGTGGAAGGGCAGCCGTCCGGGCGTGTAGCTTAAAGGTGACGGGGCGTAAGAGCTGGTGGAGGGTCCTGACCAAAGCCGCCCCTCCCGGGCGTGGGATGACAAATTCCCAGGGCCTCCTGTCCTGTTCCCTGGCCCTGCATTGGTCGGGGAGGGCCAGATGGCTCCCAGGGGCGGCGAGGCATGGCTGGGCAATTTGATTAACTTGCCTGATGAACTCTGAATTCACTCTATTTTTCCCCCATGACAACTGTATTTTCTCCCTAAAGTCGTTATTGATTCCTCATATGTGGAGACGTAGGTGTGACAGGAAAGCATGTTCTGCACACAGCCGACAAGAACCAACCAGTGGGGGTGGAAGGAGGCAGAGGCAGGCGGGGGGATGATTTTAGCCAAATGTGGTCAGATGGCCTCTTCGTGAGGCTGTCGTGGACCTGGCCACGTGTCCTGGTTGCCAGAAGCACGTTGAGGGGTGAGCAGGGCTGCCAGATTAGCAAATAAAAATACAAAGTGCCCAGTTAAATCTGAATTCAGATAAACAGAAAAAATGGTTTCAGTGTAGGTATAGCCCATGCTGTCACTCTCATTCATCAGGTAAGGAAAAAGGCAGGGAAGAGGCTCGCTGAAAGGTGGCAGAGCGGGACCCCAACCCTGGCCCCCTGGACACATAGTCACCTCTACAGTCTCCCCACAGAGGGTCACTAGTGTCCCAGCTACAGCGGATCAGGGTGGAAGGGGGACAGAGGGAGCAAAGCAGAGTGGGTCAGGGTGCTGACTCTCTGGCTAAGGATGTCCCCTAGGGGTGGGCTGGGGGGCACCTGGGTACCCACCTGTTAGTTTCCTGGAGCTGTGGGAATAAAGCACCTGCAAAACTGGGTGGATTAAAATAACAGAAATTTATTCTATCACAGTTCTGGAGGTCAGCAGACCACAGTCAAGATGCCGTCAGGGCCCCGCTCCCTCTGAAGGCTCTAGGGGAAGACCCTTCCCAGGCCTCTTCTGGCTTCCGGTGGTTCCCGGCAGCCATTGGTGGCCTTGGCTTGCAGACACATCACTCTGATCTCTGCCCCTCTCATCACCTCCCCTTCTCCTCTGCATCTCTCTGTGTGTCATCTCTTCTTTTTTTTAAAATTTATTATTTGTTTTTGGCTGCGTTGGGTCTTTGTTGCTGCATGCGGGCTTTCTCTAGTTGTGGCGAGCGAGGGCTACTCTTTGTTGCGGTGCGCAGGCTTCTCATTGCGGTGGCTTCTCTTGTTGCGGAGCACGGGCTCTAGGTGCGCGGGCTTCAGTAGTTGTGGCACGCAGGCTCAGTAGTTGTGGCGCATGGGCTTAGTTGCTCCGCGGCATGTGGGATCTTCCTGGACCAGGGCTCGAACCCGTGTCCCCTGCATTGGCAGGCGAATTCTTAACCACTGCGCCACCAGGGAAGTCCCATCTCCTCTTCTTATATGTCACTGGATGTAGGGCCCACCCTGATCCTGTAGGATCTCATCTTAACTAATTACACCTGCAAAGATCCTATGCCTAAGGTCACATGCTCCAGATAAGCGTGAATTTTGGGGGGACATTCTCCAACCCAGCACACCGTTCAGTCAGGCACTGGTATCTCCCTCCTTCCCAAAACACGCTGAATGCATTTTCCCAGGACTCTACCCTCCACATGTTCTTTCTGTCACCAGCAGATGCCGCTCAGTTCCTCTGCTCTCCTGACCTCTAACCTGTAGTGTCCAGGACCCAGCGGCTCCCTCTCCTCCCTCCAATGCAACCCCCATGCCTGGGCCTCTCACATTCCTATCCCCAACCTGACTCTCTCCCAAATTCTGAACTCTGCACACACACCTGCACGCACCTGCGCACACCTCCACCTGATTCCTACAAACACCTCCGTCTCCAATGCCGACACTCGACCACGTCACCCCCCCCCACCACCACCCTGGTGCGTTGTCTCAGCCAATGGCATCAGCGTCCCCCGAGCTCTGGCCCAAATCTGAGTCATCCTCACGCCCTCCCCCTCTCGCACCCACAGCCAATCTGTCAGGAAACCCTGTCAGTTCTACTTTCAGAACCAATCCAGAATCCAAGCCCTTCTCACCACCTCCACTGCCACCTTCTTGCGCTCAGTCACTGTCATTTCCCTCCCAAGTTGGTAGAACAGGCTCCTCGTCCCCTCTGCCTTCTTTCTCGGCCTCTATATCTTGTGTCTGCAGCAGCCAGGATGGTCTTGTTAAAACCTGTCAGATGATACCGTGGTCTGCACCCTCCAGTGGTTTCTACGATACTAAATGGAATCCAGAGTCCTTACCTGCAGTACCGAGGTCTCAGAAGCTTCGGTCCCGCAGACCTCTCCCACTCATGTCTCACCACCTCCCTCCTCCTGCCACATGGGTCCTTCCTACCCTGGTGTTACTCTCAACTCTGGGTCTCAGCACCTGCCATTCCCTCTGCTTATATATATAGCCTGTTAGTTCTGTTTCTCTAGAGAACCCTAACTAGTACAATTACCATCTGACATTCTAAGTATTTTACTACATCTATTGATAGATAGATAGATTGATAGATAAATAGGTAGGTAGATGATAGATGTGTATGGATGGATAGATAGATAGATACTGCATACATATTGCTATATAAATTTACTAGAATATGAACTCCATGATAGGAGGAATTTCTTTTACTTTTGTCTCCTGTTGCATCCTCAGCTTCTGAAAGAGTGCCCGGCACATAGTAGGTGCCCCACAGTGTCAGCTAAAGGCATCACCATTGTCTTGTTCAGCCCAGGCTGTCATAACAGAATACCACAGACTGGGCAGCTTAAACAACAGAAATTTATTTCTCACAGTTCTGGAGGCTGGAAGTCCAAGGTCAAAGTGCTGGCCCCCTAGGTTTCACTCTGAGGCTTCTCCTGGCTTGCAGACGGCTGCCTTCTTGCCGTGTCCTCACATGGCAAAGACAGAGTGCTCTGCTGTCTATTCCTCTTCTTCTTTTTCTTAAATTTTATTGAAGCATAGTTGATTTACAATGTTTCAGGTGTACAGCAAATGTTCAGTTATACATACATATATATATATATATATATATATTCTTTTTCAGATTCTTTTCCGTTATCGGTTATTGCAAGATATTGACTATACTGTTCCTCTTCTTATAAGACACCAATCTTATCAGATTAGGGCCCCACACTTATGACCTCATTTAACCTCCTAAAATCCCCATCTCTTGCGACTTCCCTGGTGGAGCAGTGGTTAAGAATCTGCCTGCCAATGCAGGGGACACAGGTTCGAGCCCTGGTCCGGGAAGATGCCACATGCCACGGAGCAACTAAGGCCTGCCCCTCCTCAGTAAGGAAGTGACCTCAGGACAGAGAGGGATCGGAGGGAGGCCAGCCTCCTTCCTAGATGTATCTGTGATCCCAGGAGGTCCCCCGGAAAGAAAGCAGCCCCTGGCTGTGCCTGGGACAAGGCCCAAAGAAAGCAAGCAGGTCCATGCTCGGGTCACTGCCACCCCTGGGGCCCTGGGGACTCCTGCAGGCAGAGTCACTGTCCCTACCCACCCAGGGTGGGTCGAGCTCCTTGGAGACAGCAGGAGCCTGATGACATGCTTTCTTGCCACCAGCATGCCCAGGACCCAGTGGGGTTCCCCTGATTGGCTCAGGACAGACAGGGCCCAGCCCTGGAGATGGGTGTGGGCTCATTTCCCCCCACCCCAGACACAGTGGAGGAGAGGGTGTAAAGAATATTGGGGGCCACAGTATCCAGCACACACTCGATTAACTGCTATGTGAATGCAGGGGAGAAGTCAGTGGTCAGGGACATTCCTGGAGGAGTGGGAAAGGAGCAGGGTCTGAGGATGGGCAGCGTTTAGAGAGATGGAGAAGAAAGGGCATTCCCTTGGGGCCATAGCCTGAGCAGGGCCTGACATCTTGGGACGTTGCCAGGACCTTCCCCAGGGCTTAGCACACAGCAAGCACTTAATAACTGCACAGCTGGCAACTGTACCCACAGCAGCAGGAGGGTAGACCAGAAGTCCCTTCATCCTTCTTGCTGAGTCACACTGCTTCCCCCACTTTTACAAGTGATCGCCCACATCCACCCAATAGAATAGCCTAGAAACTCAGGCTCAAAGAAAAGATGTTAAAATTTCCATGTTGATGCAGGAGACATGATTGACATTCCAGTGGGGCTGGTGTTTGTCTCCTTTTTCCCTTTGCTTCCCAGCTAATTAGAGTTTAATATGTGGTACCCTTGCCACTCGCCTGGGGGTGTTATGAGTCTAGAATGATCCAGACCAATGGAGATGGAAATGGGACAACTTCTCTTGCGATTAAAAGGCAACACGGCCTGGGTCTGAAATTGTAGTTGGAAAAGCTGAGCTGATCCCAGGTCTCCTCAGGGGCCATGTTGGTCCCACCGTTTTGTCCCCGTCTCAAAATGTAATGACCACTCCATCGGGCCTGGCAGGTACTCTTCCCACCTAGAAAGTGTCAGTCTCTTCCCTTTTTTATTCACTTTTTCTACAGATAATTATGTGCGAACCTACTGGGTGCTGCACGGAGCTGGGCTCAGGGGATGCAGAATGAATAAGACAGACCCGCTTCCTGCTTCTCCAGGAGCTTTCAGCCCTAGGGGAGACGATAATGATCAAGTCATCAATCGATCAATCAAAAACAAGCAATCAGTAAATCATTATATGAGGTAATGGTGGAGAGCAATTTGTGCTTTGGAGAAGGTAAAACAAAGTTAAGGTTAGAAAGGAAGGATACAGCATTTGAGACCGGGTCCAGGAAAGCCTCTCAGAAGCAGTGTCATTGGAGCAGATTCCTGGGTGACGGGAGGGCGTTGGTCCGTGGAGAGAATCTCGTTCTAGGCTCTTTGCATCTTTCAAGCGCTTGGATGATTATTGAATTCATTCCTGGGCCCCAAGGAGGGTGAATGAAGCAGCAGGAACACAGGCGAGTAACGAGGCACTCCGGAAACCACGGGGAAGGCCACTGCGCCTGAGGCTTGGCATATACTCACACCAGAAGGAAACAGTAAGAAACCAAGCAGAGCTGGCTCGTCAGGCTTCAGCTGGGTGTGGACAGAGCATGCACAGGGACCAGGATTGCTCACAGAGTGATGGGCAACTTCAGAGAGTCTCCAAGGACAAGAGGGTCCAGGGTGTCCACTGCACCCCAGCCTGCCCTCCAGCGCCACAGGGTGCCCTCTGGGCCTTGGCCACCCTCAGGGAAGACAGGGTGGGGGTCCACCCGGCTTCTCAGCCATACCTGACCCAGGCTGCGCGGCTCTACCTGGAAGCTTACTCCTGTCAGTCATTCCTTGCTGGGTCACAACTCCTGCCCCTTCTCCCCCTGGCCCTTGATCTGGTTGCCAAGTCTCTTTGCCTGGCCCAGAGAATGTGCCTCATTTGGGGCCTGGAGTCCTCGTTCTGGCCCTGGTCTTTTTCCTGCATTCCCTTCTCCATCCTAAGTCATTCTAGTTCTGGGTTTGTATCCCACATGGCGACTGTACTACCCCCATATGCTAAGTATTCACTACATGCTGGTACTGGGTGAGCCCTTTCCTCAGGTGGTAGCCAACCTTGAAGATGGCCCCCATGATCTCTTCCCCCTGGATGCACAGTCTTGAACAGACCTCTCCCACATATTGCACCAGGGTTGGTCCATGGGGTCTATAGAAGGCAGCAGATGTGATGGTGTGAGGGGAACCACTGACCGAAGCCGCCCACCCTGGCCAGGCACAGCAGTAGCCACTCGCATGAGTTCTCTTACAACAGGAGGTCCTGGTAAGGAATGCGGAAGTAACAAGCTACCACCAACCGGAAGAATTCAGGCAAGGTCAAAAGGAGAGAGGGAGGGCTTCCCTGGTGGCGCAGTGGTTGAGAATCTGCCTGCTAATGTAGGGGACACGGGTTCGAGCCCTGGTCTGGGAGGATCCCACATGCCGCGGAGCAACTAGGCCCGTGAGCCACAATTATTGAGCCTGCGCGTCTGGAGCCTGTGCTCCGCAACAGGAGAGGCCGCAATAGTGAGAGGCCCGCGCACCGCCATGAAGAGTGGCCCCCACTTGCCACAACTAGAGAAAGGCCACGCACAGAAACGAAGACCCAACACAGCCAAAAATAAATAAATTAATTAATAAACTACTACCCCCAACATCTTCTTAAAAAAAAAAAAAAGGGAGAGAGGGACTCCAGTCCATATGTCCCACCAGCCTCCCACAATCCTTACTGGAATCCATCTTGGCTGAGTGATGCGTGCGCCACCAGGAAGGACCCTGAGTTAGAGTGATCGGCCAGAGACAACCCAGAAACTCACCCCATCACCATAAAACCTGAGACTGAGAGCCATGTGGCAGAGCAGCTCTTCCGGGTTCCCTGACCCTGCTGCTCTCCGCCCGGGTGCCCCTTCCTAATAAAGTCTCTGGCTTTGTCAGCACGTGTGTCTCCTCAGACAATTCATTTCTGAATGTTAGACAAGAGCCTGCTCTCGGGCCCTGGAAGGGGTCCCCCTTCCTGCAACAATGGCATGCCACTTCTGAGATTAGGTTACAAAAGATTTGGCCTGCTCTCAGAATACTCGTTGTGGGAAGGCAGCTGCCATGTCTGGAACAGCCATTTGGAGAGGCCCACATGGTGAGGGACTGAGGCCTCTTGCCCGCAGCTGTGTGAGGGCGCCATCTTGAAAGGGGGTCCTCCAGTCCAATTGAGCCTTCAGAGACGGCAGCCCGACCAACATCTCAACCACGACTTCATGAAGGATCCTGAGCAAGAACCACCCAGCTAAGCCACTCCTGGATTCCCGACCCACAGAAACCATGAGATAATAAAGGTTTGCTGTCTTCAGCTGCTCTGTTTTAGAATAATTTGTTACGTGGCAACAGATGACTAACACACTCATCTCAGCTCTTTCAATACTCAGAACTCTATGCTGTGTAGTGATTGTTGTCTCATTATACAGGCAGGAAACTGCTGCTCAAACACGTGAAATCACTGGCCCCAAGTCACCCAGAGAAGTTGTGTAGAGGAGTGTGAGCTTGGGCGTTTGCATCCATTGTAACCAGATCTCTGGATTTCCATCCACTTACAACCACATGTTCCTACTCAGAAAGCATGTCCTTAGCCGAGGGCTTTACTCTTCAAAATAAGCCCCAGGGATGCTAATCACCCTTATTTTACAGATGAGCAAACTAAGGCTTAAAGAACCACGATTTACTCAGGATCCACAGCTGGGGTGGAGGGAGCCCCATCAGAACTCAGTCCCCTGGGGTCATTGGAAGCTGCCCAGGGGTGGCACCTCTTCAGAGCGGGGGTCAGCCCTGGTGTGTGGCCTCAGGCTCTTCTTCTCCCACCCAGGACTGTGGGGCCCCTCCTCCACCTTCCCCAACCCCTCAGCCAGCAAAGGGCTCACAGCCTGCCGTGATGGGGGCTGTCATCTACAGGACTGAGGTTTCAAGTAGCTGTTTACTCTAGGTCTTGAATTTTAAAGAAGTTTAAAGTCCAACTTGAACCCTCAGCTCCTGGGATGCCTGTAACCATGGCAGCAGCTCACCGAGCAATAGCAAATATTTGCTGAAAGAGAGAGAGAACCAGGTAAGGAGGGAAACAGGGAGCAGGGCTTTGTCCTGGGCGCCTGCAGATGGCCTGGGGGCTGTCCCCAGGGGGCACTCAGATGCTGCCAGTAATAACTCCTCTACCCAGGGAGCACACCTCCACCTCCTGCCCATTCCCTGGGTTTCTGCATGAAATATGCCTTCAGGACAGCATGTCCAGGGCCAGATTCTGCACTAATAAGTTCCTCCTTTTTCTTGAGCCTCAGTTTTTTCATCTGTGAAACAGGAATAACAAAGCTGCCTGCCTTTTTAGGGATGTCAGTAGCTTAAGTAAAGTCTAGCCTCCCTGGAGCATCCTCCTGAGAATTGTGGTAAAGACCACTCCCCAAACTGGGTTCCAGGATGAAGGGATGTCAAGAGCTCCAGGCCACCCTCTGGGTGGCCCAGAGAGGAGAGGTGGATTGCTCAAGGCCACACAGCGAGTGCAGCTGGGCCCAGAACCCAGCCACCCAGGCCTGCTGTCATCTCAGGCCAGGAGGCCCTCTCTGCCCAGCTGTCACAGCTGGGCGGTTGTGAACGATGGCTGCTGTGTACTTCCTTGTGGACATGCTTGGGGCTTAGCCGCAATATGGGTCAGGGCCTGGGGCAGTGTATTGGCAGAGAGAAGCCAGGGAAGCAGATTCTGAGCTGCTGGGAAGGGGTTCAATGTACCCTGCAGAAGCCTGCGGAAGGGACCAGGGCTCTCCCCGCAGGCCATCCCCCTCACCTGGGGTTTCCAGGTTAACTGGTCCACATACACACCTTGATTTGTAAATAGGCCAAAAGCGTCATTTATTTTTAAATTACATCCTAGTAAAAAAGACTACATCATATTATTAAGAGAATAAGGTGTACAGACCAAGCACACGGAATATACTAAAGGTCTGGAATTGAGTCTTGGCTTTTTTAGAGATCTGGGCCCTCAGTTTCCACACAGGTAAACAGGACCCTCCCCTCCCCCAGCTGGGAGTGAGTCTGAATGTTCTCAGGAGACACTGTTCTGAAAGTTTCCTCGCAGCCCTCTCCACTCTGCCTCCTCTCTCTGCTGGAAACACAAATATATTTATTTATTCCATTTTCCTATTTTTTGCACTGGAAACTCCTAAAATAGAACAGGAGGTGGGGCTGTGAGGAGAGGTCTCTGGGCTTTGGAAGCTCCTCTCTGAGGGCCCACAGGCAACTGGGGTTCTGCCCAAGGTGGGAGGGAGGTGGAAATCCCTGAGCTCACCCCTCCACACCCACGCCACACAGACCTGCCCTGGGTCCAGGAGAATGTGGCCTTTTTGGTTACCAACTTTGTCCATGCCATACCTGGATTCTTCCGCTTTGCCAGGGGCCCTGGCTTCTAATGGGTGGCTTGGGAACCAGCTGAAGTGCTGCAGCCCTGGGGGAAAATGAAGGCTGTGTCTGCATCAACTGAGTGGCCCTGGTCCCAGGGGAGGGGGACAGCACCCACTGGGAAGGTGCTGGCCATGGCCACGTCTCTAGGGACGTGGCAGCATCGCCAGGGGCGCGGCTGCATCGCCATGGGCGCGGCTGCATCGCCATGGGCGTGGTCACACCTCCAGAGGCGTGGCTGGATCTTCAGGGGCGTGTCCACCCCTTCAGAGGCGTGGCTGCATCTCCAGGGGCGTGGCTGACTCCACCGGCACCCTAGGCCTACGGGCCAGCTCCAAACAGGCGGGGACTCCAGGGACTCGTGCAGCCTGTGTCCAGAGGAAGGGCATCCGAGAGTCCCTCTTCCCAGTCAGACCCGTTGCCCTTTTTGGAGCAGACAGATACCTTTCAGTCATTCCACTGTCTACAGACAGGCAGACAGAGTCAGAGATGGTAGACAGGCCACACTCCTCCCCAGACTGGAAGCTGCTGAGGACTTGTGGCACAGGGCTCCTGGAAGCCAGGCTTAGAAATTACATAGATGTTAAAGTAATGAGACAAGGACGTTAAAACAATGATTATAGCTGCTCAGTAGGCTTAAAAATTTTTTCTTCTCCATGTGTACAAAACGTTGTGAGGCATTGTGAAATTAAAACACACACACACACACACACATTTGTCTCTGACCCCAGTTCCTGACCCAGAGCTCCTAAATCCCTTAGAATTTCCTGGGTGATAGGAGCATCTTTTGTTCTTATAAGATGACTCTTGGTGGGCTCCTGGATAGGGGCTGGTCACAAGAGAGACTAAGCCACGATTAGAAGCTTTGAACTGTCAGCTCCACCCCCACTCGCTGGACAGGGGAGAGGGGCTAGAAACGGAGCTGATAACTAGTCATACCTATGTGATGAAGTCTCCATAAGAACTCCCGAATTATGAGGTTTGGAGAGCTTCTGGGCTGGTGAACACATCCATGTGCCTGGGGGTGGTGCACCCCAGCTCCATGGTGACTGAAACTCCCGAGCTTGAGATTTTTTTCCAGATCTTGGCTTATGTATCTCTTCATCTGGCTGTTCATCTGTATCCCCTATTATACCCTTTGTAATAAACCAGTAAATGTAAGTGTTTCCACGCATTCTGTGAGCCATGCTAGCAAATTATTGAACCCAAGGGTGGGGTTTGGGAGCACCCCACTTTATACAGTTGGTCAGAAGTACAGGTGACAACCTGGGACTTATGATTGGTGTATGAAGGGGGGCAGTCTTGTGAGACTGAGCCCTTAACCTGTAGGATCTGATGCTAATGCCAGGCAGATAGGGTCAGAACACAACTGAATTGTAGAACACATCTGGTGTCAGAAGTATTCAGTGTGAGAGTAATGGAAACCAGTGAGTTTCTCCTAGATAGGCATGTAGATATCAAAACCCCTAAATTAAGCTTTTTATCCTATGAAAAATACATAGGATGAAATTAATGGCACATTAGAAATTGTAAAAGAAAATACTAGTGAATTGAAGATACAGCAATAGGCAGTACCATAAGTAAAAGAAAAAAATCAAAAATAAAATTAAAAAGAGAACGAATGAACTGTGGGACAATTTCATGTGGCTTAACAAACATGTAATTTTAGAGAGAGGAGGAGAGCAGAAAAAAAAATATTTGAAGAGATAATGGCTGAAACATTTCCAGATACAAGAAATTAAGAAATTACTCCAGGGTTCATCATTATCAAATTGCCCAAAACCAGCGATAGAGAGAAAATATTAGAGCAGCAGAGGAAAAAAACACAATATGTACAGAGGAAAAAAGCTAAGGATGACAGCAGAACTCTTGCTGGCGAAAACACAAGTGAGAAGTCAGTGCAAAAACATCCTTAAAATACCGAAAGATAAAGAAAACTGTCAGTCTAGACTTCTCCACCCAGTAAAAATAGCTTTCAAAAATGAAAGCGAAGTGAACACTTTTTCCAGACATACAAAAGCTGAAAGAATTTATCACCAGCAGATCTACATTACAAGAAGTGTCCAAGGAAATCCTTTGGACAGAAGGAAAATGACACTAGATGGAAATAAAGGAATGAAAATAAATAAATGAAAAGAACTGGAAATGATAACTACATGGGGTAAACATACAAGACTTTTCCCCTATTGTTTAAATCTCTTGAAAATATAACTGTTTTAAGAAAAAAATAATAATGTAGTGAGGCATTTATAACATACATAAAAGTAAAATGTATGACAAAACTACCTCAAGGAAAGGCGGAAGTATAAATTTCTAAGGTTCTTGTACCATACGTGAAGTAGTATCATGGTGTCTGAACGTACACTTGGTAAGTTGAAGATGTATACCATAACCCCTAGAGCAACCGTTTAATAGTTTATTTTAACAAAATAATTCTAGCTAATAAGCCAGAAAAGGAGATAAAAATAAAATCATACAAAATAATTAATCCAAAAGAAGGCAGAAAAAGAGGAAAAGGGGAGCAAAAGAGATGGGATAAATACAAAACAAACAGTAAGTGGACAGATTGAAACCTAACCCTAGCAACAACCACAGTAAATGGAAATGGTCTAAATCCCCCAAGTTAAAGGCAGAGTTTGTCATATGGTATAAAAGAGCAACACTCAACTGTATTGCCCACAATAAACACAGTTTATATATTAAAAAATCAAACAAGTTAAGACTAAAGAGGTAGAAAAAGATGTACCATACAAATACTAATCAAAATAAAGCTCTCAGTGAGGCTGGAGTTGTCATATTAACATGAGACAAAGTAGATTTCAGAGCCAAGAATATTACCAGGGATGAAGAGGGTATTTTGTAATGATAAAAGTGTCAGTTCATCAAAAGGACATAACAATCCTTAACGTATATGCACCCAGTAACAGAGCTTCAAAACACCTGAAACAAAACCCAATAGAACTGCAAGGAGACAAGTCATGGACTAGAAGGAAGTATTTGCAACACATACAACTGCCAAAAGATAAGTTTCTAGAACCCAAAGAACTCCTACTAATTAGTAAGAAAATGGCAAACAACTTAAGGACAAAATATATGAACAGTTATTTCACAGGAGAGGAAACACAAATGTCCATAAACACATGAGAAGATGCTCAGCTGCATGAATAAACAGTAAACTGTGAACTTAAAGCAAATTCATATTATTTTATTCCCACCATATTAGCAAAAAATTACAAGTCTGAATATATCCAGTGTTGGTGAGGATGTGGGGCAATAATGGGGGTGCTGGAAGAAATGCAAATAGGTGCAAAGTCTTTGGAAAACAATCGGGTATGAAAACTTGTATAAGTTTGCTAGGGCAGCTGTAGCAAAGTACCATGAACTGGGTGGCTTCAAGAATAAGTTGCTGGCTTACAGTTCTGAAGGCCAGAAGCCTGTCAAGGTGTGCACTGGGTTGGTTCCTTCTGAGGGCTGTGAGGGAGAATCTGTTCTAGGTCTCTCATCCAGCTTGTGATAGCCTCAGGTGTTCCTTGGCTTGTAGGTGGTATTCTCTCTGTGTCTTCACATTGTCTTCCCTCTATATGTGTCTGTCTCTGTATCCAAATTTCCCCTTTTTATAAGGACGCCAGTCATATTCGATTTGGGCTCATCCTAATGACCTCATCTCAACCTGATCATCCACAAAGACCCTATTTCCCGATGAGGTCACATTCACAGATAATGGGGTTCGGGCTTCAACATCTTTGGGGGGACAACATAATTCAACCTATAACATGTGGTTAAATGTGAAGATGCTGGGACTTCCCTGGCGGTCATGGTTAAGACTCTGCACTTACACTTCAGGGGGCACGGGTTTGATCCATGGTTGGGGAACTAAGATCCTGCATGCCGTGTGGTGTCGCCAAAAAAAAAAAAAAAAAAAAGTGAAGATGCTCACATCTTTCAGCTCAGCCACTGCACACCTAGGCACTGGCCACAGAGAAAATTGTTGTAGATTGCACTACTAGATGTATGCCATCCAAAAGTCCCTCATGAGAAGCATGGATAGATAAATGCGGTATGCACATTAAAGAAAGACTACATAACAATGAACATTAACGAATTACAGCCACACGCGTCGGCCTGGAGAAATCTCATAAGTGTAATGTTAAGTTGAAAAAAGGCAAGTCACAGAAGAACACAACTAGCTTGATTACGCGATAAAGATCTGAGTGGTCAGTTCTCTCACCTCTGTCAAGTCTTTGTTCAAACGTCATTTTTTCAGTGAGGCCTCTTCCATTGCCCTACCTTAAGTTGTAAACCTCAACCCCTCGCAATCACACTCCTCTCCGCCCCTTATTCTGCTCTACATTTCCTTTTCCCAGAGCATTTATCAACTGCTAAAAACTTAAATAATTTGCTTACTAACTGTGTCCAGTTGTTATTGTCAATCTCCTCCAGTTGTTATTGTCAATCTCCTCCTTCCAGAATGTTAGATCCACAGCAGTGGAATCTTTTCCTTTTGCTCGTTGACGTCAATCAAGTACCTAGAACAGTACCTGGCACAAAGTAGGCACTGAACAAACATTTCTTAAATGGAGTTGTTGGTACACAACAGTTCACTTGTGATTATCCTTTAAACTGTGCGTATGCATATGGCACTTTGTTGTATATATGGTGTCTTATGATAAATAGCCTTTGAAGAAAATAAATGTGGTATTTCTTGCAAGTTCTGAGTCTTGAGGCAAGATACAGACCCTTCATGATGTATGCCACTCCCTTAAGCACAGAAAGCCAGGGTTTTGACTACATTATTCCCACAGGACATGGTCTCTGGTGTATGATGACACCGATAAGAAAATGTCAATCTACCCACAAGCTTCAGTCTTCTGTGTTTTATTTCTGCTTGAACAGGGTTTTGAAATGTGCTCGTGAATATCTGCACTGACAACTACAGAGAGCAGGACTGCTTTGTAGAGAGAAGTAAAACTACCTGGTAAATTTGCCTTGTGCTTCCTTGAGAAAACAATGGGAAGCCAGCAGCCTGTCAAGGCCAAAGTCACGTAACCAAACACGTGCAGTCCTGGCCTTGACAAGCTGCCTTATCATACTGAAATCCCCGGTGACAATCAAATTGCTTCTATGTGACCGTCCCAACACCAACCCCGGGCAGAGTCCACTGGCGGCTATTTGGGTCATCAAGGTTGATGTCAATGGCTCGGTTGGTTCAGTTTGCAGCTGAATGTGGAGCAAGGGATCATTAAAGAAGTCCCCATGGAAAATGCCCATTCCCCAGCATTGGCCACCTACAGGCTTTTTGAGAAAATTATTTGCTTAATTGGCTTAACTGTCTCTCTCTCATAGTAGACCATAAGAAGAGGTGCACTTCCATCCTTCTAAATGCTGCTCACAGTAGGATCCATAAATACATGTTTAATTAACTTGGCTTGTGCACGAATATGGTTTCTAGCAGTGAGGAGCCTACAGTCCGCTCAAGGAAGAGGACACCTACTTTTCTTTACATTTACTGTCCAAAGATGCAGAGGCTGGGTAAACACACTGGGAGTGCCTAGAGGGCAGGGGCCATGTTTTTAAACCCCAATTTTTATCTCCAGCCCTGACTTCTCAAAAAATCCAATTGCCCACCAGACAGCTCCACTAAAATGTGTTCTAGACATCTCAAATTTATATATAAAACAGAACTCTTGACTCTGTCCGCCCCCAAACTTGCTTTTTGCCTCCCCCCATCTCCTTGTCTCAGTAAATGGCATCCATCACCTGCTCAGGTCCAAAACCTCACATGTTTTTCTTTTTAGAATTGAGATGTAATTTATATGCCATAAAATTCACCCTGAATTTTAAAGTGTAAAATTCTGTGGTTTTTAGAATATCCACAGACTTTGCAACCATCCCTACAATCCATTTGAGAACATGTTTATCATCCTAGACAGAAACTCCATATCCATTAATAGTTACTCCCCATTTCCCTCCAACACCACATCTACGCCCAGCCCCTGGCAATCATTAATCTACTTTCTGTCTCTATAGATTTTCTTATTCTGGACATTTCAAATAAATGGAATCATATAATATGTGGTCCTTTGTGACTGGCTTTTTTCACTTAGAATAACGTTTTCCAGGTTTATCCATGCTGTAGCATAGATCTGTATTTTATTCCTTTTTATTGCAGAATAATATTCTATTGTATGGATATATCACAAGTTGTTTATCCATTCATCAGTTGATAGACATTTGGGTCGTTCCCACTTTTTGGCTATTATGAATAACACTGCTATGAACATTTGTGTTCAAGTTTACTGTGAATATATGCTATCAGTCCTCATGAATATACACTTAGGAGTGGAATTGTTGGGTCATATGGTAACTCTATGTTAAACTTTTTGAGGAATTACCAGACTCTTTTCCAAAGCGGCTGCACCATTTTACATCCCCACCAGCAGAGGATAAGGGTTTCAATATCTCCACATTCTCATCAACACTAGTTATTTTCCTTTTTGTGGGGGTAATTATAGCTGTTCCTAATGGATGTGCAGTAGTATATCATTGTGGTTTTAATTTGCATTTCCCTAATGATTAATGATATTGAAAATGTTTTCCTGTGTGATTGGTCATTTGTATATCTTCTTTGGAGTGATATCTATTCAAATCTTTTGTCCACTTCAAAATTGGATTATATGTCCTTTTTTGTTTTTGAGTTGTTAAGAGTTCTTTACATATTCTGGATACGAGTCCCTTATCAAATATCTGATTGCAAATATTTTCCTTAGCACTGGAAGCCCTTGCCAAGACTTGACCCATCTGCACCTTTTTACATACTCTTGAGCCAAGTTGATCATTCTGGGGTAAAGAATTCTGGAAATCTCTTGCCTCACAGATGCTCAAAATACAAATCAAGATCACACATACCTCTGCTTACTAAAGCCATAGTACAAGAGCTCACCAAGATAGTCCTTATCTCCTTCAGCTCTAGATATTATTGATAATGACCAAGACACTGATTGCACTTCTCAAAATACACAATTCTGGGCTTTTGAACCAGCATTCAGCAGAACTCTCACCTCCCTTACCAGCCTCAAGCTATATACCTCATAATAGCTTACTTAAGTTCAAGTTCAATTAAATGCAGCATGGCACATTTCAGTCATCAAACACCTTGAGGTGGATTACAACAAAGGGTCTGACTCCAGTTTTTGATGTTTGACTGCTGACAGCTTTTCAGCCTCACCACCCTCTTCCCCTTGTGCCCCCGATCTGGGAAAGTGATAAGAAAGCCTAAATTATTTCTCCTTTGGTACCAAGTAGGCAGTCCAAACCATACATGGGGGAACCACCACTCTGGCCCTACCCTCTGACCACCATACAAAACCCAAGCCAGTATTCTTTCCCTGCTCTCTCAAGCCATTTTCAGACCTGCTTGGGGGCCACCCCAATCTCCCCAGGAAGCCTCATTATGTGAGTAATAAACTTTTTCATACCCTTGGGGGTGGGGGTGGTGTCATCAGACTCAATATCTGAAACAATTTTTTTTTCTGCCAAGAGTCCACAGCAGTGATCTTAGCAATTTTAAGTCCACTAATCTATGAGCATGTTTATCTTTCCATTTACTTAGATCTTCTTTAATTTTTTTCAACAATGTTTTGCACTTTTCGGAAGTTTTACAAATCTTTCATTTCCTTTATTAAATTCATTCCTAAGTATTTGAATTGCTTGCTGCTGTAGCAAATAGAATTGTTTTCTTACATTTCAATTTCTCATTGCTAATGTATAGAAACGCAGTTGATTTTTGTCAATTGACTTTATGTCCCGCATTCTTGCTGAACTCATTTAACCACTGTAGTAGTTTTCTGTGGCTTCATTATGATTTTATATACAAGAACATGTCACCTGCAGATAAAAATAGTTTTCCTTATTTGTTACAAATTCATTTTATTTCATTTTCTTGCCTAATTTCCTTGGCTAGAACTTCCAGCACAATGATACATAGAAATGATAAAGTAGAAGTCCTTGCCTCGTTCCTGGTCTTACAGGGAGAGCATTTTTCAACATTAAGCATGTGGTTAGCTGTGGGTTTTTCATAAATGCCCTTTATCGTGTTGAAGATGTACCCTTCTATTCCTAGTTTATTGAATGCTTTTATCATGAAGTAGTGTTGGATTTTATCAAATGTTTTTCTGTATCGAGATGATCATGTAGGTTTTTTCCTTTGTTTTATTAATGCAGTGTGTTACATTGATTGATTTTCTTGTGTTGAATCACCCTTGAACTCCTGGAATAAATCTCACTTGGTCATAGTATATAAGCCTTATAATTCCTATTAGATTCAGTTTGCTAGTATTTTGCTAAGGATTTTATATCTATATTAACAAGGGATATTGGTCTATAGATTTTTTTTTCCTGTGCAGTCTTTGGTTTTGGTATCAGGGTAATGCTGGCCTCAATGAGTTAGGAAGTTCTATCTCCACTTCTACTTTTTGGAAAGTTTGTGAAGGATTCATGTTAATTCTTCTTTAACTGTTTGGTAGAAATCACCAGTGAAGCCATGGGTCCTGGATTTTTTTTTTTTTTGGCAAGTTTTAAAATTACTAATTCAATGTCTTGTTATAGATCTATTCAGATTTTCTTTTTCTTTTTGTGTCAGTTTCAGTAGCTTAGGTCTTTCTGGAATTTTTCCATTTCATCTAGATTATCCAATTTGTTGGCATACATCAATTCATAGTATTCCCTTATAATACTTCTTATTTCTATAAGGTCAGTAGCAATGGCCTCGCTTTTATTTCTGATTTTAGTTATTTCTGTATTTTTTTTCTTGGTCCATCTGGCTAAAGGTTTGTCATTTTGTTAAACTTTTCAAAGAAAAAACTGATTTTCTTAATTTTCTCTATTGTTTTTCTATTCTTGATTTTATTTATCTCTGCTCTAATCTTTATTATTTGCTTTCTTCTGCTACTTTGGGATTTATTTTTCTTTTGCTAATACATTAGGTTGTAAAGTTAAGCTGTTGATTTGAGATCTTTCTTCTTTTTTAAAAAATTTATTTATTTATTTTAAAATTTTTGGCTGCATTGAGTCTTCGTTGCTGCACGCAGGCTTTCTCTAGTTGCGGTGAGTGGGGGCTACTCTTCGTTGCAGTGCATGGGTTTCTCATTGTTATGGCTTCTCTTGTTGCGGAGCATGGGCTCTAGGCACGCGGTCTTCAGTAGTTGTGGCACATGGGCTCAATAGTTGTGACACACGGGCTCAGTAGTTGTGGCTCACGGGCTTAGTTGCTCCATGGCATGCGGGATCTTCCTGGACCAGGGCTCTAACTCGTGTCCCCTGCATTGGCAGGCAGATTCTTTTTTGCGGTATGCGGGCCTCTCACTGTTGTGGCCTCTCCCGTTGCAGAGCACAGGCTCCGGACGCGCAGGCTCAGCAGCCATGGCTCACGGGCCCAGCCGCTCCACGGCATGTGGGATCTTCCCGGACCGGGGCAAGAACCCGTGTCCCCTGCATCGACAGGTGGACTCTCAACCACTGCGCCACCAGGGAAGTCCTCTTTCTTCTTTTTTAATGTAAGCATTTATAACTATAAATTTCTCTGTTAGCACTGCTTTCACTGTGTTCCATAAGTTTTGGTATGTTGTGTTTTCATTTTCATTCATTTTTACATATTGTATGATTTCTCTCGTGATTTCTTCTTTGACCCGTTGGTTGTTTAAGAGTTTGTTGTTTAATTTCCACATATTTGTGAATTTTCCAACTTACTTTCTGTTATTGATTTCTAGCTTTATTCCACTGTGCTTAGAGAAAATATATTATGATTTCAATCTTTTTCAATTTCTTGAGACCATTTTGTGGCCTAACATGTGGTCTATCCTGGAGAATGTTTCATGTGCACCTGAGAAGAATATATTTTCTGCTGTTGTTGGGTGGAGTACTACTATGTATAGTAAGTTTGTATTGATAGTATTGTTCAAGTCCTCTATTTCCTTGTTGATCTAAAAGTGGGATGTTGAAATCTCCAACTATCATTGTAGAACTTCCTCCTTCAATTCTGTCAGCTTTTGCTTCATGTAATTTTGAGCTCTGCTTTTAGGTGCATGTGTGTTTATAATTGTCATAATTTATTGATGGATTGACCATTTTATCATTATAAAATGATAAATGTCCTTCTTTATTTCTAGTAACAATTTATGTCTTAAAGTCTACTTTGTAGACTTTGCTTCCCTGGTGGCGCAGTAGTTGAGAGTCCGCCTGCCGATGCAGGGGACGCGGGTTCGTGCCCGGGTCTGGGAAGATCCCACATGCCGAGGAGCGGCTGGGCCCGTGAGCCATGGCTGCTGAGCCTGCACGTCCGGAACCTGTGCCCCGCAACACGAGAGGCCACAACAGTGAGAGGCCCGCGTACCGCAAAAAAAAAAGAGTAACTTGGCTATCTTCCTCACCGTTGTATCTCTGGAGCCTAGAATAGGGCCTGACACATTGTAGGTGCCCCAAATACTTGTTGAGTGAATAGAATGAATGGTAATACCTGTGTTTAACAGGAAGACCTCTCCCAAGGCCTTCCGTATAAGGAGAGCTGATGCTGGAGTCCCCTAAGTCTATAGAGGGTCCAGGTCTGCCTTCCCCACCAGCAGAGACTTCATCCCAGTTTGCCTTCGATTGAGTTGCATTTTATCACTTCAATTCATTCATCATTGATCATCCAGCTACAGTTTCCATGGCAACCCTCAGCTAAGCAGAATATTCCATCATCCAGGACACTCTCTACCCCACCCTTGTCAGAGCACCCAGTTCACTATCAAGGTGTTTTCCAGCCTCTAGCAAAGGGTAAGGTCTTGGGTGGGGAAACAGAGGCCTTGGGTCTCTTTTAGATGCGAGGCTCAAGGCATAAGAAATTCACAGGATTTCCTGGCTGATTCTTGTTTCTGCTTTTATGTCAGGAAAGCCAAACCTCCAATAGGAGGACCAGCCTGCAGCAGTGGTAAGGAGAGGTGAAATGTTTCACTTTCCCACATCGGGTCAGGAAGTATTTTGGCCCCATGTTCTGGGTTCAGAGCTTCTCCAGTTGCAGGAAGGAAGTTACCTGGCTCAGCAGGGGTTCAAAGCCCTTATGCAAAGTTTTGCTCCTGGAAGAAGCAGTGCCAGGGAATCAGGTAAGGTAAGCTCAGTGTCTGGCGTGGGTATGAAATAAGGTAATTCCTCAGTGCCTTTCACGGGGAGATCTGAGTAGCTTCATCATGAAGGAGATTCCAAATAAACTGCTCTCCACCTGACCTCAGCACTTTGGATTCCAAAGACCCCCCCAAGCAGGGAACCTGGCCTAATTTCATGTTCAACCCAACACTAATGATTGAGTTCCTGCCAAGTCATAACATACAACATTGAAAATAGACTCCAAGAGCCTCAGTGACCCAGTAATGATCTTGGTTTTAGAAGTCACAGCTTCCATTTTGGCCTATCAAGTACACCAAGCACATAGTACATTTGTGTCATTTGGCCCCAATGACATAGTGTCATTTGGCCCCTAGACTGGACTCTGCTCTCTTAGAATAAAAATTTAGACATTGCCACTCGGGAAGGGGACAAACTGAGTTATACTCTGCAGCTACTGAAATAAAGATACAAAAATAGAAAGTGGGGGTGAGGGAGGCATACCTGACATTTGTGGAGATGAGGAAAATATCAACACACCTACCAGGGCCAGGTGGACACAGAGAGGTGGCACTGGGAGGACACATTGGCCCTAGGTCCCCTCGGAGCCAAAAGCCAGAGGCAGGGGGGTGGGTGGAAGGGCCTTCAGGGCCACAGGCCGGCTGGGATCCCAGCTCTGCCCTTTGTCAGCTGTATGATCCCAAAGTGACTGTTTAATTGTTCCACGTATTCACCTGTGAATTGGGATGAACTCTTTCCGGGGGTCGTGAACAGGATTAAATGAGATTTTAATGCAGGGCACACAGAGTAGATGCTGAACAGGTGTCACACCTGGGACAGGGCGCTGAGGGTCATCTAGCTAAGCCTGATTCCCAGTTGAGATGACAGGGACAGGCTGGGGACAGAGAGGCTGGGAAGAGCCTGCGGGGCATCCCCAGACGGAGCCTGGAGTTGAGGAGGGAAGGGCGCAGTCCAGTACCACACCCTCCTCCAAGTGTCCTCAGCTCCCCTGGGGCCACCCCCTGGGGCTCGGCCCAGTCTAACCAGAGAGGACAACCTCCTGCCGGGGTTTGCAAAGCACCAGCCCTCCCTGCCCTCAGCCCCGGACAAGGAGAAAGCAGACATCAAGGCACCTTCCAGTGCATTTTAATCAAAATTCCATCACCAGAAGAGTTCTTGTAGCATACAGTGTTAGGATGGGCATGTCGACTTGCTCCTACAAATGGAATATCCACAGATTTGCACTTCAAACATGTATGAAAAATAAAATATATAATATTTAGCTGTATAAATTTCCCCACTAATCACGTTATCTTTAAAATAAATTACTACCTCTGTCCAATAAATTAATCAGCCTGGAGTCACTAAGCAGACATCAGCCAAATGACATCCGTTTCCTGAAAACATTCTGGGGGAAATACTGGAGACAGTCAAATGCTTACAGGAATCAACATGAATTAAAACTAGCACGTCCAAACAACAACAACAAAAACAAAAACAAAAACAAAAACTAGCACGTTCCTCACAGTGGGGCGAGACATCAAAAATGCGAGCCAGCTAACGGCTGCTCTTTTCTGTCGGGAAAAAAAAAAAAAAATCAATTCCCCAAACCACACCGAATGGTTGTAAAAGCTGCAACTGAACATTTGGCACCAGTGGAGAAAAGACACCTTTCAAAGCCATACCCAACCAGGATTCTGCCAAAGCATGGGTCAGAGGGAGAGGTGACAGAGGGGGAGGGACAGCTGCCATGGCCCTTCTCCGTTCTGAGTTCCCATTCACAGCCCCCTCTCTGGAGCCATGGATGCCCCCTCCACCTTGGAAAAGGCAGGGCATTGTCCGGGCAGCCCACCTTCCTCAGTAGACTCAAGAGTTCCTGGGACGGAAATATTCACAGAGTAAAGAACATCAAGAGAAAGGCCCTTTTGGGGGGAGGGTGGAACGGCGGGGGGTGGTTTGCTGTGTGCTCAGTTGACAGCAGGGTGTACTCAACACACGAGGGACGCGGCCACTCCAGCGGGATGGATGCACAGCCTCTGAAGGGGACGGACAGACGGCGCACACGAGACACCAAGGATCCGAGAGGGTGGGCAGGGCTGAGGTGCGCTAGCATTTACAGGGGTGCTGAACAGGGCTTTAAGGACAAGAGTCCCTTCACAGCAGAAGTCAGAAATCCACCCACCTGCAGCTCAGGGCTTCTTTCCCCTCCCCCCAAACCAACAAAATCTTGGTTAGGAACAAATAAAGCTGGTGACAAACGCCTCAGGCTTAGAGATGCCCTGGGAACGGGCTTTGGGGGTCCCGGCGCACTATGGCAGGAGGTTTATACACCGTTCCACCGGGGGAGTAAGGGGAACGGCCCGACCCCCGCCTCCTGGACAGAGGAGCAGGTGGCTACAAGTCAAGGAGACGCTCCTCGCAGGTCTCCACCGGCCACTTTGAAGCCCCTCCAAACACGTCCACGTTGTTGTCCACCCAGGGGATGATGTTGCCCGGCATGTTCGTGGAGCAGTTGGCGATGTTGATGATTTCTTGTGCACGAAGGACGCGGTCCCATATGTTGAACTGGCTGAGCTCCCCCACGAATGCCTGCGTGGCATCGAACCTGCCCCCAACCGTGTCCTGGGAAAGAGGAACAGACTGCATCGGGGCAGGCTCACAGGCAGACACATCTGCTACCTGTCCCAGTGCGTGACCGGCTTCAGGGGAGGTGGGGGGATGCCAGCCTGGGAGGGAGATGGGGACTGGGGCATTTCCCTGACTCCCCAACTCAGATCGCAGCCCGTGACCACTGATTCCTGCCAGTTCCAAAGCTTTAGGGCACGTCAGGCCTGGGAAATGGCGTGACTCAAACTGGCCCATTTTAGGGAGGGGAAACTAAGCAGAGAGATCCTTGCCCAAGGCCCCAGAGCAAGGACTGGACCCGGGTCTCCCGACTCCCAGCCCCTCCCAGGGGAGAAGAAACAGGGTAGTGGGGAGCGGGGAGAGCCAAGGGCCCAGACTCAAAGCCCCCCAGAGGACATGACGTCTGTTCCCTCATTTTCCACGTTTTCCAGGAAACCCCAAACACAGACTGAAATGTGAATTCTCATCTGCCCGAGAGCAGACGGCCTCTGCCCCAGATGGCGAGTTTTCTGAGTGCAGTCTCTGAGGCCTGGCCCCATCTCGCCCACAGGTGTTGTTCCCCAGGTGCCCTTGCTGGGGATCAGGGTCGCGACCCTGAGCTGGCAGCTCCTGGAAGATGCCAATACCAGCCAGCGCCCAGCATCTGGAGTCAAGGCAGTGGCCGGCAGAGGCCAAACAGCTGGAGAGATGGCCCGGGGTCGCTACCTAACCCTGGGACTCCAGGGTCACTCCTGCTCACCTGTATCGGACAGACTCCATTCTAGAATCTGTCTGAACCCACCACACCAACTTGGTCCCTGCCAGGAAGGGCAGGATGTGTCCCCATCCCCGCTCTCAGCCCCTTAGGCCACAGGATAGCACGGGCTGAGCCGGCAGGGATGCTGGCCATCCAGGCTGGTCGTCGTGCTGCGGTGGCCAGGTCCAGGTCCGGCAGGCAGACAGACAGCTGAGCAGGGCCAGGGGCAGCCCGCAGGCCCGGCCGTGTGCTGCTTGGCCTGCCAGCCGCTCCTCCCGGCACCCCACCTGCACCCACCTGCTCCTGCCCGAGAATCAGCACACCCCCCGGCTTGATGGGGTGCCACGGGGCCAGGTTCTCCCCGGTGCCCAGCTTCTCCCCATCCTGGAAGGCCTCCCACATGCCGTCCCGCGTTGTCCAGGTGACACAGATGTGGTGCCACTTGCCGTCACTGACAAACAGGGGCAGCTGTGCGACCTGTGGGCGGCAACGTGCAGGTGAGGGCCCCCTTGGGGTTCCCAGGAGTCTGACCTGGGGATACGGAGACCCGGGGCCCACTGCTGCTCCCCTTCTATGCTCTGTGGGTAACATGCCTGACCTTGCCCAGCTCAGAGTGACCCTTGGGCTGGAGACACCACGTGTGTCACAGACTCTTAAGGGGAAAGGGGCAGCCTGGGTACACACCCTGACCTCAGGGTGACCTGCTTTCAACTGGACACCCTTGGACCTGGGCTTAGTTAAGGGCCTAGGATTCTGTGCAGACCAAGCAAATGTGACACACGGCTCCCCACCCCGCATACTGGTCCTGAACATCCCTCACTGGAGAATCTAAAGGGAAGTCAGGACTCTACTGGACCAATTTCTTTGGAAAACAGACCAGGCATCTACCCTCTGCAGGCGAAGTCCCAAGTGCCATCGTGGCACTTGGGGATCTGCATGTATGTGTGTCCTCCTGTACAGAGCACCTTCAATTACGTGTGAGTGTAGGGGGTGGGGGGATGCACGTAGAGCTGGGGGGAGGGCCTTTCCCACCCACACTGTCTCCTGGCAGTCCTGTGAGTGCTCTACAGACCAGTAGGCCTGTGAAGCACTGTGTTGTTACTGCTGGTGTCCTAGCAACCCGGAGCTCCCTCCCAGGAATGGGCTATTTACACGACATCTAAACCCGAGAGGAAAACAAGGCTCTCGGCCTTGCCTCCTCCAAGGGCCTTATTTAGAATAATTAATCCCTAGCTCAAGGATGTAGTCACCACTGGAAAGAGCCCTGAAGCTGGATTCCACAGCATTTCCCACTTCAGTTCCAGCCAGGGCGGGTTTAGTAAAGACAGACAGGGTGGGAGGCCATTGCCTGGTGAGCGCTCTGGGGGCTCAGGCAGCCAGGGGGCTGGTGCAGCCATTCACCACTCAGCTCCAGCAGGAAGGGTGTGAGGATGCAGTTCGGGTGACGTGGAGCCTGACTTAAGTTTAGGTGAGGCTGTTGGAGGGTCCCGCAGATGCTCAGAGCTGATCTCTTGAGGAGACCGCGTTCCTGAATGTCGAAATAAGCCAGTCCGTCAGAAAGGGGACATTTACTCTGTAAAAGGCAGGACTACAGGGATGGGGGCAGATGGGTGGTTGCCATGGGCGGCGGTAGGAGCAGGAGGTGACTACAAAGGGGAATGAGGAAATTTGGAGGATGATGAAACTGTTCTAGATTTTAATTGTGGTGGATACAATAATTGTATGCATTGGTTAAAACTGGTTGAACTATACACTAAAAAGTGTAAATTTTATTGTATATAAATATATTTCAAGCCCCCCCCACTAAAAGATGTGCTCATGAGAAATATCACACACTCATACACACACACACATACCCACACACAAATACACACCCTCGCCTAATTGGTGCAGCCCCGGGGAGCAGCCCTCACTGACCGGCCTGAGGGTCCGTGACAATTCAGGCTAGCACGCAGCGACCCAGCTCATTCTGTTCCTTCCGTGGCCTCTGTGCCTGGACCCTCTGAGGCTTCCTGGCGGGATTCACAGCTTGGATCTCCACAAGCTGCAGCTGCCTGCCCCCTGCCCCCTACCCAGCCACCTGCCCAGAGTGGGACTGAGTCAGGCCAAAACTGTCCCCACTGCGAGGAGGACAGCCCCGTGGCCAGATGTCAGGCTCCCTGCAACATCCCAACCTCGGTGGCCGCCAGGATGGGGGGTGGCCAGCCCAGCAGGCCTCACCTTGTCGTTGATGAGCAGCTCAATGGGGTTGTTGCCCCACTCTATCAGCACGATCTCGTTGGCCTGCCCGGGCACCGCGTAAGAGAACGGGGTGCCGATGCCTGGCGAGGCGCTGGACCGCAGCCACAGGCAGATGGTGAAGGCGTACAGCTCGGGCAGCGTCTTCTTGACCTTGCCGTACAGGTAGTTCGTGCGGAGCGGGAGGGACACTTTGAAGGCATCAGGCGACTTGAAAGCACTGTTGCCTGGGGCGGGGGAGAGAGGGGCAGCAGCATGTGAGCCCCCTCTCAACCACAACCCAGAGCGGCAGCCCACCTGGACCCCCGCCCGGCCTACCAGCGGGTCCCCCAAGCAACGGAGCACCTGCTACTGACCGGCTGCTGTTCAGTGCTGAAGCTCCAGCGGGAAACAGGCATATCCTCACTCTTGGAAGCTCAAGGAAGTGGGTAGGGGCAAGCTGGATTTAACTTTCTGGTTAAATTAAGCCAGAAACCCTGTTCCCTCCACTGTTTGCTTGAAATCCCTGCCCCTTCAGCAGGGCTGGGTCAGGGGCCTGCTGGGCTTGGAGGCAGGACATCTTACAGGAACCCAGGCGCTCCAAAGACACTTGTCCCCCAATGAGTCCATGTCACTTCTCCCCCAGAAGAATCACCACCGCCCGAGGTGACGGAGCCAGGCACCCGTGACTCGACACAACGTAAGTCAGAAGGGGCTTTTGGACTAAATCCCTGGTGTGAATTGCTTTGCTCATGATCTGCCCTGCTCTCCTCAAGAGGACACCAAGTTGATGGACCGTCTCCTGCAGTCTGGAAGCAATGGGAGGCAGGGAAATGCAGAGGCTCCCTCTCCACAGAGGCTACCCACAGGCCAGGGTCTTGACCCTTGAGGCCTGCCTGGGGCCGTCCCCATGTAAATGGCACTTCCCAGACCTTTTGAAAACTAGTGATACTCTTAAACAGGTCTAAGTCATTTTCAGTACAGTTTTGATTTAAGCTCAAAATTAATGGCAGCATCATAAATAAACACGCAAGAAGACAAGCCCCTGCCTGGTTATCACAGATCTCAGAGTTTGCAGGGGACTGGTGACTCTGGGAGCTGTCACAGCAAAAGCTTCCCTCTTATTTGGGGACCAGGCGCTGCCAGGGAAGGAACCTAAATGCCTTTCATTCGTTCAACAAGTATTTATTAAACACACACAAGGGGCCAGATGGTCCCCATCCCTGTCAAAGACAGGCAGGCTCTCCCGGCCTGGAACCAAACTGCCCATGTCACTAGTGGACTAAGTCTGTCCCTTTCTTGCCCCCTCTGTAGAACAGGACCCAGAGTGGATGAACGTTCTCCATCACGATCCCCCAAACTCATTTTCTGCCACAGGGAGGAACACGTGAGAGAAGCTCTTCGGTGCCACGGTTCACACCTACCGAAGGACCTTCTGCAAAGGGAGGCAGCAGGGCCCAGGGTCACCCTTCCAACCTCTCCGGAACAGGCAGCATAGGAATACTAGAATCTGGGCTTCATACGTAGCATTTACTTCTATCTGCTGGTTGTGCAGTCTTGCCTCATCCATCCTGACCTCCCAAGGCCGTGGAGCACCCGGCGAGGGCTGGGAAGACCCTGTTGCCTGGGGAGGCCGAGGATGCTGCCAGGCTACAGGTTAGGCTGGCACGGGCCCCACATGAGGCTGAAGCAGAGCTAAGAGAGAGAACCAGAAAGCCCCAACTCCCCGATTTGGCAGGTTGCACAGTGGGGGCACCACGGGACTTACCCCAGGTCACGCAGCCCGTGAGTGACAGAACCAGGAACGGAAGTCCCGCTTCCCGCTACGCGCAGCTGCGCGTACTTAATCTGCAAACGCTCGTGTTTTCACGAGATGTGATTATCTAATAGAGAGAAATTGCTTCTCTCCTGGCAGGTGGGCAGGCTTGCTGACTTAATAAGGCTCGGTGTCAGTAATATCGTTAGCTCGGTGACAACAGAGGTTTCATCAGAGCTGGGAGAGCCAAGGGGTGGCCATACCTCGAAAGCCGGTGCCCTCTATTTACATAAAACAGCTTGGAGGTTCAGAGGAAACTCAGTTAAAACCAATTAAGGAATTAAAAGCCCTGACCAATAAATCAGAGACTGCAGGTGGCAGACAAGCTAAGGAGGGGGGTGGCTTGAGACCAAAGAGACAAGGATTCCAACGTTTACTTCAACTCCGAGCTCAGCTCTCCCTCGCCGGCGGACCTGTGTCTGGAGGCAGCCACAGATGAGGAGGTCTCACAATAAAGAAAATGAGCACCCGTGGGGCCTGGGCGGCAGGGGCACACACAGGGTTGGATGCACACCACTGGGCTGGGAGGAGCCTCCCGCCCAGCATGGCCGGAGCTCACATGCCCCTCCAGGCTGCAGCCTTCATGACTCTGGTCCTCGGGGGTCACCACTAACCTCAACCCCAGCTCTGCAATCTGCCAGCCACGTGAATGCAGGCATTGCTTAGCTCTGACTCAGTCCCTCGTCTAACTAGATCCCATCTCACTGGGTTGTTGCAGGGGTTACAGAGGATAGAGAATGTGGAGCTCAGAGGCCAGCGTCTGGTGCAGAACAGGCACTTAACAGGCAGGGGACGATGCGGCGAAGGCCAGAGCACCCCAAAGCCCCCACTTTGCATATGGTGGAGGTCTCTCTCCTCTGGGCTCAGCAGGATGCTTCTAAGGAACACAGTGTATATTCTACTCATGGTATATTTGGGGCCTGGGAGTTTACATATCCCTTCACACTTGTCTCTACATGACAGACATAAACTCAGAACTGCCCAGAAGGCCAATCGGTCAGCAGATGATACCTTTCCTCAAAGACTCATCCCACGGCTGGGTGGAGCAAACAGGGTTCGAGAATTCTCGTGGTGGGGTCAAAAGGCAGAGGACAGCAAAGGCTGAGCTGCTGCCCAGTGCCAGGGCCTGCGGGCTCTGCAAGAATGGCCAGCCAGGGGACTTAATGTCGTGCAGTCCAGCTCTATGTTGTGCAGTCCAGCTCTAGTTCGAACACGGACTTCCCCTCTGGGCCAGGTGAGTTCTGAGGGCTTTCCGTAGCACCAAAGAGCATGGGTGCAGGAATCAGACTGGCTGGGGTGAGCCCTGACTGTTGCTTTCTGGCTGTGAACAGACAGGCTAAGGATGGGAGGGAGAGTCAAAAAGTGGCATCTCCTGGGTGGCCCAAGCCATGATGAAGAACCTTAGAGGAAGCCACGTGAAACTCACAACCCCCCTGGAGTCACAGAACAAAACGGGGAGGGGCGGGATTATGTGACTGCGGCTGCTCACCAGCCGGTCCCCTCTCCCCACATGACACATCTGGCTGAGAACCTTGGAGCAATTTTCTGGTCTATGAAATGGGTATAACAGGAATCCTGTCTCCACGCTCTAACTCAGTGGGCTTCTACTAACCCACCTCCTTGTAGCCATGCGGCTGCCATGCCAAGTGAGGTATACAGCCACCAAGGTCTCTGGCAAAGCCCTCCCCTCATTCTACAGCCAACCCTGCTTCAAGCTACTGAGTAACTGCAGTGTCCCTGCTCCCTCAGCCTGCAGGTTCCAGGTCCCATGAGGGCGAGGCTGGGCAAGGGAACCTGAGCCACCCTCCCCTGGCCCTGACGCTGCCTTCCTCTCCTCCTGCCCTGTGACAGAGGCCTGAGCTGCAGTTGCTTTGCCTCGGGGGAAGGCTCTTGAGACCTAATGAGCTTCCTGAGGTCACCCAGCAATGAAGGTGAGGCAGAGAGGACTTTTTTTTTTAACTCAAGAATCCAAGTGTAATAATAAGAGGAAGGAAGGAAGGACAGACTTTTCTGGAGGGAGAGAACAGGAAAGGGATGAAGGAGACCTGTGTCTTCTGGGATGCTGCTGTAAAAGTGACTAAATCGAATGAAACAGAAACACCATCCCCTTGGGTGACTCCATCGGGCCCTGCGGAGCCGACGTCGCTGAAAGAGTAAGTGGACATTCTGCCATTGGACATTCACCTACCCATTCATAAAACTGAGTCATGAGAAATTGCCCTTGTCAGCTTAGTGTATCTGAAAAGACTACAATCTTATATCCACTACCAGCAGACGTAAAACTTCACACCCCGTGCAATCTGAATGATCTAGGGCCCTTGATCCCTCCCCTTCCTGTCTGTGGAAGAAACTTACCCACCAGAAAGTGACCAGAGAAGAGAAAGATACTCAGAATCTGCTGCAGGGACTAGGTAAGAAGGGACTGAAATGGCCACCTGGCAGGAGGTCAGGGATTAGGTTGTTTGTCCGAGCTGATCCTGAGCGTCTTGCTTTTCCACGGACGATGCCAGTGGGGCTGGGGGCAGGGTTAATTCCAGAAATGGCTGTTATCAGTCACCCTCATTGTCTGCTTCCTGTTCACGCATGCTGTGCGAGTTTGGATTCGTGTAGTGGGAATAATACAAATGCAAAGCGGTCAGTAATGTCTCACCCTAGAAAGACATTAATGACAAGCTCTTCTTTGGAGACCTAGCAATCCAGTTTGAATTAATCAGCCATAACTGGGCAAGGAGGAAATTGGGCTAGCACAAACACTTCTTGCTGGGACTACATAAGTACAACCAATCAGGTACAATGGTCTCTAACCTGGCTAAAAGAAAAGCCACCTGGCTGGTCACAACTGACCCAGCTGGATTTCGGGACATGTTTTCCTAACCAGAACCTAGTCCTGTTTATGAACACTATTTTGCTATTACAATTGGCTGAGGAATCCTTTCCAGAATCTTCAGAGCTATAGTACATCTGTTAAGTCAGATATACCTATAATTTATCATGCAATAAAAGGAATGAGTGAGTCTAACTACAGACTATAAAACAACAACAACAAAAAACAGCCATGAACCATGTGGTGCCACAATCACCGCTGACAACGGGGGTCTGAGCACAAGTGATGAAAACCAGGCCACTCCCATCAGCCATCAGCCCCCCTCCATCCCCACCATCTCTGACAAGTGCCAACAAGGCCAAGTCGGCCCACCTGTGGGGGAGAAACCCCAACCCTGTGCACCATGAGATGACTCAGGTTGAAAAAGCAACACTTCACCTGAGAAGTGAGAGGCAGAAGGGAGAGGTGGATTGTTGATTGGATGGTAAGGAGTCAGGTGGTTTTCTGCACCCAGGACTGAAGGTTCAGAGGTGATGGGAGAGCAGCCTCAGAGCCGAGCAAACTCGGGAAACTCGGGAGCAGAGCCACTGCCCCGAGAGTCAGCAGGCAGGGGTCTGGGAGTGGCCTCATCTGTCAATGGCCAAGAGGGCTGTGCTGCTGACCCCTCCCGGCCTGCCCTCCCTTGCTCTGAGCCCCACTTCCAAGCCAAGAAGGGGCAGCCAAGAAGGAAGACAGTGGGCTGGGGGGCCGGATGGATGTCAGCCAAGGGGCCACAGAGACACTGGTGAAGCACTCACCTCGCTCCAGCTCGGTCACCCTCTGCAGCAGCGAGTTCAGGGCGCTCTCGGTCTTCTGGCGGTGAGCTGAGGTCTCGTTGTGGAGCAGGGACTTCTCGTCCTCCAGCTCGGCCACCTTGCTCAGCAGCTGCCTCTCCAGCTCCCCCAGCCGCCGCTGCAGCACCTCCCGAAAGTCGCCGGGCAGCGCCGTGCTGGACACGTTCACTCGGAGCTGGTGCTTTGGGTGGGGGAGGAGTGGATGCAAGCGGGAGAAGTATTAAGGCCAGTTAAAAAGAAACTGGGAGATGTAGCTCTAATGCCCCCCCACACACAGGGAGAAGCTTCCAAAGTGGGAGTATTCAATCGTGCCAGTGGCAGGAAAGGGAGCATTTCACTGATGCTTTTTTTTTTTTTTTTTTTTGGTTGGGGGTATGGAAAGGATTTCATAGTCAGACAAGAATTGCTCTGCTGCGATATCTGAAACTTAGGAATCTCATTTCCCCTCTGAGAAAGCTGTTTTTCTTCTTTTACTAAAAGGTCAAAAATTTAACCAATATCTGTCATTCTCAAGTAAAGACCAAAATACAGCTAGGATTAAAAGAGAGAGAAAGAGTTAATCAAATGGTCCTCAAAACTGATGAACTTTCATCTAACCCCCCCCAAGCTCCAGTATGGCACAAAGGTGCGTGACTAGGGTTGCAGGGATGTTACTGGAAAATGAGAACTCTAAAGCGTGACTACTCTGAATTCCAGAAATCTTTGCTTTTATTTCTTTCACTCCTCTACCATTTTGCTGGCTCTGAAGGCAGCCAGCCACTGTCTAGCCATGAGTCCTTGGCAAGCTATTTACCCCCTCTCTCTAAGTGCTCCAAATTTTAAATGCAGATTATAGGATCTGCCTCACGGGGTTGTCGCACGGGTTAAAATTAGATAATACGCCTGGCGCGTATTTAGTGTTCCAGAAATGTTAACTGTTATTAATCACAATGAATCGAAGGATATACAGATGCTGGAAATACTGTATTTAGCCATCATGCCACGGGAAACTCTCAAGAAATTTTGCAATAATTACCACCTGTAATTGAAACCTAGTTTTGCGAAGTAGTATTTTGGTAAACGTGTATAACAGAAACATCCACACTGCTTAAACAGGGTGGAAAGTAAAGATAGAAATTAAATGAACATTTCTCTCTCAAAGTTCCAAACTGCATACGCCTTCCAAGAGAGAAGGGAATAAGGTCCCTTCCCCCAAAGCAATCGGGAAGGGCACCTTAGATCCGCGCAATTTGGGGACAGTGGCTTTGAAGTCAACCAGGTTTCCTCCAAGGCGCGTCTAGTATGGCCGGTGACTGGCCCGCGCTCGCCTCCCGCCGAGACCCCCGGACCTCCACCTGCTCTCGTCCAGCCCAACTTGATTTATGAAAGGAAACACCGGACGCCCAGGGCTGCTGACCTCACGCGGCAGCCTCACGTCACCCGACAGAAGCTTCACGAGCGCGTCCTGCTAGGGGAGACTCGGAGATTTGCAAAGAGAGAGAGGAGGCCATCCGCGTTCGCCAGCTCGGACCTCGGGAAGTGAATGGCCGCACAGCTGGCAGTCCTGGCGTGCGGGGCGATTTAACCCTTCCCTTCCAGTAAGGAGGTGGGGAGGAGGGATGCGAGCCAAGCAAGTAAGTTCCAGAGCAGGACCGAGAACGCCCCTGACCCCGAACCCAGCTCGCCCTGCTTCTGAGCGCGTCCGGGCTGCCGTGTTCCGCACAACCTGGTGGCAGGACCATGCGCCCCTCCTCTGCCCTGAGCCTCGGGGACGTTCCCCCAGGGACCCCTCGCCCTGCTACCTCGAGGCTCTCCAGGCGGTCCTTGAGGGTCTGCAGAGAGCGGCTGAGCTGCTCCACGACGTGGCCAGGGTCCCGCGGCAGGTCGCCCATGGTGTCCTTGCCCGAGGCCGCCCGGCCCGGCGCCTTGCCCCCCGCAAGCCCCTCGCAGCGCCCCAGCTTGGCCGTGAGCTCGCGAATGGCCTCGCGTTGCGAGCCCAGCGTCTCCTTCTGCTGCACGACGGTCTCACGCAGCTGCAGCACCGCGGCCCGCAGCTCCTCCTCGGGGCTCAGCGCGCCGCCCTGCATGGGCATCGCGGGCAGTGGGCAGCCGGCGCGCGCCGCCTCCGGGGGCAAAGCAGTGCACACGAAGCGGTTGCCGGGCGCCAGGCCGTCTTGGGCCCCGGCAGCCACAGCGAGCGCCACGCCAGCGGCCAGCAGCGCCAGCATCCCGCCGCTGCCGCGCTCACTCCAGCATCCGCGGGCGGGCGGGCAGGCTAGCGGGCTAGCGGGCGCCGTCGGGGCGGGCGGCGGGGGCGCCTGCGCGGAGGGCTGCGGCCGGGCGCGCCGCTCGAGGGCAGCGGGAGCGCGGGAGCCCGCAGAGCCGCCAGCCGTCGTATGTCTCTTTCGCTCTGCCTGGCTCCGCGCTCTGGCCAGGCCGGGCCCGAGCGCCCTTTCTTAAGCTGGAAGGGAGTGGGGGTGCCCAGCGCATGAGGAGCGGCGCCGCGAGCTCTGATTGGCCTGGCCTGGTTCACGTCACGCAGGGGGCGGGGCGGGGGCGCCTACTCGCGGAGCGGCGGAGCGGCGGAGCGGCGGAGCGGCGGACCTGGGGGTGGGCGTGTGAGCCCCAGCTGAGGGCGCGAGCTTGGGCCCCCGGGTCCCCGAGAACCGGGGAGCTGAGGTAAAAAAGGCTCTGGGTGCCTTCGGGAGCCTCGGCCGGCGTGTCCAGGCGCCCCTCGGACCCACCTGAGGACGCGGGCGTCGCGGGCTGTGGAGAAGCCAAGAGCCCACTGGTGCCCCGGCGGCCCCTGGGGCGGCTCTGGGCTGCGGGCGCGGCGCCAGGCCTCGTTCCGCGGTCGCCGCAGCCCCGGGGCGGGGGCGACCCCCATTTCACAAGTGGAGAAAGTGAGGAGGCGCCCGAGCGGGACTCGAACCGTGGGCTGCCGTTGACCCCCGCCCGCGGCCCCCTCACTCAGAAAGCGGGAAAGAGACGCACGACGGCCGCCTCCGGGACGCCCTCAGCGGCCTCGTCCCCGTCCCCGTCCCGGAAAGAATTCTCAGGTCTGCGGGGACCAGAAACAGGCGCCAGACGCAGAAGGAGTCGCCCGCGCACCCTTGGGCCACGTTGCCTCCAGCTAGGGGAGTGCAGTGGGCCGGAGTCTCGAGGCCACGCGCAGGGCTCTCCCGTGCGGGTCCGGCGACAGCCCACCGGGTGGTGACCTTATGCAGCAAGGCCTGGGCTGGATGGGCCTTGATCCCGACCGCAGTCGCGTTGAGATGGCGCCATGTGGTGAAACCGTGCGTCACCCTTGTGAATGGGCTGCCCACCGTGTCCAGTTTCCCCATTAGAAACCACTGTCCTCAGATTCTTGGAGGGTACATCGACGGACAGGAACCCCCAAAGGCAGGAGCAAATTTGTTTCAGAATCTGGGCTGTGGTTTACAAACAAGTTCAGAGAGATTTTGGTGCAAAGCTACAGACGGAACTGGTTTACTGCACATTATAAGTGGAAATCTTTATTTTTTTCTGTTTTTAAGGAATCCTGTGGCAAGGTCATTAATCATATTATCCATTATACGAGAAACAAATGGATTTGTCACTTCTACACCGAAGCTGAGGTTGATTCTGAAAACAAACTATCAAAGTAAATGAAATTATTATGATAATATGAAATAGACTGCAGTGATTAATCTCCAGAAACCGAATTTTGACCTGCTTTGCACTTCGAACAATAGCTTCCATTATGTAAATAGCTGTGGGGTTTTCAAGGATAATGTTGCTAAATTACAAGAAAAAGTTCTATACATGAAAATCTCTTCATGCATAAACATTAGAGACAGGAAATCTGGTCTCCACAGCACTCAAGGCAGAGGACAGTGGAAGCCATGATGGTTCAGGTAAGAATATTCACTATAGTAGAGAAGGTGTGGAGTGGGGGTTGGGTGGCTAATGTCTCTGTTGGTCTGCACCACCCGGAGGTATCAGTTTCAGGCTGTAAGTATGACCTTGAATAGACTCGTTCCTCCTACATCCTTCTTACTTCAACTCTTTGGAAACTCCCCAAGTTCAAATGAGCCCTCATATACACAAACTGCAATAATGAAGTAACAAGGTTGCAAAGCACTTTGTAAAATGTCACATTTTAGATTATTCCACAGTGCTCTGCATCCAGACGTGTTGAGAATTACCCAGATAAGGATTTGACTTTTCAATTTTCTCTCAGAGGTCCAATGTTTCTTTTAACACATAGACCTGGGTGGATCTTAATTGGATGTGACAATTAGGACAGTATGCCTATATTTTCCCATATATCCTTTCTTGGCATAGACTGATAGATTCATATTTACAGCTTGAAATAGAGGCTTGTTCCTTTAATAATTAAATCAAGTGTATTTCCAGAATTCTAATTTCCTCCTGAATAAAGAAAACAGTGTACAAGAAGACATAGAAATAACAAAGCATATATCCCAAAATATTTACTCATAAATTTCTGAAAAGATTTCCGGTATGAGAAGTGATCAGTGAAACTGCCAAAGCCCAGATGGAATGACCCAGGCATTTAAGATGTTATTTTCTTTGGAGGCAGTATAATTAGAGGGTTTAGTTAACAGGGTATGTGCTATTTAGGACTTTGTTTTGTCTTCCTGGTGCAGTGGAAAGTCTGCTGGCTTAGGAAGGAGTCCTCATACCAATTCTGTCACTAGCTAAATGGTTTGGGGGCAAGTCATTTCTCCTCTCTGGACATCAGTTCCCTTGTGTATAAGATAAGGGGGTGAGACTAGACTCTCCGAAGGCCCTTCTGATGATGCTCAAGAGCTGGTAGTTTGAGAAAGCATCACTGTTCGGTGTAATGAATGTCCCAGAGCCTTGTCATTTCTGTTTGTGTTGTGAACCACCTGTAGCCAAGGGTGACTATGGGAAGGCAGGGTGCTTGTGATACAGCAGGTAACCCTTCTCACAGGGAGAGGCCATAGCTGGGGTTGAAATCCGCCCTTGGCGGCATGGAGGTTTGCCCTTGATTTACTGACAGCACAGCAACCTCGTCTACCTGAAGGATCCTGCATCTCTGACTCAGGCTACCCATGAATATGGTTGCATGAGTGGCAGAGACCAGGGCCCACAGAATCTCCTTCACTTGGAAAGTCATGCAGATCTGTAGCAGTGAATCAGCTCCACCTAATCTCTTAGTGTAATTTATGCTGCAGCATAGTAGCCACCCACTCATTCACTATGTCTCCTGGCTCCCAGGTTAGCTGAGCGCCCACGGTGGACTGAAACCGTGTGCTGGGAATCCTGATGAGCTCATTCCACCTCCATTTTATTGCCCCATCTGCTTGGTTCTCTTGTTCTTCTCACATGCATTTTTATCTTGGTCTTCTGGGAAATGTGCTAATTTCCACCATGGTGTCAGAGGATCCATCTTATACTTTTTTACATTTCCTTCTCTCTTTCTCAGTGCCACTTGGGAAGTCAAGAATGGGGGTTTGAGCTCAATAACAGAATCCAAGGACAACTTCCTGCAAACATGACTGAGGAACTGTCCTCGGTTCTGAATTTCAGTCGTGTGTGTGTGTGTGTGTGTGTGGGGGGGGGGGGGGGGGGACTAAGAGTGTGTGGTTGGTGGTGTTTTTGTCTTTTTGTTTTTTTAATGTACGATTCAGTGCATATACAACAAAATTTGGAGACTCCAGAGACTCCTAACTAATAATCTTTTATGCTTAAAATACTAAGACCCCCCTCAAGAGTGGATATTTCACTAGAATGAACTGCATGGTAGAGTAGAAAGTGCTTGAGCTTTGGAGTCAGACAGCTCTTGTTTCAATTCTAGTTTTATAACTTGCCATTTGACCTTGAGAGGATAGCTTAACCTCTCTGAGCCTCAGTTCTTATCTCTAACTTCAAAGCTAAATTTACTACAAAATTTTGTCTGGCTTGAGTGAGATAATGTATGTGAACATGTTTGGCATATAGCAGGTGCACAATAGGTCCTAATTGTCCTTTTCTTCCCTCTTTAACCACTGAATTCAGAGATGAATTATATACATTTTTTTAAAAACAAACTTAAAAATTTTCCTTTGTTTTCTATGACATCAAGTTGAAATGAAATAGGCAAGAAAGGATTCTTGAGAAAGAACAGGTCAGCCTCTTTGGAGGAAAGGAAGGGATGAGAACTTAAGGAAAATTTATTGGTGTCTCAGCAAGAGAATGTTATCCTACTTTGTGTTGTTTTTTTAAGATAAAGCATTGTATTTATTAACTTTAATCAGAGAATTCAGTCAAAATGAACTGTTTTACATCTACACTAACTTAAAATCTCTAGACTATGTGCCTGGACCCAACTAAAAGATTTATAGTCCTTAACATTTCAGTGATTCTGAGTTTGTATTGCCAGGGGATCCCAATAGATATAAGGCCACTAAATAAAGCAAATGTTCTCTCTTCGGTGCATCTGGGTTCTTCTCAAATAACATATTTCTGGTTTAATTTTGGAAGCATGTGGTATGAGACATTGAGTTTCAGGAAGTGTTCCTGTACTAGTGTACGATCACATGTGGCTGGAAAACCATGATTTGGGGGGATTGATTATTAATATTACCCAACTGATTTCAGCAAACAAAAAAGGGGCTTTTGGTGGCATTCTCTGATTTCAAGCAGTAGAACAAGATACTGGATAAACTGAGGATAATGTCTTAGCTCAGTTTTTAAAAGTAAAGGATAGTAGACTGGGGATGGGATGAGCTGAAGGAAGGGCCCTCATCAACTTGGTTTTCTTGGAGGAAATACTCTTAGAATGTAGTCTCAATTTCTCTATATTAGGAAACACTTAGAAAGCGCTTCAGTTTTACACAAGTTACAAGCAGTAAAACTGACATATATCTGTAACTCAATATCTCCGTGTGGTTTAGGCACACAGGTAGCTTTCTTCAATCTCTGAAAGTGAGATTGAAGGAGATTTTATAGAATTTTGAAGACTGGGAAATAGTTTAAGAAAGGTCAAAATGTCATATGGCCACTTAACAGCAGGGCCAAGCTGGAACTCAGGTTCTCTGGTTCCCAGTGAAGAGCCCTTTTCTCTGTACCACTCCCTAGCTTACTCATTAACCCTTTAAAATGCTTGGCTTCCTCAGAAACAGCTTCCTTAAAAATTAATAATTTGCCATACCAGATCCAATGACCATTTTCATATATTTCTCCTGGAACTTAAAGCATTCAACATTGTTGGCTAAGTCCTTTTTAAATTAAAACTTTCCACTATTTGTTTCTATGGTATTGTATTCTTCTGATTTTCTTCTTGCTTTGGGAGAATTTTTTCTTTCTTTCCTTGATCTTCTTTCATTACCTGCACATGTGTCTAAAGTTGAGCTGTCATAGTTCTCTCCCATCAGTATACTCTCTACTGTGCTTTTAGTTCTGATCTCTATGTTAGTGACTCTTTCCCTGATCCATACAGAGCTCCAGAATATGATAAACCAATTGCATGCTGGACACCTCAAGGATATGCTACCAACACTTCTAACTCAATATGTCCTCAACTAAATGAATTGTTCTCTTCCCCATTCCTCTTTTCTTCATCCTGTATCCCCTTTTTCTGATGTATTAATGTTTCCCAAGTCATTCACATTTAAAACTCTGTCGTCTCCTCTTCCACCCTCCAAATCCATTCAAATTCTAGTCAGTTTCTAAGTTCTAATTCTATTTTTACAATATGTCAACTCTCTCTTCACTGATACAACCTCATTACTTTTATTCTAAACTATACCATTACCTCCTAACTCAACTCTGCAACTCTGCCACCTCCCTTTCAACTTACATTCTATTGCCAGATCCGTTTTCCTGAAGCACAACTCTAAATCATTTAACTCTTCTGCTCGGAAAACTCAGTATTTCCCTATGCATGTTTGTAAACTCTTCAGTCTCCGTCATCTGCCTCCCAATCTACTGTTCAACTCTACTTTTTTAATAAGACTTTAAAAAATTAATTAATTTTAATTTTTGGCTGCGTTGGGTCTTCGTTGCCGCGCACAGCCTTTCTCTAGTTGCAGCTAGCGGTTCTTCATTGTGGTGCACGGGCCTCTCATTGCGGTGGCTTCCCTTGTTGCGGAGCACGGGCTCTAGGCACGCGGGCTCAGTAGCTGTGGCGCACGGGCTTAGTTGCTCCGTGGCATGTGGGATCTTCCCGGATCAGGGCTCGAACCTGTTTCCCCTGCATTAAGAGGCAGGTTCTTAACCACTGCGCCACCAGGGAAGTCCCTCAGCCCCATTTTCTGCTACATCTCTTAATCTACCCTTCCTTCCAGTCAAGGTAAACTATGTTTTTCACACATGACCCACACTTTCCATCCTTCAGATTTGGAGTTCATGTTGTTTCCTACATCTGTACTGACCCTCCTGCCAATTCTGGAACCATAAAACTCATTCATCCTTCACAGCTCTGCCATACGTGTTTCCTTCTCCACAAAGTTTACATGATTTTACTCAGTCTAAAGTGACATTATAAAGGACAGTAGTTTGTCTTTGCATTCTTTATTTCTCTTACTACTTCAGCCTCTATTATAATTACCTTCTCTACTGGACTGTGAGCTCCTTAAGGGCCACATCTAGGTCTGATGTACTCTCTCTTTTCAATAAATATCTTGTTGGATATCTTTGTGCACAACAATAATAGTGCTATGGAAGAGAAACAAAGACGATTTTGCTCAGTACATGATCTGTGTTTTTGCAGGAAGAAAGTCACTGTGTAAGAATGGCAGGGAACATTTTCAGGGAGAAGTTGAGAATTAGCCCTTGAAAAGGATAATGAAAGGCATAGAAGATAGGAGGTGAGGGGCATCTAAAGGAGCAGGCAAGAGAAGGGAAGGTTAAAACCACTGGGAAGAAAACAAGAGATGTAGTTATTAATCTCTGACTTTTAGTCCTCTGTTCCAAGTCTGTTCTCTGTCTCCAAGGATACCTTAAGACAAATTTATCTTATTTCCAGTAGCTATCACTCACCTAGCATCCATAAGGAAAGACAGGGTCGTTATTTTGGCCAGGTGACCACAATAGCTACTTTCAAGAATGAACAAAGTGTGAGTAGTAACAATGTTCAGTTTTTAACTGAGCAAAAGAAAGACTTTGTGTCTGAAATGTCTACACATTCCAGACTTTCTGAAATTCTCCCATCTGGATACCCAGATGGAAGTGTCACAGAAATGGTGGAGGGAGGGTTAGCGACTTTTTTTTCTTCTGGGGGTTAATGTGAAATTACAAAAGAATGAAACTCTATCCTAGCACTGTCAGAGGTTCTGAGCCCTAAGAGCAATTGAAGTTCGAGGGTCAGAGAAAAAATAAGTTCTGCAATGACGTTTATTCTCAACACTTTAGGTTCAGTACATCCTTGAGCTTCGTGCTAAAATTTTTATTGGCTCTTTCATCTCAGCTGAATCAGTTATTCCCCCTAGAATCCTGATGTTCATACCTGGGACAGCCTCTTCCTTGGCTGAAAAAAAGGTGCAAAGAGACTGCATATTTTAGATTGCTAATCAGAGAGGAATTGCACTATTACTAGCTTCCATCAGGAAGGTATGCTCGTGTGTGTTCCAGATGTCCCATTGCCATCTCCACTCAGCCCTAGACCACACGAAGCGAATTAAACCCTTCATGTACATCGCCGCTTTTGTTGCAGAGATGGCAGCTTATTCCACCCAGACTCTTTCTTCTTTTGCTCCGTGATTCAGTCCAGCTAATGAACAGCCCTTCTGGTTGGAAGGGGATAGAGGACATTTCCCTGAAACTTAAGCAACCTAAATAAATGAATTCTCCAACCAATTCTTTTTCCTCTTCAACAAGAGCCGTTAAACAATCTTTATTTCACCCCCCAACTCAAATGAATCCCAGCTGAGATTTATTAAGAAATATTTAAAAACCCTTAGGATGAAGGAAAAATCTTTTGTGGAAAGAGATACTGTGTTATGATTGGTTTTTAAGTCTTGCTTCCTGAAAACTACATAAAGTAGTAAAAGGGTTATGAGAACAAAGGCATAATGCTGTACTGCAGCCTTGAGTCTTTGGATTTGACAGATAAGGTCAATTTAATGATTAAAAAAAAGACTAAAAACCTCTCATGACATGTGAAAGCAGAAGAATCTGAGTCAATGTGTGATATTTTAGGTCAAAGCTTAGAATTCATTCTTCTTACTGTATTTCATATTTTTCTTTGCCATATTGGCACTAAAAAGAATTCTCTCAATTTCCAAACCTCATAACAAAATAAATATGTATTTAGTATGTTACTTGAAATTGCAGCTAACGTTTTGATGTTTAATCTTTATTTTTAAACAAATAAGCAGTATCATGAGTCCTGATTTGAAAACAGCCTAGGCCAGGAAGTATAAAGAAGTATAAAGAATGTCTTTGCTGAGGGCTATGGCAGGGGTGGGTGGTGGGGTGGGGAGATTTGCAGTTGAAATCAATATTAATCCTCAAATACTACATAAATGCAATTCATGATGCTTAAAATCTTGCTGAAGTTTTTGCTTATAGAGTAAACTGGCCAGGAAATATTATCTCAATTGATAATGATAAAGGATAAAGACTGTTTTTGTTTACTTCTGTGTCTCCAGCACTGGAATAGTGCCTGGTACATCATAAGTGCACAATGAATATTTGTTGTGAAAGGTGTGTTGTTGTGTAGAGGGTCTGTATGCTTCACCAAATATCTCCATGAATAGGTAGTATACTAGTTTAGAGTAAAAGACTCCTAACTTCTTGAGACAGAAGGTTACCGATGGCCTAATTTGCTTCTGAAATCTTTAGGCAAGACTACCGTGTTGCAGTTTTAATTACACAGTGGAGATTTGTAAGTCCAGGAAAAACTAGAGCAATAGAAGCTGTCTTAATTTTGATTTCCTCTTAGGGAATTAGAGAATGGAGGAATGGCCTCACCCCAGAGAATGAAGACCTTGAAAGGGCCTCCTTTGGAGAGAAGGATTCAAAACCAGAATAGGCCTGAAAAGCCTTTTCCAGTGGAATAAACCTCAGCTATTTTCTCTACATGATTGCAATTAACACTCCTTATGGAACCTCAGCCACCACCCAAGCTACACAGACACATAGACATTGCAAATGGAATTTTGCAAATACAAAGCAAAAGGATGAGAGCATTCACTTACCTCCAGTATTGCTTGTACCCTGGTTGCCATTATTCTAGAGCTATAATGTTTACCGTAAGCACAATCTGTGGGTTGACTTGAGCTGAACAGGAGTTATTTCTATGATCCTCCTAACCCCATGCACCAACATTGATAGCTGAGATACAAAAGGATTGTTTGTCCTCTTAGCCCAAATTAAAAGTGACCCCCCTAAAGTTTTGTTGAATCATCAATCATCATTATAAGCGCATGCCTTTAGAAGGCTATTTTGACAAATCTGAAACAAATGGCTTTGTTAAGAGCTAGTGCATTGACCTGTTTTGTGATCAGTATCTGAGCTGACAGATTGGAAAAGAATGATACTGAAACGCAGTTTCACAACATGCCTTACTGGTGAAAGAAATGAAAAGCAACCAGGAAAGTAAGCAGCAGAATGAGGGGGAGAACCTGACCAGTGAAATTTCACATCTTTTCTAGTACCTGTAGAAGGACTAGGGAATATGGTTTAAAAATTTCTGGCTGTAAAATAAGAACTTGGAGGTAATGTCAAGTAGTTTAATGATCTAAAAGCCCAACCAGTGCCCTCTTATATAATGCCAGTTTTTATTCCAGACTGGACATCCTAATCTTTGAACATGACTAATTCTTTTTTTATTCTTTTTTTTTTTACATCTTTATTGGAGTATAATTGCTTTACAATGGTGTGTTAGTTTCTGCTTTATAACAAAGTGAATCAGTTGTATATATACATATGTTCCCATATATCTTCCCTCTTGCGTCTCCCTCCCCCCCCCCCCCCCTATCCCACCCCTCCAGGCGGTCACAAAGCACCGAGCTGATCTCCCTGTGCTATGCGGCTGCTTCCCACTAGCTATCTACCTTACGTTTGGGAGTGTATATATGTCCATGCCTCTTTCTCGCTTTGTCACAGCTTACCCTTCCCCCTCCCCATATCCTCAAGTCCATTCTCTAGTAGGTCTGTGTCTTTATTCGTGTCTTACCCCTAGGCTCTTCATGACATTTTTTTTTCTTAAATTCCATATATATGTGTTAGCATACGGTATTTGTCTTTCTCTTTCTGACTTACTTCACTCTGTATGACAGACTCTAGGTCCATCTACCTCATTACAAATAGCTCAATTTCATTTCTTTTTATGGCTGAGTAATATTCCATTGTATATATGTGCCACATCTTCTTTATCCATTCATCCGATGATGGGCATTTAGGTTGTTTCCATCTCCGGGCTATTGTAAATAGAGCTGCAATGAACATTTTGGTACATGACTCTTTTTGAATCATGTTTTTCTCAGGGTATATGCCCAGTAGTGGGATTGCTGGGTCATATGGTAGTTCTATTTTTAGTTTTTTAAGGAACCTCCATACTGTTCTCCACAGTGGCTGTATCAATTTACATTCCCACCAACAGTGCAAGAGGGTTCCCTTTTCTCCACGCCCTCTCCAGCATTTATTGTTTCTAGATTTTTTGATGATGGCCATTCTGACTGGTGTGAGATGATATCTCATTGTAGTTTTGATTTGCATTTCTCTAATGATTAATGATGTTGAGCATTCTTTCATGTGTTTGTTGGCAGTCTGTATATCTTCTTTGGAGAAATGTCTATTTAGGTCTTCTGCCCATTTTTGGATTGGGTTGTTTGTTTTTTTGTTATTGAGCTGCTTGAGCTGATTATAAATTTTGGAGATTAATCCTTTTTCAGTTGCTTCATTTGCAAATATTTTCTCCCATTCTGAGGGTTGTCTTTTGGTCTTGTTTATGGTTTCCTTTGCTGTACAAAAGCTTTGAAGTTTCATTAGGTCCCATTTGTTTATTTTTGTTTTTATTTCCATTTCTCTAGGAGGTGGGTCAAAAAGGATCTTGCTGTGATTTATGTCATAGAGTGTTCTGCCTATGTTTTCCTCTAAGAGTTTGATAGTTTCTGGCCTTACATTTAGGTCTTTAATCCATTTTGAGCTTATTTTTGTGTATTGTGTTAGGGAGTGATCTAATCTCATACTTGTACACGTACCTGTCCAGTTTTCCCAGCACCACTTATTGAAGAGGCTGTCCTTTTTCCACTGTACATTCCTGCCTCCTTTATCAAAGATAAGGTGATCATATGTGTGTGGGTTTATCTCTGGGCTTTCTATCCTGTTCCATTGATCTATCTTTCTGTTTTTGTGCCAGTACCATACTGTCTTGATTACTGTAGCTTTGTAGTATAGTCTGAAGTCAGGGAGCCTGATTCCTCCAGCTCCGTTTTTCGTTCTCAAGGTTGCTTTGGCTATTTGGGGTCTTTTGTGTTTCCATACAAATTGTGAAAGTTTTTGTTCTACTTCTGTGAAAAATGCCAGTGGTAGTTTGATAGGATTGCATTGAATCTGTAGATTGCTTTGGGTAGTAGAGTCATTTTCACAATGTTGATTCTTCCAATCCAAGAACATGGTATATCTCTCCATCTATTTGTATCATCTTTAATTTCTTTCATCAGTGTGAACATGACTAATTCTAAATAAGGGATTCATTGTGGAAATGGATCCTGTTCTTTCGGTCACTATGCCATAAATTGGGTGAGGGTAAATTATGTCATCAAATTACCAGTCACTGGAACACCCCTATCTTTAGGGACTTAGGGCAATAATAAATCAGTTCCCTGGATGGGCAAGTATGGCCTCAGTATTCTGCATATTTCTCTTAAGTTTCTGATTTCCCTAGTAATTTCATACTATCTTGTCAGGCTCTTTAATGTTTTAAAGGAATTTTTTAAAAATTGAAGTATAGCGGTTTACAATGTTGTGTTAGATTCCAGTGTACAGCAAAGTGATTTAGTTTAATATATATATTATATTATATATAATATATATTAGTTATATATATATATATCAATATAAAGTATAAATATATATATATAAAAACTTCAGACTCTTTTCCATTATAGGTTATTACAAGATACTGAATATTGTTCCCCATGTTTATCTATTTTATATATAGTAATGTGTATTTGTTAATCTCAAACTCCTAATATATCCCTCCCTACCAAAGGAATTTTTAAAAACTGCTTTTAGTTGTTTTCAGTGAGACGAGTGGTCCAAATACCCTAGTTCCCTAATTCTGTTGAGCTCAGATTGTTCAAACTAGTTACACTAATAGGGGAGAAGATGAATGGATGAAGATATGAGATTGCAGTCCTTTTCCTCCCTTTCCTCTCCTCAAAATTTACCCAGAATCAAAAAAGGTATAAGTTGGAGGGAACCTTGGGTGTCATTTAGAACAACTCCCAGATTTCAGGGTTGAGAATATTGAAATCCAGAAAGATAAACGGTCTAACCTGAAGCGATATAGTTAATTTTGGTGCAGTTTGAACAAGGAACTTCTGACTTTTCATCCAGCGTGTTCCCCACCTCACCTTGATTATTTCTCTCTCCGTCTCTTCTGCTAGGATGTATCGAAGACCAATTGTATTGCCTTCACTATGTCTTATCTGTGGACTACAGTTGTTTATCTAAAATAAGCCAGTGAGGTCATTGGAGTCCCTGAAGGAGAGGAGAAAGAAAGGGGGCAGAAAAAAATGTTTGAAGACATAATACCCTAAAAGTTTCCAAAACTGATGAAAACTATAAACTCATAGATCCAAGAAGCTAAGAATCCCAGGCACAATAAACATGAATAAAATTACACCAAGACACATCATAATCAAATTTCTTAAAACCAGTGATAAAGAGGAAAATCTTTAAAATATCTAGAACATCTTTAAATAACTGAAAGAAAATCTGTCAGTCTAGAATTCTATAACCCAATGAAGATATCTTTCAAAAATTAAAGAAAAATATAGACTTTTTCAGATATTCAGAGCCACAAATAATTATCACCAGTGGACCTCAGTATAAGAAATATTAAAGGAGATCTTTAGGCATAAGAAAGATTATACCAGGTGGATATATGGATATAAATGAAGGAATAATGGACACCAGAAACGGTAACTACATAGACTACCTGATTGTCTGTGGAGAAAATCCTATGGAATCTACAAAAAAGCTGTTAGAACTAATAAGTGAGTTTAAGAAGATTTTAGGATTCAAGATCAACATACACCAATCTGTAGTATTTCTGTATACTAGCAGCAATTAGGAATTAAAATTTTTAAATTTATAAGCACCAAAAATATGGAATATTTAGAAATATCTATCAAAAGATGTACAAGACTAGTACACTAAAAACTACAAAATATTGCTGAGAAAAAATTAAAGAAGACCTAAGTAAATGGAGAAATATGCCATGTTTGTGGACTAGGAGACTCACCATTGTTAAGATGTCAGTTCTCCCAGGTTTGACCTGTAGATTCAGTGCAATCCTAATCAAAATTCTAACAAGGTATTTTGTATAAGCCGATAATCTATCAGTACTTCGAAAATTCATATGAGATTCAAAGGACCTATAACAGCCAAAACACTTTAGAAAAAAAGAACAAAGTTAGAGGAATTACATTACCTAAGTTCTTATTTTAAAGCTGCAAGCAATCAGGATAATGTGGTTTTGGAGTAGTGCTAGGTAAATAGATCAGTGGAACAGAATAGAGAGTCCAGAAGTAGACCCCACATATATAGTCAATTGATTTTTTTTTTTTTGCGGTATGCGTGCCTCTCACTGTTGTGGCCTCTCCCATTGCGGAGCACAGGCTCCAGGCGTGCAGGCTCAGCGGCCATGGCTCATGGGCCCAGCCGCTCCGCGGCATGTGGGATCTTCCCAGACCAGGGCACGAACCCGTGTCCCCTGCATCGGCAGGCAGACTCTCAACCACTGTGCCACCAGGGAAGCCCATCAATTGATTTTTTAAAATTAATTTATTATTTTATTTATTTTTGGCTGTGTTGGGTCTTTGTTGCTGGGCACGGGCTTTCTCTAGTTGCGGCGAGTGCGGGCTACCCTTCAGTGCGGTGCATGGGCCTCTCATTGTGGTGGCTTCTCTTGTTGCCAGAGCATGGACTCTAGGCGCGAGGGCTTCAGTAGTTGTGGCACATGGGCTCAGTAGTTGTGGCTCACAGGCTGTAGAGCGCAGGCTCAGTAGTTGCAGCCCACTGGCCTAGTTGCTCCAAGGCATGGGATCTTCCCGGATCAGGGATTGAACTTGTGTACCCTGCATTGGCAGATGGATTCCTAACCACTGTGCCACCAGGGAAGTCCCAGTAGTCAATTGATTTTTTGACAAAGGTGGAAAGTCCAGTGGAGAAAGGAAAGGTTTTAAAAAAAATTTCTTTTGATTACCATGCCAAAAAAAAAAAACAAAAAAAAACACTTTGGTCCATATCCCACATAATATTAAAAATGGATTATAAATCTAAATATAAAGCCTAAAGCTATAAAAACTTCTAGAAGAAACATAGAAAAATCTTTGTGACCTTGGGTTAGGCAAAGATTGCTTAGATACAACACCAACAGCACAATCCATTTTTTAAGAGTAATACATTAGATTTCACACAAATTAAGAACTTTTGCTCTTTTAAAGGCACTACTTAATGAATTTTTTAAGCCATATGGAGAAAATATTTTCACATTATAGATCTGACCAACCACTTGTATCAGAATATGTAAAGAAGTGTTAAAACTTAATCTTAAGAAACAACCCAACGAATAAGTGGCGAAAGATTTAAACAGAAGCTTCACCAAAGATATATAGATGACTAATAAACATATGAAAAGATGTACAACATCCATCAGTCATTGAAGAAATGCACGTTTAAACCATGAGATCCCACTACACACCCACTAGAATGTCTAAAATAAAAAAAGACTCACCCCACCTAGTATTGGCAAAGATGTGGAGCAGCCTGAACTCTCATACACCTCTGTAGAGTATAAAATGGTACAACCTCTGTGGAAAAGTTTGTTTCCTAAAAAGGTAAACATTTGCTGATCATGTGATCCAGCCATTCTACTGCAAGGAATTTACCAAAGAGACATTAAAGCTATGTTAATACAAAAACTTGTACATGAATGTTTATAGCAGCTTAATTTTCAATAGCCAGAAAGTGGAAACAATCCAAATGTTGATCAATAAATGGATGGATAAGTAGCTTGTGGTAAATACTCAGCAATAAGATGGAATGAGCTATCAGTATATGCAACAGTATGGGTGAATCTCAGAATAATTATGCTGACTGAAAGGAGCCAGAGAAAGAAGAGTAATACTCATGATTCCATTTATATAAAATTCTACAATGTGCAAAATTAAAGCAGATAAGCAAGGGGAATAGGGTACTGGAAAGGGGCTGGGAGGGATTACACATGGCCAAAAGGAGACTTCTGGAAATGATGGATATATTCATTATCTCAATTGTGGTGATGGTTTCATGGGTGTATACATATGTAAAAACTTAACCAAATTGCACGCTTTAAATATGTGAAGTTTATTTCATGTCAGTTATACCTCAGTAAAGCATAATAAAAAATGGGAGAAAGAGCATAAGCCAATGATCATGTGTACATCTGATGTAACATGAATAAACATGAGATCATGTGCATGAGATCACACTTTTATGCATATAGGAGTATGTAAATCTAAATAATGCAATATAACTGTACATAAAGGTTAACAGATACACCTGAGAAGCCATAAATGTGCATTTGAGATAACATATCACATGATATGACATTTGTAATGGCCTAGCATGGAAATGTAATGTGATTTTAATGGAGGAAAACCAAAGAATAAATTTTCATCCAATGAACGTCACTTTCCTTCCTCCCTCCTGAACTAATAGTCCTGGCTTATGACATGAGTAACCTATTTCCGGCTGTGAATCACCTTGTCTTATTACTCACTTCGACCTCAATAAGGAAAACACAATAGTCAAGCCTTCCATGGTTCTCAGATATAAGCTGGCAGCCTGTTCACACAGCACACCATTTGTTCTGGGACATTGCAGGTTAAGTCAAGAGGTTTACTCTCTGAAACAAAATACTCTCAGTAAAGCCACAAAGAAGAAAACACCACCTCTTAGAGAAGCACATTGGGTAAAGATACAGAAATTTTTTTAAAAAATTATTCTTTGCTTTCTGCAAGAGGCCAAGGCCAGGACTTGAGTTAGTACAAATCCGCAAGGAAGCAAGAGATGAGCAATTCATTTGGACCTTGACTGATTTTTTTCAAGGTTAGTAAAACCGATCCTTAGAGAACCTCCTGACATAATACAGAAAAAAACAGTTACATAAAATTGTGAAACTAATATGAGTCTTTTATACCATTCACTTTCCCTCCTTCCTTTTCTTTCTCCCTCCCTCTCTCCCCCCAACACATTCTTACATACACACATTCTTTTTGCCTCTCTCTCTTCCCTCCCTACCCACCCCAATACAGTAAATCTGTGAAAGAATACCTCTGGGTGACATTCCCTCATCTGTAAAATGAAGAGTTGTATTATCGCTAAGGCCCATGAGAGAGCATCCAGCTTGGAAATGGTGTGAGGCATACTGTTAAGTTGATCACTGGGGTTCTAGCAAAGGCCATATTTTAAGGCACAGACTAAAAACTTCCATGATATTGTGCTATATGATGTCAGAAAGTTGAAGAATTTTAAACGTTTAGTAACTCAACCTGTTTTTAAGATCAGAGTGACATCAGAGAGCTGGTTTAACTGATTTTTTAAATGGATTAAAATCATATCTGCATAAATGAGTCTCAACCCTGCCTGTACATTAGAATCACCTGGGGATTTAATTAGTCTGAGGGTGGGGCAGTGAGGGATTTTGTCATTGTTTCTGCTGCTCATATTCTTACACATTCCAGGCAAGTCTAATGTGCAGTCAGGGCTGAGAACCCTACCTTTATATACCATCAAATATCAGGTTAAAAACAGGCCACAGTCCAAACCTCAGGTACTTGAGTATTTGGATCTTGCTGGCTTTGTGTACATCCAGCCTGAATCTGAGACAACATCTGGGAGTTAGGTCTATTTCTTCCCTGAAACCCATGCCCACCATCCCCTGGGTGGATCACACAGGTCACTGTGAATAAAAAGTCAGTTTGTGTGAAGCAAATATATTTTCAATATTTTAAAAACTTCCCGAGTAATACTTGCTCTTTGTAATAATTCAGACAACTCAGGGGTAAGTAAATTATAAAATAATAGTGTTCCCCCTCCCCCTCCTCTCTAACACAATTCCCCTGATATAAGTAGTAATTAGTGTCAATGGTGGGGAGTACATCCTTCCATACTGTGTATTAAAATACACATACAAGCATGTACAAATAGATGAATTCATACATCATGGTTTTGTTCTTTTTTCTTTCTTTGTCGTATACAGAAAATAGACATCCTTGTGTTTTTTTTCCTGCCGTGTGCTTTATTCACTTAATCTACATCATGAGAGTTCAGTAAAACCTGGTGGATTAAATATCCTCCTGCAACCTCACTTAAAATGGCAGCAGAGGGACTAAAAAGGACATGAGCTGCAAGGATAAGAGAACAGCAAAGGAGACGAGAACAATAAAATCTCAGGACTGGAAAGCAGATGGGGGAGCTGCAACTGTCTTAGGAAACCAGAGAAGTGAAAACTGGACATTGGAAAAAGGCCCCAGACTTGGCTGCCTTCCAGTACAAAACCTCAGGCTGCGGAATTGGGGGCCCAGGTACTTCTGCACGTGGGTGTGAAGGTGATGCTAGAAACTGGAAGCCTGGCCGCAAGTCTGCACGAGAAGCTCTGGGTGCTCAGATTCCCTTCCCCACCCTGAATAACCAGGTGGCCGTTCTCTACAAGGCAGTGGAGCAATGCCTTCAAAATTCTGAGGAAAAAAATTGTTACCAGCCTAGAAATCCACCTAGCATAAGGATAGACTAAAGGATGGTTGAAATCCATTGGCTAATACCCAAGTGAATGAGGAATACACACACTTTATTCTGAAAGTCAATAACACTATGCATTTTGTTAAGGCAAGAGCGTGAATTAAGCTCACAGTGAAGCTGGCCTCACATCTACTTTGCAGGGGATTCTGTTGTTTTCTGTCTTCATGTAGCCAGTGTTTCTCATAATGTGAAGAATAACTGTGTTAAATTGTGAATGTGATGCTGAAAAAGAAAGCCCACAGCCAGCAGTGGCTTTGTATAGAGTTGAAGAATTCAGGCTTCAGATTAAACAACCTGTGTTCAAACCCTGGCTGCATCACTGCCAGTCTGTAACTTGGAGCCAAGTACCTAACTGCTTAGATTTAATTTCCTCTCCTGTAAGATGGAACTAATTAATATCTTCTCATCGGGTTGTTTTGAGGATTAGACGAAATACTCTCTGTTTATTAAGTGGAGGGCATGGTACCTGGTAAAGAGCACCACTCACTAATTATTATTATTATTAGTAGTAATAGTAGTAGTAATACTAGACTAGTAATACTAGTACTAGTAGTAGTAGTGGTAGCAACAAAAATGAAGAGGTCTAATAAAGTGATATCATCGACCAAAACGTGGCTCATAAATGCCAAGGACTTGTACATGTTCAGCATTCAGTTTGCCCTTTATTATACCAATACTCTGTCAAAAAAGAATCCTATTTCTTATTTTTCTTTCATCCGTAGTGAGATGGATTTTTCATTCTACACATGGCCTTTTGGGAAAAGGCCTAATGGCTTATATCTCTATCTGTAACTATATCTGAAACACAGCTTCAAGGTTTGAAAGCCTTCTCTTATCTACTTCTCATTGTTAACATATTTAACAGTATCTGGAAAGATTCAAGTTCACAGTTTATAGGGGATACCAGGCAAATATAGTAAGAGAAGGGCAGAGAGTGGACATGGGTTCAGAAGAGGATTCCATACATTCATGGCAATTCATGGCTTTGGAGGCTGTCCATTACTGCGTTGCAACGCTGTAAACATCGCGAACCAAATACCCGGTTAATGTCGTGGAAGCAATTCAGATCCGAAAGTCTGTTGTCAAGAGATAACACAAACACCCCAAATAAGAGTGAGCACATCGAAACATGTGGTTTTCTATTGGCTTAGCATCTGGCACCCTGGTGTAAGAAGAGGATTCCACCTCCGCCAGACCAGAGGCACATTCTGAGATGGCCATAGCAGGGCATAGCTGTTGTCCTCCATGGGGTCAGGGCCTGAGAGGCTGGGAATGGCCACAGACAAGAGAGGTGATATCCCTGCTCTTTCAATGGATTTCTACGCCCTTACGCCATAGAGGGAGGTGGAAAGGCTGCCTCCAGGGATCTGTGCATGGGCTTGTCCACGTCAGTTTGGCATCTCTACCTACTTATCCCCCCCTCATAAAACACCCACCAGGCATCACTCCCAGTCTCAAGTTATCATTCTTAAAAGACACAGACACACAACAAAAACTGCTGAAAGGAACACACACGCACATGCACGCACGCGCGCACACACACACACCCCTCTTCTAACTCACAGCACTTTAAAACATATGCAGAATTTTCTTAGCTGTTTTGCCATTTGATACCCATAACAACCCTGCCTGGGGGTACTTTCTTTCTTAGAGATGAGGAAGCCAAAGAGTTTGTAAATGGCTGTACAAGATCCCATAATTAGTAAGTTGTGGAGCCAGCATTAGAAGCCACATTTCTAGAAATGGCATGCTGAATTCCACGATGCCATACTGCTGCTTCTAAAATAATATGAATAATAGCATATATTTATTGAGTACTTACTGTGTGCCAAGTATGGTTCTAAGCACTTCACATAAAAGTTATTTAATCCTTATAACAATCCAGTTTTACAGGGAAGGAAACTGGGGCACAGAGGAATAGATTTTTTTCTTCAAGGTAATAGTTGGCTGTCCAGAGAGGTTAGATCACATTACAGGGGTTCAGCTCTCTCAAAGACCCCACCTTGAGTTTCTTTATTTTTTTTACTAAAGGCCAAGGTATTTTGCCAAATTATTTATGTCCTTTCAGTAACTGAAGGACCTGTTAGCAAACGCCACTTAGATACCTACTCTGGATGCCTCTGAGGCTGTGTGGGGCTATTCTGAGGAGCAACTCCAGCCAGAAAAAGGTGATCCCTATGTTTAGTGCCCCCCCACCTTTGTTGAAGAGGCGAGGAAGTGATGTGACTACCCAGGTCCTCTCAAAGTGATGGATGTGCTCATTTTTGCCTTTGTCCACATGCCTGCTTCCTGCCTTGTAAAGTGTTTCCTATGTCCTTACGTTCATGTCATCTAGGCCTCAGGGACACCTCTGATTCCAGTGTTGCAGCCTCCATGCCTCGGTCTGTGCACACATCCTGCATTACTTCAGAGACGTCCACCTGCCCTTTGGCCTAAACCTTCTAAGCCAGCTTCCTAACTTGTTCAGTCTCTCTTTCTGCAGGAATCACATCAACTCCCTGACTGTTTGGTTGGCCTTCTTTGAGATTCCCTCCAGATCTATGGCCTTTCTGCCCTGAGTTCCCGCATCCAGAGTGGCGCTGAGCACTTCTGTAAAGGTTAGTGTTGAATCCCATTTCTGCTGGGTGAGTTCGCCTTCCTCCCGTGCTTGACAGATACTGCTCTCCTTTGAGCTCAGAGAGAATCTGCACTGAGAACCAGTCCCACTCTCTCTCTAAGCCTGTTTGACCAAAAGTGTGATTTCCTGCAGTAGTTTATATGTGTCTTTTCTTTCTCCACTGAACGTATATTCACATATACGTTCACTCCTTCACTTAGGAGACTGAGCATGGCACCCCGTGAGGAGCTGGAAATACAGTGATAGATATGACAGTGACGATCATGGTCCTCCCAGGGAGGCCACGCAGCAAACAATTAGAGCAGTGTATGAACAGCGTGTTTGATGGACAAAGGCAGGAGGATGAGAGGCACAGAAGGGGAACACGCAGCTTACACGGGGGCATCAGGGAAGACTTCTAGAGAGGGTGAGAAGTAGAGAGTGGAGAGGAAGTGTTAGCAGGTAAAAGGTGCTTGAGGGAGGTGTTATGAGGAGGGAGGAGGTGAGGGCAGAAAGGGTATTTTACACACACACACACGCACACACACACACATGCACAGGCCTGGTGCAGCCATGACATTAAAAGACCTTCCTAAGGTCAGAAACAGAACATTCAAGGGACATGTCCAAAGATGAGGCAGAAGTCAGATCATGCAGAAGTCAGATCATGCAGTCTTATGAGCCATGTTAAGGCAACTGGACTGTATATATATATATTTTTTTTTACATCTTTATTGGGGTATAATTGCTTTACAATGGTGTGTTAGTTTCTGCTTTATAACAAAGTGAATCAGTTATACACATACATATGTTCCCACATCTCCTCCTTCTTGCGTCTCCCACCCTCCCACCCTCCCTATCCCACCCCTCCAGGCGGTCACAAAACACCGACCTGATCTCCCTGTGCTATGCGGCTGCTTCCCACTAGCTATCTACCTTACGTTTGGTAGTGTATATATGTCCATGCCTCTCTCTCGCTGGACTGTATTTTGAGGGCACTGGGAGGCCATGAAATGGTTTTAGGCAGGATGACAATCTTGGGATCAAATCTGCATTTTGGAAAGGTCACTGGCTGCAGCGAGGAGGGACCCGCCTGGGTGGAGGGAGGTCATGAGGGGCCGTCTGCATTAACAGATGAAGGCGGTGCCACATGTGTGCGCCTCTAGGGGGCCCCCAAGGGCCAACTCGTCACTCAGCTGCTTGGGGAGGTGGCCGTCCTTAGCCCTCAGCCAAGTCCCTGTCTGAGAACCGTCCTTAGTTAAAGAGAGATGTCTCACCCAAAGTCACACTGCTCCCCAGGGCAGCCACATCAAACGACTGATTGACGGGACAGTATCAAGGCTCAGGCCCTGTCACCTAAAGGCAGGATGACTCTGAAGGGCCGTCCCAGCTCCAGAGCACCTGTGGAATCAGCTAAGGCCTTTGTTGCAGCCACATCCCTGTTCAGAGTCCTCATCCTTCCTTCCCCACGACGTTGGGCCCTAGGGCTCCCCAGGAAACTTCTTGCCTGGACGTCTGAGCCTCAGAGCCTGTTTCCGGGGGAACAGCTGGGATCAGGAGTGGTCCAGGGAAGAAGACTCTAAAATTGGACCTTGGCCCTCAGTCCCCCACCAGTTGGCTGGCCTGAGGCTGTGTCGCTGGTGGCGTGGTGCTCTGATGGCCCTGGTGTGCTGTGGTGGGGCAGCTGCGAAAGCTTGTCCCTGGTGAATGGGGCTGGGGTGGGGTGGGGTGTCCTGGCAGGGCCAATAGCTCAGCTTTTGAGAGGTCAAGGGCATGAGGTAATATTACATTATAATGAAATGAATGATCCCAATGAAATGAGATGCTTTTTAATGAGTGCCACTGATGCCTAGGAGAAAGACTATAAAAAGCAAAGTGTGAAATTCAGAGTGCCTTCAAAACAGTTTATAAAGAGACTCTTATCTTCTGCATCCAGAGGCAGGAAAAGTCAGGCCCGGGACTTCACTGTGGGAGTAGCCCCGGTGCTTCAGAGCAGAGTGAATTCTCAGCCCCAGCAAATCCGCTGTGTCAACTCAAGACCTGAGCTGGAAGGAGTGGGACCCTGAGGACTGAGATGGGGTCATCTGGGCAGATGCAGTTGAAAGTCTTGAAGCCCCAGACCCCTCGAAACCCCCTGATGCTGCAGCTGTGGCCTACCCCTTTGCTTAGAGGCCAGCTGGGAGACCATGCAGAAGGCTCAGCCTTTCAAGGCAATGTGTATCCCCTTCAGGATATGCCCCCACCTCCCCTCCTGGCACCAGACCAACATCAGGGGCCATGTCCTAACACAACCCAGCTGCGGAAGTACAGGGCGTGCTAAGGGATGAAGATGATTGTCCCCAGGAGGAAAGAACGATGGGACTGGATCCTGAGGGAGCTGACACAGAGAGGGGGCATAAGACTGGATGAGGGAGAGTCTGTTGGTGTGAAAGCACTTCTCCTACAGACATCCACTGTGCTTGACACCCTGACAAGGACCCCTGGAGAAGCTGCCAACATGCTAGTAGGACAGATCTTGGAAGCTTAGAGGAAAGCAAGGGTGTGCATTCAGCGAAGTAGGAATAGCCGAACTGCTACGGCAGATGTGGAAGAAAGAACCCAAAGGTACAGAAGTTCACACTGCCTGGTAAACTTCCTGCAGCAGAAACCCAACCTCAGACAAAAAGCTTCAGATAGCTAAAAAAGTATGTTGATTTTAATAGCTTACACTGAACTTGCTCCACGTTTTTGTTTTTGTTTTGGGAAAATTTTTAATTTACGAGAAACTTTGTATCTCAGTTCACTTGAGGAAAAATGCCCCTCAGTTCACTTGAGGAAAAATGCCTTTTGTGGCTCATGATCATTTTGAATATGAAGTATTTACTAAAGTAAATTTTCTTTCCTAAGAGGTCTTAGAATGCAGATTGTTCAATTTTTCTTTTTCAGAGAAAGCTCTCTGCCATATCTTTCTTGGGAACAAATTTGCTCAATTCTTATCTTCCTGGCTGGTGAATAGGTTTACCCTGGATAGCATTACTGCTTGGTTTTCATTATTCTGTTTTCCTGGCTGTGCTGTGTAATTTCTCTCCATGTAATTTTTCTTGGTATGCTGTGTGGATCACATACTAAGCTTGTTTTGAATCATTTGCTATTAGTTAGGCTTCTGGGTAACGTTTTCATTTTACCAATAGTGTTTTAGACCGCATCAAACAATAATATTAACACAACAACACTACAGTGAAAACTAATATGTAATGAGTGCTTAACTCTGTGTCAGGCACTGTTCCCAGGGCTTTCCATAATTAGCTTATTTCATCCACACAACGGCCTCATCTGTAGAGCCCTATCCCCCTTAAGACCTCGTTAAGAAACGTCTCATGACATAAAGTAGACAAATTGGGAAGCTTCATCTCCAGGTTACAGATGGAGGAACTGAGCCACAAAGGCCATCCAACCTGTATTTGAGCCCTTCCCATGATGGGCGACTCAGCCTTTCCCAGGGAGCCCTGGTAAAGGTGGGCTCGGTGTTAACATATCTGAAGGTTTGGGACTTAGAAATCTCGCGGTATCTCCTGCCTGCCCCCAACAAATAATGAGGTAGGCTTTGTGGGGTTGCCAATCAGGGCTTCTAGTCCTGTCCCAGAAACAAGCAACATTTCCCCCGGGACTCAGTCTCTCCATCTATAAAATGAGGGTGTAGACCAGATCAGGAATTGCATTTTGGTGGCCTGAGGGACACTTGGTGCCCACAGATGTGTTTTGTTTAGGCTTCCTGTTTCATTTTGTTTTGATTTGGTTTTTCAGGGTGAGGCGGTGAATTCCTTTAAGAGATGGCCATTTCAGACCCTGCCCCATGACTCCTTACTGTCGGAAACACATGTTTATGTTCTCACCTGGTCCCCATAGACTTTTGAGATTAGAAATTTGAGATTAAATTATCTCTGAGACCCCAGGTCAATCGTGTATATTTCCCCCAGGAATCCCTGAGCCAAGGAGATGCGAGACCCCCAGACTGGGGGGAGGCAGAGTAAATGACGGAGCAGGAGTGGTTTGCCGACCCTCCACGTTCTTAGTGTCCTGGGATCTTAGATGCTTGGCCGGCCTTGCCCAGTGCTGCCCACTCCACAGCACCAAGGAGGACAATGCAGCCGTGTGTTCTGGCTGGGAGGCTGGAGGTGGGTGCGATGCTCTGCTCTCATTCACGGGACACGAGCCATGGGTGGGATGCCTGCTGCGGGAGGGAGACGTCAGCAACGAGCAGAAACGAGTGCCCGTACTTTCTGGCAGCGCCCACAGTTGCGGGGGTACCTGCACCAGGGCATGTGGGAGCTGCCTGGGCACGTGGGAGCCACCTGCAGTCTTCAAACCACATGAAGCTGTGGAAACCGTTCCACTGGATGCCGACCAGCCTCGCCTGCGTAGTGTCAACCTTGACGGATCCAGCTCACCACTCTCTTTTGCTGTCTGTGGTTGTCATAGTTACAAGGTTTCATTGCCCCTGATTCCTCCTCTCCATGGCGGAGGGGCTCAAACCCACTTCTTACCAGGGCCCAGAAACTCATCGCCAACCGCATATGTTGAGGTCACCCTGAGATTGCGTTGGTAACACCAGTTTGGCTCCCAAACTTCCTGGAGCATAGGAAGGGCCCAGTTTCTTCAATGTGTGTGAACGACCTTGACTTTCTTGTAGTCTCTTTTCACTTACTTATTCCATGCCCAGCTCTGTGACTGACACAATCAGGGCTGGTATTATCTCTCAAGCAATATGACATTTCGAAACACACAGGCATCAGGTGGACTGAGATAATGTCAGGGAAGCTCAATAGGGTTCCTCTCAGGCCCTAATGAGAAATACAAAGGAGCAAATTATGGAGACTTTCTATAGAGCCTTTTGGTGAGTGCAGGAAGGGAGGCGGGGGGGGGGGGGAATCCTATCAGTAATAAGGGCCTTTTTGAGAGGAACTAGTGTTATTCATCTGCTCTCGAATCCAGATTGAGTTCCGTAGGTGAGAGAACGCTCTTCTCTCTTGGTGGGTTTCTCAACGCGAGCTTTGGGAAAACATTTCAAGCTGAAGAGAGAATCAGATCAGCAAATGACAGTGTGTATGTATACCCCTGGCAGAGAAGCCCATAAATGAATTCTGTTCCTTTGTTTTGGCTCTCAGCTAGAACACCACGTTTAATGTTTTTAATAGCCTTATTTAAGCTCTACCAACATTTGACAAGCTAGTCTTAAGGCCGGAACTTTTTTTAAATTGTTCATTTCCACAGAATTCCTCTGACGTACAATTGTACCTCAATTGTACAAAGGTACAATTGTATATAGGGGAAGCTGAGTCCTAAAGAAACAGTGCATAAGCTGATTTAAAAAAAAAAACAAATTGTGTATTTTTATATTATTGTGACATAAAATACTTGAGAGCCAAGGGTCCTTGATAGGCTGTTTTATTCTTTTCTTGTAAACCTTGTAGCACTGAGCATTATGCCTTATACATACATAGTAGGCAGTTGGTGGATGTAACTTGAATTGAGTTTATCAAATATTTATTGTCTTCTACATTTAATGATATAGTTTTGCTAGAGTAGGAGTCCTACTCTAATAGCTTTATTCCAATTCAAGTTTTGCAGGGTAGACTTAATTTCCTTAATTTATCGCAAATAGCTTGAAAAATTATAAAATATTTTGTCATTAACATAAGTCATTGTGAACTAGACTGAGGCCGAACATTTTTCTTATGTAGTGCAGTTCATATGCAGTTTAAAGTTAAGTTGGCAGAATCCTTAAAGAGATTTTTATAAAACAGCTTTCTCCTTGATTATCGAATAGCATTAGTCTGATCCTTTGGAGTCCCAGCCATCTTAGAGCTCAAAATAAGCTTGTGAACACTGCAAAGCAAAAGAAGGAAAAAAAAAGAAAGAAAGAAAAGAAAAGAAGCTCACTGTCTAGCCAGCTGCGTAAAGAGGAAATCCATTTCCACTTCTCTGCGTCTGATTGAACCTTTGTGAACTGCCAGTGCCACACACCCTGGAGGAACCGGATTAAAGACCTACAGGAGATGTATTATGGATCTTCTTAGACAGGTGCTCTTCACACCTCTGCAGTGTGTCTAAGGCTCGCTTCACAAAGACTTGGAGGGAGCTCTGCCCTTCCCAAAGCACACGAAGTAAAATAAACCCAGAGCTAAAAAATGAGATGTTCAGGTTCAAACTCAGAATTGTGTGAATGACGGACACAAGGGAGATAGCAAGTCTCTTTTTATTAAAATCCTGTGTGAGGGCTTCCCTGGTGGCGCAGTGGTTGAGAGTCCGCCTGCCGATGCAGGGGACGCGGGTTCGTGCCCCGGTCTAGGAAGATCCCACATGCCGCGGAGCGGCTGGGCCCATGAGCCATGGCTGCTGGGCCTGCGCATCCGGAGCCTGTGCTCCGCAAAGGGAGAGGCCACAACAGTGAGAGGCCCGCGTACCGCAAAAAAAAACCCCAAAAAAACAAAAACTCCTGTGTATTTGGCATTCACCATATTCAGCAGAGATCATCATCATTCACTCACTCGTTTGTTCATTCAGCCCATTTCGGTGGAGCACCTGCTCTGTGCATGCTAGGAGTGTGAGTGATCTCTTACAGGGCTGTTGAAATGACTCCCCAGCCTGCAAGTTACGAGAGGCCCTGTAGGTGTAAATACTGTGTGGACCCACCTCAGTGATTTACACGTTGTATATTTGGAAATATAAAGTCCTTAATTCAGTTTGCCCAGTCGTCCCACAGACTTTAAGTGAGGGATGTGTTAGCCAAAGTAAAATCGCACTTGGACTAAAAATATTTGTGATTCAAACTCTTTTTGAAAATCTTAAAATTCCAGAAGGAAACTTATGGACTGAATTGTGTCCTCCAAATTCGTATGTTGCAGACCTAATCCCTAATATGACTGTATTTGGAGATAGGGCCTTTACAGAGGTAATAAGGTTATAAGAGGTCGTAAGGGTAGGACCCTAATCTGATAGGACCAGTGACCTTATAAGAAGAGGAAGAGACACCAGAGATCTCTGTCTCTCTCACCAAAGATCTCTCTTTGTAAGGGCACAGAGAAGGCGGCCATCTCCAAGCCAGAACGATAGGCCTTACCAGAAACCAACCCAATGGCCCCTTGATCTTGGAATTCTAGCTTCCAGAACTGTGAGAAAACAAATTTCTGTTGTTTAAGCCACCCAGTCTGTGATATTTTATGGCAGCCCTAGCAGACTAATGCAGAAACATTGCAAAAATCCACTAAACTGTTTTCACAGGATCATGGCACTTAGTATATCACTGAGCACACAGAGTAGACAATAAGCATTTGCCAAGTGAGTGGTGAAGAGAGAACTCAGGGGACACCTGATCCATGAGGTCGTGCCATGGACTGGGAGACGGGACCAGTTACCAAGTGATGGACCTTTATGCTTCCTCTCCGCTGTCTGGAAACTGCCATTGCTCATCTAATTTAGACCATCTCTGCTTTATGGGAGGACTCTGAAAAGGTTGGATGATGATCCTAAAACACCTTAAACTTGAAAATTAAAATAATGAAACACTTGATCTTTAGCTCCACACACTCTCCCCTACCTATTTCCTCCTTTTGCTGAAGAGTAAAGGGCAGAATGACAAGTCAGGGTCACTTGCACTTTTTGACCTGTGTGTTCATGGAAACCCCCTCTTACAGGAAGATGCTCGGTCAGTTCTTTGGTGCCACATGAGTTATAAATAACAATCTCTTTGGATATCAAGAGAAGGCCTGCGTCAGGCAAAACTGTAAAGAAGGATTTGCTTGTTTGCAGTGTGTCTTCTCTTTCAGACCCCCCAAAATGTGCCAACTGCTCCCAGGTTACCTGGATGCCCCCCAGCACATTCATCTGACAAAATAATCTTCAGTAAAGTCTTAGGGATTAAGATTTAATAATACCTTCTATACTATAGGTTGGGTTTGACAAAGTTTACACACAGTTGACAAACTTACACAAAGTTTACATAGGTTGGGTTTGACAAAGTTTATTTCTTTCTTTTTAGGTTTCATGCCTAAAATTTGGGTCACTTCCAACAGATAAATAATGGTGCTTAAGCTAGAGACATGGTCCAAATGGCCAGAATTTCTGAATAAAAAGTTATCACACAAAAAAATCCCCAAATTAGCATGCTTTTCCACCCAATTGAGTTATTTCTACTAAAACAGAATTTATTAAAATGATCAGTCTATTCACTAATAATAATATTACTAATATTAGCATAGTTTACCTTTGGAAGGATGGTATATAATTCAGAGCATAATTTGGGAAAATACAAAAACCTTATTCAGTGACTATTTACAAACTCTACCATCTGGTTTTATTGCAAATTTGAGAAGAATAACATAATCTAACTCAGCCAGTTGGAATATTATTGGAGGAAATGTGGAATTTTTCATACTTCCATAGGTTTTGGAATCCCTGAAGCCTGTCTTTTACTACACATTTAGCTGCTTTGCCCCACCCTTACTTTCTCACTTGGGCTTAACTCTCTCCCTTTTAATCCCAGGAGGCATCATTGCCTTTCCCCCAGACAGCTGGTCTCTAGTTTTCATAAAAGTTCAAACCATACCTTTAATTATTTTATAGAGCTAAAATGTCATATTTAAAATATATTTAACTGACTTCCAGTTAAAAATGGCAGAGTACAGACAATTTTTACTCTACCCCCTTTACTTAAGACCCACCAAAGCAACAATAACCAAAAACTGAGGGGGAGTGGACATAATATGTAATAAAACAAGGAAGCAGCTACCAACCCACAGACTATGGGAGTACCCCTGCCAGACACTGTGACATTGGGCTCAGATGCAGGACCTGCTTGAGTAGGCAGGTTACAGGTGTTCTCAAGGATACAGGTCATACACCTGTAAATAAATAAATAGATTTCTTTACTATTAAAAAAATAAAAAATAAAGGTAAAATTATCATATTCAAGAATAAACTCCAACTGGATCAGCTATCTAAATGTAGAAAAGAAAACCTACAAGTACTAAAATAAAACATGAGTGGATTCCTTGAACCTGGATGTAGGGAAGGGCTTTTAACTATGATTGAAAACTTAGATGCAATAAAAGAAAAAATTAATAAATTAAACTACATGAAAGGCTTCTCCATATACACAAAGTCAAAAGACAACTAGTAACCTTGGAAAATTATTTCAACATATATTACAGATAGTGAGTTAATATACCTGATATATAAACAACTTTTTAAAACAGAGAGGAGAAAAGATTTTAAAAAACTGCAAAAGAAAAATGGGCAAAAGACATGAACAGACAATTCACAGAAAAAAAAAGTATAAAAATGGTCCTTAGATGTAGAAAAAAATGTTCAACCTCACTCATGATGAGACATGCACGTTAAAACTACATTGAGATACAATTTCTCATCTATTGAATTGGGAAAAATTAAGAGCGTGACACCACACCGTGTTGGAGTGACTGCAGAGAAACCTGTACTCTTAACAGATTACTGATGAGAGTACAAATCATTACAGCCCGTATAGAGGAATTTGACTTGCCAGCAAAACTACATATGCTTTTACCTTTTGACCCAGCAATTCCACTTCTGAGAATGTTCCCTGAAGACACACCTCCAACAATAAAAAATATTGGAAGCAGCCTACTGCACATACACAGCAGAGTGATGGAATGTACTCCATTGTGTGTACGTTCACACAATGGAGTACTTTGAAGTTATACTAGAAGAAGAGGAAGAAGAAAGAAGTGGAAGAACTCTGTGACTTGATGGGGAGTGATTTCTAGGATATATATTTTTTTAAATTTATTTATTTAATTTATATTTATTTTTGGCTGCATTGGGCCTTTGTTGCTGCTCACGGGCTTTCTCTAGTTGCAGCGAGCGGGAGCTACTCTTTGTTGTGGTGCACGGGCTTCTCATTGCAGTGGCTTCTCTTGTCGCAGAACACGGGCTCTAAGCGTGAGGGCTTCAGGAGTTGTGGCACGCAGGCTCAGTAGTTGTGGCTCGTGGGCTCTAGAGCACAGGCTCAGTAGTTGTGGCGCATGGGCTTAGTTGCTCCGCGGCATATGGGATCTTCCCGGACCAGGGCTCGAATCTGTGTCCCCTACATTGGCAGGTGGATTCTTAACCACTGTGCCACCAGGGAAGTCCCTAGGATATATTTTTAAGTGAAAAAAAGTAAAGTGCAAAAGAGCATCTATAGTGAGCTATCTTTTTTTGTGTAAAGAAAAGCATAAATTAGAAAATATGCATCTATTTGCTCATTTGACCAAAGAGGAATGCAGGAAAGATAAATTAGAGGTTAATGAGATTGGTTACCTACAGGGTATGAATGGAAATGGAATGAATAGGATAGAGGGATGAGAGGGAGACTGACACTTTTCTGTAACCTTTTTATACAGTCCTGACTTTGGAACCATGTTAATATTTCACAAAGAAAGAAAGAAGGGCTTCCCTGGTGGCGCAATTGTTAAGAATCCACCTGTCAATGCAGGGGAAATGGGTTGGAGCCCTGGTCCGGGAAGATCCTGCACGCCGTGAAGCAACTAAGCCCGTGCGCCACAACTACTGAGCCTGTGCTCTAGAGCCTGTGAGCCACAACTACTGAGCCGGCGTGCCACAACTACTGAAGCCCATGTGCCTAGAGCCTGTGCTCCACAACAAGAGAAGCCACTGCAATGAGAAGCCCGCGCAACGCAACGAAGAGTAGCTCCCGCTTGCTGCAACTAGAGAAAGCCCACGCACAGCAACGAAGACCCAACACAGCCAAAAATATATAAGTAAAATAAACTTATTTTTAAAAAAAAAAGAATGAAGAAAGGCAGGAAGCAAGAAATAAAATCAACAAGGCTGGGGGAGGAATTGAATACAAACAAAAAACAAACTGAACCGTAATTCAAATGAATAACAGAACCACACTGAAATGGAGGAGAAAGAACCTACCCAATTAACTTTTGAACACAGTATTTGGACTATATACCCTCTGGCTAAAAACAAAAAACTCGAAATAAATATTTAACACTAACAGGCTTCTCAGAGACATGAGCTAGCAATTGTGAAATTGCTTTCTGAAAATTCTAGGATTGAGCTAATAAGTCCATTTACTGTGGTTAATAGAAGTCATGTTTCTCACTGCCAGAAGAAGGAGTTACAGATATGGAACGAGGGAAGGATAGAATGAGCCTTATGATATTGTGTTGAAAATTGGAAGTAACAGGGTGAGCTTGTGGGTTTTAGTCTAGCTAGATATAGAAATGGATATAGATTGTGAGGGTAAGTATACATATGCATGCATGTATGTATGTGCATAAGAATATTCATACATCTATCTCCCAGTTCTGTCTGCAGAGAGTAGTACTGACACCTCATTAGCAATGAACACACCTAGTATATAGATCTTGGCTTCTAAATACTATTTTCCACCAAAAGGAACCAGGGCTCTTTGGAGAAATAGCTGACTCCAGGCTGGGAAAGGGAAAATACAGGATAAACCTGGACTATCTTGTGGCAAAAAGGAAAGAAAACAGCAGTAAAGAAATGCTCAAAGAATTATGAGAGTATGTAGAAAGGACATAGTAGCCAGCTTGAAAGTGTTCCCACTGGCAAAATAAGGAACGATTAGAGCATCAAAATAAATGATGACAGCAAAGATTTGTAACCTGTTGAACCCATGAGTCCACATTGATGTAAATAAATAAGCAGGGGAAGAGAAAGTTCTCCCTTTTATATATTTGATTTTTTTTAATGTTTATATGTTGCTTTTTTAGCAGCTTTATTGAGGCATAATTCAGAAAGCATACAATTCACCCATTTAGAGATGGTTTTAATATAGTCATAGAGCTGTGCAGCCATCACCATGTCTAATGTTAGAACATTCTTATCACCCCAGAAAAAAACCTTGTACCCGTTAGCAGCCACTCCCTGGTTCTCCTCACCCCACCCCCAACCCCAGGCAACCACAAATCTACTTTCTGTCTCTGTAGATCTGTCTACTCTGAATATCTCATGTGAATAGATTCATACAATACGTGGTTTTTTCACACTGGCTTCTCTCACTTCATGTTTTCAGAGTTCATCCATGTTGTAGCATGTATCGTTATTTCATTCTTTTTTATTGCCAATATTATTTCATTGTGTGGACATACCATATTTGTTTATCCATTCATCAGTTGATGGGCTTGTGGATTGTTTCTACTATTATATTTAGCTATTATGAATAATTCTGCTATGAGCATTCATGTGCCAATTTTTATATGGATATATGTTTTTATTTCTCTTGGATGGATTTCTATAGGAGTGAATTTGTTGGGTCATATGGTAACTCCATGTTTAACAGTTTGAGGAACTGATAGCTTTCCCACTTTTACATTTTGCATTTTCAATTCCCACCAGCAATGTGTGAATGTTCCAGTTTCTCCTCACCCTGTTATTACCTGTCTTTTTTATGATAGCTGTCCTACTGGGTGTGAAATTATATCTCATTGTGGTTTTGACTTGCATTTCACCAATGACTAGTGATGTTGATCATCTATTCATATACTTATTGTCCATTTGTATGTCTTATTTGGAGGAATGCCTATCCAGATCCTTTGCACATTTTTATTGGGCTAGTGATCCTTTTATTATTGAGTTGTAGGAATTCTTTATATATCCTGAATACAAGTAACTTATCAGATATATGATTTGCAAATATTTTCTCCCATTCTGTAGGTTGTCTTTTTACTCTCTTGAAGGCATCATTTGTAGCACAAATGTTTTTAATTTTGATGAAGTCCAATTATCTGCATTTTCTTTTGTTCCTTGTGTTTTTGGTGCATATCTAAGAAACCATTGCCTAACCCAAGGTCATGAAGATTTACTCCTATGTTTCTTTCTACTAGTTTTATAGTTTTAGCTCATACATTTGGGTCTTTGATCCATTTTTTTTAGTATGGTATGGTGTAGAGATCTAACTTCTTTTACATATGGATATCCAGTTGTTCCAGCACCGTTTTTTGAAAAGATTATTCTTTCCCCATTGAATTGTTTTGGCACCCTTGCCAAAAATCAAGTGACCATAAATTTAAAAGTTTATTTCTGGACTTTCAATTCTGGTCCATTGATCTATATATTTATCCTTATGCCAGCACCATGCCGTCTTGATTAATGTGGCTTTGAAGTAAGTTTTAAAATCAGAAAGTGTGAGTCCTCCAAATTCATTCTTTTTTTTTCAAGATCGTTTTGGCTTCTCTGGGTCCCTTGCATTTCCCTATCAAATGTAGAGTCAGCTTGTTAACTTCTCCCTCTACCCCCCACCCCGCCAAAAACAAAAGCCAGCTGGGATTCTGGTAGACATTGCATTGAATCTGTTGATCAGTTTGGGGAAGTATTACCATCTTAAAAATACTGAGTTTTCTGATTCATGAACATGGAATGTCTTTTTGTTTATTTAGATCTTCTTTAATTTCAGAAAGCTCTTTCTTACTGTAGAAAGTCAACTAATAATTGCAGAAGGAATGATGCTATTAAAAGAGTGTCATTTGGTAGCCAACCTAGTAATAATTTGGGTAAGAATCATCAATGCATGCTAAATCTAGTGGGTAAAAATTTGAGGAGTAACAGGATATTTACACAATCTCAAAGTATCTCCTCAAAAGATACTTATTAATTACAGAGGATGAAATAGTACCTTTACAGTGGAGAAATGCTGTAGGTACCGCCTTAACCTCACTTTCTCATTTAATCCTCATGCCAGAATCCTTTAATAGAAAAACCATCATTAAGCCTATTTGACACATTAGGCAACTAAGGCCTACCAAGACAAAAGTAACTTACATAAGATTACACAGCTAATAATTAGTTAAGATTTTATGATTCCAGGCCTGTGTTCTTAATTGCAGTGTTATACTGAACATTTTATTCCTGCCAACACATCTATTGAGTCAATAATTTACTTGAGTGGAGAAATGTCAGTATTGTTCTGATTGAAAGTCTCTTGTGTATCAATAAAAGTCACATGTAATGACTCTTTATGCAAATGTCCCCCTTGGACTGTTAGGGGGGAAAGAGCATCTCTTTTGAGAAATTTGCCTGTATTGTCTTATCAGACAATGAGAATTATACAACTCATTTACCTTTTTTTTTTTTCTCTGCCAGGGAACTTATGCTAAAATAAATGCTCAAACAGAGTAACTCCTTTGGGTGGCTCACAAAGTCCATTTTGGTGGAGCTGTATTGTTTTTATTAGTTGTCCTATTGTGTTTATTTTTGTAAGCAACCTCACATCCTATTTGAAAGTCAGTGGGACATAAAGGACAAGTTAGTTAATGTGAATATGCTAAATACTGTTGAATTGTACACTTTAAATGGGTGGATTGTATGGTCTCAACCCAACAATTTTTTTTAAGTAAATTAGTTAATGAAATTTAAATATACAAAGGTAAGTGGGTTGTAGAGCTGTCAGAGAAATCCTTGCATTGGGAGAGGAGGCACATACCCTCTGAAAATCAGGGAGGGCTGAATGATAAGAAGTGAAAGGCAGGTCCTTGCTAACAGGGAAATTCAGCAACTAGCTGAGTGTGAAGACTGACCGCTGTGTATGTGGACTAGAAGGAGAGTTGTCTGGTCTGTGGGCTCAGGTCATGAACCTTGACCTGAGCCTTGAAGAAAAGGCTGAGTCGTGGGGCGAGCAAGGCCTCACATATTAGGGAGCTGACCCTCCAAGCCAGGGGTTGCAAACTGGCAACTGTCATGGCACATCCAGATCACAGCTTGTTTTCTCTGACCCACACAGTTTTGTGACAAAATTTTAAATTAGTTGTCAGCATTACAAATTGGAAAATTCATTCAAAAATCCAGATTTCCTGCTTATTTAGGAAAATCAGAAAACCTGTCCACATGGTCTTTATTCTCACTTGACAAGGGTAACCTGGAGTTGAGAAAGAGTTGTTCACTGTGGCCAGGCCTCTGTGGGCTCCTGGTCAGTCCCACCTGCCTCACTTAATCACGCTTCCTGCCTTGTCCCAGTAGGCATTTGAGTGTGTGACTGTACCCTAGGCAAGGGACCGCTGTTGACATTTTATGAGGAATGGAGGGATATGTTGATGCTTTCTGTTTTATGATTCTGAGTCATAGGATGGACTGAAGGGGAGATAGAGTACTGTAAGCAGAGAAATACGTAGGAATCCAGAGTAGGGATGGAAAGAAAAATATTTGGGGAAAGAATAGGCAGGAACCCAGAAGCGGCTGAAATCAGGAGATAGAAGTTTCTCTATTCACAAAGCAATCTCAGAGTTGCTGGAGAGAAGACATTTGGGGGTTCATTAGCTGGGCACTTGGGGACGTAGTACTGTGTGCCAGCTGCCTTTCATTGGGCAAAGGTCAGTGCTTGCCCACCCCTCCTTTCTCATCCCTCAGGTATATCAGGGAACCAGGCTCCTGCCATGTCACCTCCAGTGGGCTCACCTTGAATGGCTGAGATATGGGCTTAACCCAAGTATTGGGTTGGCCAAAAGGTTCATTCGGTTTTTTCCATAAGATGGCTCTAGTAGCACTTAGTTTCTTTAACTTCATTCAAAACAATTTGTTAGATTGTATGTGACAGCTGTCATATCAGTGTACATTTTAAAAAAGACATCAAAATTGGTGAATTTCTTTGTAGCCATTTTAATATTAAAGATGGAAGAAAAGAAGCAACATTTTCAGCATATTATACTTTATTATTTCAATAAAGGTAAAAACATAACCGAAATGCAAAAAAAAGATTTGTGCAGTGTATGGAGAAGGTGCTGTGACTGATTGAACATGTCAAAAGTGGTCTGCGAAATTTCATGCTGGAGATTTCTCCCTGGATGATGCTCCACGGTTGGGTAGACCGGTTGAAGTTGATAGTGATCAAATCGAGACATTAATTGAGAACAATCAGTGTTATACCACGCAGGAGATAGCCGACATACTCAAAATATCCAAATCCAGCGTTGAACATCATTTGCACCAGTTTGGTTATGTTAATTGCTTTGATGTTTGGGTTCCACATAAGTTAAGCAAAAAAAAAAAAAAAACCTTCTTGACCATATTTCCACATGCAATTCTCTACTTAAACGTAACGAAAACGGTCCGTTTTTTTGTGTGTGTGTGGTACGCGGGCCTCTCACTGTTGTGGCCTCTCCCGTTGCGGAGCACAGGCTTCGGACACGCAGGCTCAGCGGCCATGGCTCATGGGCCCAGCTGCTCTGCAGCATGTGAGATCTTCCCGGACTGGGGCACGAACCCGCGTCTCCTGCATCGGCAGGTGGACTCTCAACCACTGCGCCACCAGGGAAGCCCTCGTCCATTTTTGAAACAAACTGTGATGGACGATGAAAAGTGGATAATGTACAATAATGTAGAATGGAAGAGATCATGGGGCAAGCAAAATGAACCACCACCAACCACACCAAAGGCCGGTCTTCATCCAAAGAAGGTGATGTTGTGTATATGGTGAGATTGGAAGGGAGTCCTCTATTATGAGCTTCTTCTGGAAAACCAAATGATAAATTCCAACAAGTACTGCTCCCAATTAGACCAACTGAAAGCAGCACTCGACGAAAAGCATCAGGAATTAGTCAACAGAAAATGCATAATTTTCCATCAGGAAAATGCAAGACCGCATGTTTCTTTGATGACCAGGCAAAAAGTGTTTCAGCTTGGCTGGGAAGTTCTGATTCATCTGCCGTATTCCCCAGAATACCTTCGGATTTCCACTTATTTTGGTCTTTACAAAATTCTCTTAATGGAAAAAATTTAAATTCCCTGGAAAACTGTAAAAGACATCTGGAAAAGTTCTTTGCTCAAAAAGAGAAAAAGTTTTGGGAAGATGGAATTATGAAGTTGCCTAAAATATGGCAGAAGGTAGTGGAACAAAAGGGTGAATATGTTTTTCAATAAAGTTCTTGGTGAAAATGAAAAATGTGTCTTTTATTTTTACTTAAAAACCGAAGGCACTTTTTGGACAACCCAGTAAATGGTTCTGCCTTTGTCTAAATGAATCGCTACACCTGTTAACTAATTGAGTCAAGCCTTTCTGCCTCATGTGATTTAGCAACATCCCTCATCCTTGTCCTGAATTACTGTACCCTGGGTCTACTGAAGAATGGAACCCTCAGGCATTCTGCTTCTCCATTAGTGAAAAATCTCTCTGATTCCACTCAGGTTCTTTCACTGCTTCTCTTGTTCCTTCCCATTCAAACTGTACAAACTGGAATTCTGTTTCTGCCTTGGATGCAGAAAACCAGAAAGAATGTCACTCCTGCCCTAACAACAAGAGAATCATAACTTTTCTTGAACCCATCAGAAAACTTAGGTTGCCGGGCAACTGAGCAGTCTGAAATCTAAGGAAAGATGGGCCCTTCCAAGGAAAAATGGGATACAAGCACTGAATCAACTGTGGTAGAGCACAGGAGGAAAAGGCCAGGTGCCATACAAATGGGTAAGAAGAATTCAGGTAAACTTTTTTAACAAACCTCTAAAAACCAAGAGAGGGCTTGATTTAGAGTATAGAACCATGGGTGCAAACTCCCACTTGAAAGCTCTATTCCACAGACCTCCACTGGAAGCTCACACAAAAGATTGGACACAGATTGGAAAACTAGAGCACGCCTCACAGGCATGGAGCACTGCCACTGTGGCAGAGGCATAAAGATCAGTGCTCAGGACTCTTAGGTACTTTGGAATAAAGGCCTTGTGCTGCTAGGGGATGGGCAGAAAACTCTATCATCACCAGAACATAGGCAAAGACCTATTGCAGGTGGCAGAAGGGTAAAAGAATAAAAATCTACCCCTGGGAGAAGGTCAAGAAATCATTCTGAGCCCAGAATCTTATACTAATACCATTAGATGTCTCCTACTGCTGCTAAAGGAAGAGGAAGCTCTCTCCCTCAAAAAAACCCACTAAAGATACAAGGCAGAGCTTGGCTGCCATAGGAAGGTGGGCTGGATCACTGAAAAAGCTCCAGCCCCAAGACCCAGGGATACAAGGCCTACCTAGGATTGAAGCTGGACCAGGAAACAGAAAATATTTTTGTCCACCACCCCAAGACTAGCAAACAGTAAGTGGCAGTGACAGCAGTCTACTGCAGGGGGAGAGGCAAGAACACGGAAACCCTCTCTGAGGTGCAGACACACGAGGAAGGCTGGAAGCTGAGCGTGTCACAGGAACATGGAGGAAGAATCTTTCAGCATCCAGCTACCACCCTAAGCACAAGGCACCTCCAGAAAAATGTGAAACAGGTAGTACACTGAAGGTAACTACAGTGACAGCAAAACCCAAACCCAGTTTCATTCCTGATGAAATTGGCTCAACCCCCACACCAGCAACCAAGCAGAAGAAAAGGCTTGCGCTTTCAGGCATAAGTATTTATTTCAATCTCTACTGTTCTACACAGCATGTCTGACATTCAGTCAAAAATTACAAGACACACAAAAAGCAAGTGGAAACACCCACTGTCAAGAGACATAGCAATCAAAAGAACCAGACACAGAGATGACCCAGATGCTAGAACTCTGAGACAGAGATTTTAAAATAACTGTGGTTAATCTATACTCTGGTAGAAAAGGTAAATAGCATTCATGAACAAATGAGAAATTTTAGCAGAGAGATGGTGGAAACTATAAGAAAGAGTCAACTCTAAATGTTAGGGGAAAATTTAAAGCAGTAATAAAGAGGAGAAGAATGCCTTCAAAGGGCTCATCAGAATACTAGACAGTGCTCAGTAAAGGAAAGTGAACTTTTAAGGGAGGTCAATGGAAATTACCCAAACTGAAACACAAAGAAAAGAGTAAAATTAAAAATAAAAGAGTAAAAAATATTTTAAAGGACAGAGCATCCAATTGGTTTTGGACAATAATGAAAGGTCTAACATAAGTGTAATTGGAATCTCAGAAGGAAAAGAGAGACAGTGAGGCAGAACAGATATTTGTGGAGATAATGGCCAATAATTTTACAAAAAGAAAATAACATCAAATTACAAACCCAAGAAGATCAGAGAACCACATGAGAATAAATAGCCCACCCACAAAATACTAGCAAACAAAAAACTCAGACACATCCTATTTAAATTTCTGAGAACCAGTGTTCAAGAGAGAATCTTGAAGGCTAGAGGAAAACAGACATCATATACAGAAGCATAAATATAATAATTATAGAAGACTTCTCAACAGAAACTATGTAAGCCAGAAGATAATGGAGTGACACCTTTAAAGTACTGAGAGAAAAAAAACTGTTACCCCAGAATTATATCTTTTAAAAATAAACATAAAGACTCTTCCAGACAAATAAAAGCAGAGAGTATTCATTATCTGCATATCTATAATACAAGAAATATTAGGGCTTCCCTGGTGGCGCAGTGGTTGGGAGTCCGCCTGCCGATGCAGGGGATGCGGGTTTGTGCCCCGGTCTGGGAGGATCCCACATGCCGCGGAGCGGCTGCACCCGTGAACCATGGCTGCTGAGCCTGCGCATCCAGAGCCTGTGCTCCGCAACGGGAGAGGCCACAACAGTGAGAGGCCCGCGTACCGCAAAAAAAAAAAAAAAAAAAATTAAAGAAAATCCTTCGGGCAGAAGAAATAGGATATCAGACAGAAATTTGAATCTACACAAAGGTATTAAGATCTCCAAAAATAGTTTAAGACAAGGTAAATGTTTTAAACACTTTTTTCTTATTTTAAATTGCTCTAAGAGATAACTGACTATACAAAGTAAAAATATATTGTGATAAAGGACTTGTATGTAGAAGATATAAAGAACACTAAAGAACTCAAGAAAACCCAAACAATCCGGTTTTTGTTTTGTTTTGTTTTGTTTTTTTTGCGGTATGCGGGCCTCTCACTGCTGTGGCCTCTCTCTGCATAGGGACAAATCCTCCCTGAATAGACTCTGAACCATTCTGGATGGGAAAGGACTGAAAGCAGAGCAATTCAACCAGAAAGTATCAAGTACCTTCTGTTGATAAGACCAGTCAAGACAGTGTAGGGGGAGACAGGCTAATATTTACTCAGCACCTTTCTGTTTTTATCTGAGTTCACTGCAGGTTGTCATCCACGCAAAAATTTTAAAGAGCTTTTCCTATCAAACCACCCATCTTTGGCCCTTAGTGGGAGGGACACAGTCTTGTTGCAGGGCTGCCTGGATGGCAGTTCTGCCACTGAATACAAGGTGGAGCCTTCTCAGTGGCTTCACAAACCAGGGCAAACCACATCCACTTCTTTCCCCAGTGCACAGCATTATAACATTTTTAAGTGTGTGGAATTTGGTTAAAATGGAGTTCGAGGGCTTGAAGGGGTAGAGTGGGAAGAAGGAGGCATTGGAAGTCAGGTGGGGCACAGATCAAGACAGGACAGGCCTGGAGGACAGTGATGGGGTGGTGGCACATGTCCTTCCCCCCGCCACCCTTGTCAGGCAGAGAATGTCCCATTTGCCATGGAATCTAATCAGTACCGCTCAGTGGGCTCCAGGCTCTCAGCCACAGCTAAGGACTTGCCAACTACAGTCCAGCCCAAAATGGGCACCAGATTTCTTTCTTCATCATTGGTGCAGACCTGCCTTGCAGGCCCAGATATGCCTCACCAGAGGGTCAGCTCAGGGGCCTGGTCTGTCTTGTTTATCACTGTCCTGCCAAGGCCCAGCACAGTGGCCGGCCATGCTCAGGAAATGCTTGTTGAAGGCATGAATGAATAGATTGGTTTCTCTAGACAGAATCATCTCTGGAAGCAGCTTGGACAGCCAGCGGCCAAGGGTAGACAGGCAGAGGCCTTGGCTCATAGAAGTATCTGACCCTCTTTGCAAGTCCTACATGTTGAGTCCGACATGGCTCACAGAGCCTAAGCCCCTCCCTCATGCCACGTGGATCTTTATTGAGACAGGGAAGTTGGGGGAAGTGACCAGGCTCAGTGGAGACAATTTCCCCCTGAGCTCAGGTCTGCCCAGTCTCTTCTGTTCCAAGAAGGGAGAAGGAAGAGCAGGACTGATGCCCCGTCCAGGGGCCGGGAGCCAGCCCAGGGGCTGCTGGGCATTGCTTACTGGCTCACACCTCAGGGGCAGCCGTGGTCACTGGGGACACACCATTGCCAGAGAAGCAAACCACACACCAGTGCACCCAGAGCTGAGGCTGACAGCCAGGCAGACACAGGGACGAGCAGAGATCAGTCAGGCCAAGCAAAGCTGGTGGAATGCAGTGAGGTCAGTGCTGGCCTGCCTGCCCTCCCCGAGCTCCAGACAAGATGTTCCTCCGGCTAGGGGCTGCAGCCACTGGAGTGGGCCCAGGTTCTCGGGGCAGCAGGATCATACCAGGCCCCTGGAATCTTGGTCTGCTTGCCTGGCCTGCCTGAAGGGCCTTGGACTATGGTGCAAGGAGCCAAGGTCTGTGCCTTGTCATTGCCCACCCCTCAGAGCATTCATACCACAGCCAGGCGTTTGGACCCTCCATGATGCACAGGCCTGACTGCCCAGCTTCAAGTCTCCCGCAGTCTCAGCTTGTGTCCTGTCCACTAGCCACAGAGGTCAGCTTGCCTTGCTGTTCCCCAAACTCATTCTGCACACACATCCTGCCGCTGGCCATGCTACTGCCTATACCATTCTCTCCATCTGCAGTCCCCACCACCCCCATCTTTGCATCACAAAATTCTACCCCTCCTCCAAAGCTCACCTTGGATGGTGCGTCCCCCACAAAGCTTTTCTGATCCTGTCAACACAGCGGTCATCAACTGGCAATGGGGTGAGACCAGGGATTGTTACCATGATTATACGCCACCCTCCAACCCCCCTCATTAGGACGCTGCCACTGGGAATGATGAGATTTTATATCATATGATACATCCCCCTCCCTGAATTGAGAGCCACTGCTGTAATCAGGCATGATTATCTCATCTTGGTGATGCTACCTGGTGTTACAGTGATTTGTGAACTTGTCTTTGAAGAGTGTCTCTGGCTGCTAGGCTGTATGGCTTGAGGAAGGCTGGCTGGCTGTCAAGCCACAAGGAGGCTCCATGGACATGGCCTCAGGGCCTTCACCAGGGTGCAGTGTTCAGTCACACACGGCAGCCCCACATGAGGAACTTCGCCGGGGTCTCAGAGGGGATCAGCCTCAAGCCTGCCTCTCTTAACCACTCACAAGACTGATGTGGAAAGCCAACATGATAATTAATGAGGAGAAATCAAACTAATAAAATTAACATAGACCCAACAAGCTCCTTCTCTCTGATTGGCACACTGTATAGGAAGCTAAACTATAAGTAGAAGGTGGCTTAGTGAGCCAGGAACCAGAGCAGAAATGAGCAATTATGCCACTTCTGAGATTAGAGCATTTACCCACATTGGGCTCTATGTATCAGTCAGGTTTCCAGAATGGTGATGCTGCGTAACAAACCTAACAGCTTAGTGACCTACAGCAACAGTGTTAATTTTCTATTCACATGTTTGCAGGTGGACTCCATAGGCTCTATTTCAGGCTGCAGGTTGGGTTCAGGTCAGCTCCATGTGTGTCTCATTCTGGGATCCAGACTGAAAGGGTTTACTAGGGGAAACTCTTCTCCTGGCAAATGGCAGGAGCATAAGAGGCAGGCAAACCATGCAAGGGTGTTGAAAGCCCTGCTCATATCATGTCCACTAGCATTCCATTGGCTGAAGCAAGCCAAGGCCAAAGGCAGCCAGTGGGGAGTAGATTCTCTCTCAGGGAAGCCACAGCAAGGGCAGAAAAGGAAGGAAGAATTCTGTACAAATAATGCTACCTGCCACCCACAGGTAGCCCAGGAAGTGCCTCTGTGCCACGAGAACATCCCTGCATTGGGGACTATACCAGGGTGCCACTGAATCTCCAGGCAGTGCTGGGACAGGTTGGGGAGTGGATCCTCTCCAATGACTTTCCTTCTGCTCAACACAATATTTCTTTATAGAAGTTAAGCATTAAATTCAATTACAGTCCTGCTGACTGAGGACTCTCTCTTAAGGTGACTTTGCCTCCTCAGCTCTGATGCAGGAGGTCTCGAGTCTATAATTTAGCCCTCCAAGGTGAATCGTCTTTCCCTTACTATCCTGTTCTTTTGGGATGCTTCACTACTGCCCCGCTAGCTCCTCCATGAGGTGGCTACTCCTCGAGGGCAGGGACCATGTATTATTTATTCATCATAGAATCTTCTATGGTCTGAATGGTTGTGTTCCCCCCCACCCAAATTCATATGTTGAAACCTACCACCAAAGGTGATGGCATTAGAAGGTGGAGCCTTTAGGAGGTGATTAGGTCAGGAGGACAGAGCCCTCAGACATGGGATTCGTGCCCTAATAAAAGAGACCCAAAGAGCACCCTAGACCCTTCCACCAAGTGAGGTCCCGGGAGTAGGCGCCGTCTGTGAACGAGGGAACTCTCACTAAATACCAGATGTCTTGGCACCGAGATCCTGGACTTCCCAGCTTCCAGAACTGTAAGAAAGATATGTTTGTTGTTCATAAGCCACCCAGTCTATGGTATCTTGTTATAACAGCCCAAATGCACTAAGACAGAATTTTTCCAGTGATCTCAACACACTATGTGGAACTGAGTATTGGCTTCCAGGAGCTTAAGGAAAAGTGACAGCACCCGTTTTCATTGTCTGTGTCCCCACAAAGCGCCATGAGAAGGATGATATCTTGATCACCAGGGTATCTGCAGTGCCTAGAATGGTGCTTGTCTCAGAGAGAAGTTTAATAAATACCTGTGAATGAGTGGATTCTTGCTCTGCTCCTCCCATTGTCAGTGACAGCGACTTCCCCACTCCTCTCTGCCTCTCAGCCTGACAGTCAGAAAATTCTCAAGGGCATCTCCTATACCATTGTCCCTGCCGTGACTCTGCCAAATGGGCACTTCTCACAGGAGGACAGAACAGGACTTTCTCTTCCCAACACCTTTTTCCATTGTTTTCCCTTTTGCCTCCCTCAGGCTCAACAATGGCTGATTCAAGGCCATGAGTCATGCTGGCTCTGAGCGTGAATTCATGGGGGCCGTTATGCGGACATCACAAGGATCACACCCACTGACCAGGCGGTGCTTTCTCTATTTGCTTGGAGACCAGCAAAGAAACGGCCTCCTGGCTGTCTAGGTGCCAGAATTCCCGCCCCAGCCCCCACCTTCCCCAGCTGATTGCTCAGCCAGCCCCTGCCTTCCTCCCACGGCACATCCTCGACCCCTGCTCCCAGCCTTGGTGCACCACCCTGATCGGGCACGCCACCCGAGGAGGCTGTTGCGTCCTGTTCGTCTGTGCAGACAGCGCTGTTTCTGTGAGCAGGCTCTGTGCCTGTTGCCCGAGCACCATTCAGAAGCGAGCACTTGACCCTCCACTGACTGTTCTGTTCAGCTTTTACTCATGTTTTTTGCTACACATTCAATAAGCGAGCAAAATGTGCCCTCTTCATCTCCAAATCACTGATGGGGAGGGGACAGGGAGATCCATCCTGCTGCAGTGCCGTTTCCTTTCCTGTTTCTGTTTCTGAGGTTAATTGGTGTCTGCCAGGGTCTGCTGGAGCATTTTTAACAGCATTTTACAGGTTGGGGGCATTTTTTTGATAACAGGAAATCAGACAGAAATGTGAAACAACTTTTATCTCCCGGGGGGGGGCCCTTGGGGACTCAGCTCCTCCTTCAGCAAAGCAGCCAAGTGGACCACATTGTGTGGTCCCCATGCGTCGGCCGAGTGGCCTGGTTCCTGCCATCAAGTTGTTCATGGTCTTTGGCTATGAGAAGGACAGGGACTGCCCCCAGGTGGGAGCACCTGACGAAGCCCCAGAGGAAGCAGGAGGTTCCTGGGTGTTTCCATCTCACTTTTTCAGGAAGGTAGAAGAATCCTAACTCAGATCAGGAATGGCTGCCAGAGCATGCTCGGGCCTCTAGTGACTGGGATGGGAGGAGAAGATGGCGTTGGGGCATCAGAAGCAGTCTCTGTTCCTCTTGGACTCTCCCCACTCCTTTCTTCTTCCCAAAGGTGCCGTTGACACAGCACAGTGGACAGCAGCTAAAAACAACAATATGGCAAGTGTAAGAGCACTTTACAGCTTCTGATTTCACATCTGATATCTTATTTAATCCTCACTACCCTTTTACATAGGTGCCATCACTGTGCCCATTTTATAGATGAGAAAACCGAGGCTCATTGAGGGTAAAGGATCTGTCTAAGGCTAATGAGCAGTGAAGTCTAGACCCAGTTTTGTCTTGGGTCAGCCTGTCCCATGTGGATCATTTCCATTGTCCCTCATGGGGGAGGGAGGGTGATGCTGTGACCATGAGGCTATGCTCATCCACAGCCCCACCGGGGAGGCTTCTCCTAGCCATGAGCTGAGGGGCACACACCACTGATGCCACCATCATCCTGGAGGAGGAAGTGCTTGAGAACGTGCTTGAGAACGAAGGCCTCAGCTTCTCAGGACAGGGAGGCATCCCTGGGCCTTCTGTGAAGCATGTTCAGGCTGGTTGCCAAGGGCACAGCCCTGATTCTTCTGCTCTGGCAGCTCATTAATCCCCATTAACTTGGCTACCTGGGAAGTGTACCCCCAGCCTCCCACCAGAGTAGCCCTCTCTACCTCACCCAAAGTTTTTCCTTATTTCCAAATTAATCCACATCCCGCCACTGCTGCAGTAATTGGGGTCAAACACTTCAAAACCTTACACTGTGTGAAGATGGAATACTTTTTAAAAATTGCTTCTCCAACCGATGGTGCCCATAATGGAATCAGAAAAATGAGCTCCTCTCACTAGCCTTTCAGATACATCTCCCAGGCTCTCTGCTTCTTTGTCAGGGCAGTCATCTTGTTGCTGTTGAGTGTGTCTTCTCTAACACTGAGCCAGGGTTTGGGGGTGGGGGAAAGGAGTTGAACAGAAATAAAGAGATCTGGGCTCCTTTTGTACTATGCAGACAGATGCCTGAGAACTTTCTGGTGCTGATAAAAGGGAAGTCTTTCTGGTCACGAGACTAGTCTATTAATTTCGTTAAGCCTGCAAAGCAAGTTCCTTATCCGACTGTTTTTTCTTTTATGATAATTGCTGCAGCGTCTGGCCCTGACAGAAAGAAACTACCGCTCAGGATCAGAAATAGTTGTGGTGCCAGTGTCCTAATGATACAGGGATGGCAGCCTTCACAGAGGAAAAACAGACAAATGTCAATTAGTACAGACTGTTGAATGCGAGCCAGAAATATCTCAAAGCAAAGGCCAGCAGCCGTGGATCAAGGGTTCCTCCAACACACACATATTTTCTTTTGTTTTGCCTTCTCTTAAATTAGCCAACCTCAATACATGTGTACATTTAAATTCGAGCTAAGACACCCCACCCCCCATCAATCAGTGGTTCCTCTGGAACTCAGGACCTAAGAACTGTGACATTCTCGAAGCCAGTGTGACCTCCAGACATCACAAAGTTAGCTAACGATATTTAAGTGAGATTGCCCCAGCCTCAGTTCCTCATCCCTGGCCTGAACTCTTTCCTCTCCCTCCCCTGAACAGAGTAAGCATGCCCCAGTGGATTCTTCTGGGAATTTCCTGGTCTTCAGGATCGCAATGGAAGGAAGGCATTTTGGACCCCACCCCCTTCAAGGACCTTTGAGGTCCTGGCCAGGGCCACCAAAGTGGCATCCTCACTCGTCCTTTCTAACACCCTGTTCTTCTCTCTCCCCCAGGCCTCTTGTAGAGATACTTCCCTGCCTGGGGGGAGGTGGGGCTCACCCTGTCGGTTGTCATGGGAACCAAAATTAATTGGCACCCTGGATTTCAATTCTGGTGTTGGCAGCGTGTCTCAGCAAGAGTCCTTGGCAATAACTTTCCCAGGTGGCACACCTTGCTCAAATGAAGAGTGCCCCTAGTCTGCCCTGCTCCACCCAGCACTTCCTTCCCCATGCGTTGTCTTAAGATTTTCTCTAGTGCGGTGCACACCCTCCAGGAGTGGGGAGTAGCCCACTCTTCCACCTAGGGTAGGATCTAATAAACCAAGTGAAAGGGAAGTGTCTGCTATTGTCTGAGACACAAAGTCTACTTGGGGTTAAATTCTGCCCCCAGACACTGGGCTGTCATTTCTGCCAGCAAAATTCAGCTAAAACACAGAAAAGTGAAGCTGCTCATAGGGAACCAGGAGGTCATCATGCCTCACCTGGTGTTGGTACAAGGACAGACAGATGTTCACACACTGTGACTGACTCTACCGAAGCATTTACAACGTGGACCAGACAGGACAGGTAAGCGAAAATGCTGCCAGTTAGTTACAACAAGGCAAGGAAATGTGAGGAATCATGCGATGGCTTGAGGACAGGACATATGTCCTGCTCTTCATTCGTTCATTCATTCATTCACTCATTCATCCATCTGTCCATCCAGGGTGCCTGTTTAGCCCCCACAGCTACTAGCCTACTGCCGAGTCCACAGAGGGGGGTTAATCATGCTGGTGAATGAAGAACCTGCCAAATATACTGTGGACGGAATGCCTGCCAGAGCCTCATAGATCCTCAGATGCATGCCTCTCGTTCGGTTGGCATTATCAAAGGTGTAAGCCAAACCCTCTGTTTAGTATTCTTCTGGTGAGGTATCAGAGAAACTATACGGAATACAACTGATGCGAGCCAACCAGATGTTATTGAATTTACACTGGAAAAATTCTTCTCACCACTGATCCTCAACCCATCCCTTGAATCTTGGATAGTGTTTTGGGAACAGCCTTTGAGGTCTGACTGAGGCTAGAGCTAAATAGATCCTGACGCTCTGGGCACACAGAGGTCCTGAGGTAGGACCCCCAGGCAGTCCCTGCAGCCTGGGTCCCATCAGCCCCATGGTGAGGGCAAGGCCTTCACTATTTGTCTCTGCCCTTTATTTCCACTGAACTCACGAGTCACCAGAGTAGGAGATTTGGATCAGCTGTTCTGCTGGGTTCGACGTACACTTGTCATTGTCTAAAGCCAGAGCAAGCTGTCTGAACGTCCAAGCAGTGCCTGTCATTCCTGAGGGTCAGGCAGCTCCCTTTGCTTGAAGCACTGATGGATCAGGGTGTTGGTGCCGGTGCCGCATTGCAGAACAATCCTCTATTGTGTGAGTTAATTACATTATGTAAAACCGCCTGACCCTGTTTTATAAATAAGTTCATTTGTATCATTTTTTTTTGGATTCTGCATATAAGCAATATTACATGATATTTGTCTTTCTCTGTCAGACTTACTTCATGAGAATCTCTAGGTCCATCCATGTTGCTGCAAATGGCATTATTTCATTCTTTTTAATGGCTGAGCACTATTCCATGTTTTATATATATATATATCTCACATCTTCTTTATCCATTCCTCTGTCGATGGACATTTAGGTTGCTTCCATGTCTTGGCTATTGTAAACAGTGCTGCAATGAACATTGGGGTGCATGTATTCTTTCAAACCATGTTTTTCTCCAGCTATATGCCCAGGAGTGGGATCGCAGGATCATATGGTAGCTCTATTTTTAGTTGTTGGGTTTTTAAAAATTTATTTATTTAATTTATTTATTTTTGGCTGCGTTGGGTCTTATTGCTGCGTGTGGGCTCTTCTCTAGTTGCAGCGAGTGGGGGCTACTCTGTTGCAGTGCGCGGGCTTCTCCTTGTGGTGGCTTCTCTTGTTGTGGAGCACAGGCTCTAGGCACGCGGGCTCAGTAGTTGTGGCTCACAGGCTCTAGAGCACAGGCTCAGTAGTTGTGGCGCACGGGCTTAGTTGCTCCGCGGCGTGTGGGATCTTCCCAGACCAGGGCTCGAACCCCTGTCCCCTGCATTGGCAGGCGGATTCTTAACCACTGCACCACCAGGGAAGCCCTATTTTTAGTTTTTTAAGGAACCTCCATACTGTTCTCCACAGTGGCTGCACCAATTTACTTTCCAATCAACAGTGTAGGAGGGTTCCCTTCCCTCCACACTCTCTCCAGCATTGATTGTGGATTTTTCGATGATACCCATTCTGACTGGTATGAGGTGATAACTCATCATAGTTTTGATTTGCATTTCTCTAGTAATTAGCGATGTTGAACACCTTTTCATATGCCTCTTGGCCATCTGTATGCCTTCTTTGGAGAAATGTCTATTTAGGTCTTCTGCTCATTTTTGATTGGGTTGTTTGTTTTTATGATATTAAGCTTCATGAGCTGTTTGTAAATCTTGGAGACTAATCCCTTGTTGGTCACATCGTTTGCAAATATTATTTACAAAATAGAAACAGACTCACAGACTTAGAGAACCAACTTATGGTTACCAGGGGGGAAGGGTGGGGGGTAGTGATAGTTAGGGAGCTTGGGATTGACAGGTACACGCTGCTATATTTAAAATGGATGACCAGCACAGACCTAATGTATAGCACAGGGAACTCTGCTCAATATTCTGTAACAAACTAAATGGGAAAAGAATTTGAAAAAGAATAGATACATGTATAACTGAATCACTTTGCTCTACACCTGAAACTAACACAACATTGTTAATCACCTATACTCCATATAAAATAAAAAGTTAAAAAAAATAATTGTCAAAACCAAAGAAACACCAAACAAGACAAAACCAAAAAACCACCTGACCCTGTGTCCAGTGGTCCTGGCCCCAGAGCAGAAAGGAGGGGAGAAGGGCAGTCAGGAGACCACATTGTGTTTCCCACGTGCTTGATGTGAAGCAGCATGGCTGCTTCTGTTATGGAGAGAACCACCTGGAAAAATGAATTTCCCACAGCAAAGCCTCCCTCTCAGAGAACAGCAGAAGCATCACTTCCCTTGGTTTCTATGGAGGCAGCCTACCAGGACTGTTCCTGTCTGGGGGTTGGGGAGGTGGTGTAGTTTAGAAAGCGATGTCCCTGATGCCACAGCCATCCTACCCGCGTAGACGTGTCATTGCAACAGCCGTGGCTGTGTCGTGTGTGCCTGCCTGGCACATGCCAGGCTCCAGCTGAGCTCATCATCTTAGTGAATTCTTGAGACAGCCTTGTGGGGTAGCGACTGTTATCCGCATGTCGCACCAGGAAATGAGGCTCGGTTCACTAATTTGCTGGACTTCGGCCCATGTTGTCAGTACTCGGGAGCTGTAACTGCCTCTCACAGGAACAGAGGCTGGAAGGGAATGTGCAAAATAAAAATGGCAGTGCACCAACTCCCACATCCCCATCCCTGCCCTGCATCTGTGCTGTGCCCTCTGGACACTCCTGGGTGTCCCAAGTGCACCTCAGTTCTGAACCGTCATCTCCCCCACCCAAGCCCATCTCCCGCACCTCTGTCCTCTAACTGAATTTTCTAAGCCAGATACAGGTACCTTGAGGGTAACCTTGACTCTTGCCATCCACTACATCCACTAGGAAATCATCTCTGCCTTGACCCAGCATTCCTCACATGCCCTCCTCTTTGATTTGCTCCATCTCACCACCACAGCCTGCCAGACAGACACATTTGGTCCTGTAAACCTGCCTGCCTACAGGCTTGGCAGGCTCTGCATTTCCTACTCCTTTGAGAATCTCTACTGAGGTCTTTATTGTCCAGCCTCAGGTTACCCTATAGTCTCATTCGCTACCACCGCCCCTCCTTGTCCACACACACCACCTGTCCCCATCCCCTCCCACTGTGCCTCCATCCCTCAACAATGCCAAGTCCTTTCAGAGCTCAGCGCCCATACCCCACCCAGGACAGCCAAGCTTCTCAAGCTTCTCTCTACCTGGATGCACCTCGATTGACCCTCCCGAGCATCTCCCCTCCCCCACTTGACCCTGCACTCTAGTGGGTATGGGCCACCACCCGTCTTTGCTCCCCCAGTGCCTGGCTCAGAGAATGACTACTGGATAAGTAAATGAATGAAGCAATCAAGAGGAGCCTGTGGGCGCTCCCCAAGCCAGGACCTGGGTGAACTTGAACCAGTTCCAGGCAGCAAAGGAGAAAATGCACAGAACAGCCTAGGGCTCAGAATTAACTAACAGTTCTCTTTGTCTGCATCTGATGAAAGTGGAGTTGATGTGCCCTCTGGGTTGGAGGAGGCTGGGTGCCAAGTTGAGCACCTTGCCAAACACTCTGGGTGCCTAAGTCTCCCTACCTGGGTGAGTTGTCCTACGGCCATGACTGCCCAGGGCCCGGTGCAGCCGGCTCCATGAGCACCCCGGCAGAGGAACCCACCTTACCCTCCTCCCACCTGCCAAAGGACCCCTGTGCCTGAATTAATTAGGCGATTACAGGTCCTGATGTGGGCTCTTTTTCTGACTGCACAGTTCTGCTGGGATTGACAAAAAATGTCCTCCAGAAACCATCGAGGACACTAAGTCCTCTGAGAGCCTCTTCATTTGGTTGTTTCCTTCCCTAAGAGGCCAGAAATGCACCCATGCATCCAATCAGAGGCTCTTCTGCTTCAATGGATATGCAAAACTGTTTGTTCAGTCCTATGAACATGGAAAATAAGCCATGAGCATCCCTGGGGGCTCTGTTGGCTGCCCACCGGCATGCCCCTTCCCAAGCACATAACAGGACCAGACTCCCATGAAACACCGAGCTGGCCACCTTTGTGCGGGGTGAGCTCTGGGCATCTAGACAGTCAGGGTGATCCCATCCCCCATGCCTCAGTGACTGTTTCAGGTGACCCAGGCCTCAGCTGGTCAGCCCAAAGCTTTCCTGACATTGCCTTGGAAATGGACATGTGTTCCAATTTGGAGCAATGACACCTAAGGAAAATTTGCTAGGAACTTCCGGGGTGGAAAAAAGTTTCCTTGCTTTTCTGCAAGAGCCACAAGAGGAGATATGTTAGCAGTTGTAAGGCCTGGAGGCCTTTTTGCCACCATGAGGGAAGCGGCTTATGGACCAAGCTACTATCTTGGAAGGCAAAGACTGAATGAAAACAGGGTGCTTGATAACATTGTTGAGCTGCTGAATCAAACCAACCCAGAAATCCATCTTCCCTCTGAATCTTCCCAGTACATGAGCCAGTCAATCCCCTTTGGTCGTGGAGCTAGTATAAGACAAGATTTCTTTTTCTGACAGTCCTAACAGGTTCAATCCAATGGAAAATGCTGGGAAATGGCTTCCTGCAGAGGTGAGAGCTCTGCACCAAGGGACAAAAATCTGTGTCACCTTGAGCCTCAGTCTGCCTATCAATAAAAGGGGTAATGCATCAACTTTGCAGTGGAGCGGGAGTGTAGATGTGGTCATTGAAAAGTTCCTAGCACATAGTAGATGCTCAAGAAATGATATTTTCTTCCCTTGCCTTAGGCCACTTCAAGAGTCAATTATTATATTTGCCTTCCTTTCCTGAAATGGTTGTGTTTAGGGTAAATAAAAGAGATATGAAAACACTGAGAACTACAAAAGCCTCCACCTGACTAAGGTATGAATATTGTAGACGCAAAGGCACTCAGTGGCTGTGATCCACCTAGGTTTTAACCAGCCTTGCTGCCTCCTCTGCAAAGCTGGTCCAGATGTTTCCCCCCTCTGAGCTCCCACAGCCCCTGTAGTTCTCCTGTGACCCTCTTCACAGGCACAGTAACTGCACATTACATGCCTGAATCCTTACTAGACACTATGCGGACAAGGACTGCATTTGTCTCTCCCCTGCACACATCCATCTAGTATGTAGGGCAGAGGCTGACTGACCCTCGATGAATGACTCCCAAGGTCACTGCATACGGTGCCTTTGGCAAATTAGGAAAAAGCACCCCTCTTGTCAGCTGTAGGTCAGTGGGCAGCGTTCTGGCCAGCAACAGCTCTCCCAGCTGCACCGTCAAGGACATGGAGATCCTAGTTGCCACACCAGCAGGTGGTTTCCTGCTGTCATTCTCCATGGGCAACCACCCATTTCTTTTCGATCCTCCCCCACTACATCTCAGTTTCTGCCACACGCCTCTCCTGGTTCTCCCCCTACCTCTCCACATCCCCCCAAATGCCATAGGGATGGGGAGCTGGCTCTGGGGGGTTGAACACCAACAGGCCTCCCCACCCAGTCTCTTGCTTCTGTTTCCCTCCACACATCAGCTTCTTCCCCTGCCATTGCTGATAAGGTTTTTCGTTATGAATGGGAGATGCTCAACCATGGCAGCTCTGAACTCACATTCTCACAGCTTAGCAGCCCAAGAGGAAGGAATACTCCTCCCCTGGCTCCACATTTAAAGCCCCAGGGAAGCACTCTTATTGGCCTAGCTTGAGTCACGTGACCACCCCCCCACTTGGGCCAATCCCTGAGCTAAGGTGCAGTGATTGGCAGCTCCACTAGAATAGCCCTGTGGGAGTGATCTGGTCGCTCAGGGCTGGTCCCACATAGCCTGACAGACACCTGTCTCCCTTCTGGTGACCCTGCCTCTAGCCTCACACAGCAGCCCTCAGTTGATGAGAGGAATTGATGAGTGGCATCGTCTGTCCTTCCTGATGCCCCCTTCTCACAGGACCACCTCCTAGCTCAGGAGCACTTGCTCCTGTTCTTACTCCCAAATTCGTTTGCCTGGCCCACTGAGGCTTAGAAAGGCTGCAGACGCTTCCCTGCCTGCAAGGAATGAGCCCCTTACCTCCAGAGAAGCAGGCTGCACACAGATGTGAAAAGCAAATTGAAGAAGAAAAAAGGCAAATTCAGACACAGAGGTGTCTGAAGGCTCATCAGGGGCTCCAGAAATCACACCGTCTTCCTCTTTCTGTGGCCCAGCCTCTGTGACAGCAGAGCCACTGTGAACTGTTGTTAAGTTTCTATCCAAACATCTCCCCCAATGCCCACTGTGGTGCCCCTCCTTATCCTTAGTCAAAATCCAGTTCTAATGTATCTTTTCTGGGAATGTCAAGGCACTGCACCAATTGTCAGTCTTTAATAACTTAGTGTGAACTAGTCCCTCAGATTAGATGGCAGGAGAGCCCGAGCTCTTCTCCCAACAGGTACATGACACTGGATGCTGCTAAGCGTGAAGAAAAAGGCTCTCATCCCAGTTCCCCAGTGGGCATTCTGAGCAGCCAGAAAGCACCGTGAAAAACCTGGACACCAGGGAAGAAGGATGCTGGGGAGAGAGTACTTCTGTTGGAAATATTTGTGATGTGCTAAAGAAACGGTGAATTTGTTTAAGATTTAAAAAGAAAAGAAGGTGGGAAGTGGCCTGTGCCCATGAGTCTGGGTCAGAGACTGGGTTTGTACATTTCAAGTTTACAGACTGTAGGAACTAAAGCAACCCTATGTAATCTCCAGCGAATCTCTTGTCAAACCCCCAGACTTCCCGTGGTGGGACCAGGGGCCGAGTAAACCTGATAGCAAACATCAGTGGCCACTGAGAGTCAGGGCCCCCATGGGCTTTGGATGAAGAAAATACTCACAGGCAATTTCTGTGAGATGTTGAAGGAGAACCCAAGTCAGACTACGGTGGCAACCAGCAGGGTTTGACTTTAGGGGACTTCAACCCCCCATCTATTTCCACCCTTCCCTAAACCTTCCTGATCACATTGCCCCGTCTGAGCTCCTGTGTTGCATTAGCAACTGGCGATTATCATTGCTATTCTTGTTCATTTAATTAAAAGTCATATTTTGCAGATAATAGGTGCAGGTGGCTGCAGTAAATCGATGCTTTCAGTTAGCGAGGCCCAGGCAAAGCTGTGTGCACAGGCTACAGGTGACCAGTTACTGGATGCAGACCCTTGGGAGGTACTCTCACCCTCCCGAGGTTGTGAATAGGAAACAGGCTCCACTGGTAAAGGTCTTTGGGGATTTGACCCCCGTCTTCTGGAGGCAGTTACAGCAGGGCTTTTCAATAGCATAAAATTTATTTACCCTCCCACCTCTACTTCCCCCGCAGAAGGGCAAACCCAAGGGGAGAATGGCAGGCATGTCTGCAAACACATCCGCTGTCAAGCTCGCATTACCGCCTGCCCCACCTGCCTCCCGGCACCTACGGCATCTCTGCTGTCTGTGGGCGCGTCTCTCCCAGCTTCTGCCCACCCGGCCTCCGGGCACCAACTCTGATGAGCAATTACCAGGTTCCTGGCCATTTGCAGTCGCTGCTAATATCAAGTCTCCTCAGCGACTGCAGTTCCAGGAAGCCACAGAGAGCTGTGTTCCCTGCCGCCTGGAATTTCATTTGGCTCTGGTGCCCAGACCGTCTAGAAGGGGTACAATGGCGTGCCTGGGCACTTAAGCCATTTGTGGTAAAAGGATCCGGATGTGCAAATGGCTGAGTGCCCTAATATTGGATTGTTTTTTCCACTAGATGAAAAACAGATTTTTTTTCTTCCAGCTGGCTGCAGCTCCATTCAAGTTATTACAAAAAGAACTTATATTGGCACATTATATACATGGGAAGTCTTTAACAAAGAAGGCCTTGCTTGGTGCAGGGCCCAGCATGATGGACCTGTGGTGGCTGACATTTTCATTCAGTGGTTACAACTGTGCACGGCACTCTGGGGGCTGAGCTGAAGAGAAAATGTGTGAAGAAGGAAGACAGCAAGGCAAGGAGAGGGTCTGGGCACCCCAGGCTGAGGAGACCTTGAAGATCCATGGCAAGGAGGGCACAAGACAGAAGCGGGAATCACCAAATACAAGCAGGGTGGGGGGTTCCTGGGGGTCAGGCTAGATCTGGGGGCTGGAAATAAACATCGTCTCAGGTCACCTGTTACCTGAGCAATGACACAGGTGATGGGCTAAGTAGGCAGGTGAAAGGGGGTGAGGCCAGAGGCAGGGAGGCCAGTTAGGAGGTTTCCTTGACAAACATTCAGTAAGCTCCTACTATGTGCTGGCAACATGCCCAGTCTGGAGGTGCGACAGAGAAAAAAGACGGACCAGATTCCTGCCTACCCAAGGCTTCCATTCTTGGATGATAGATACTCGAGGAAACAGATATTTATGCGTCAAAAAGAAAATAAACAAAGCAGGAGGCAGCAGCTGGGAACCGGCCATGTGGGGTATTGGCTTTGTTCCAACCAACAGTGAACACAGTGAGATTAAGACCTTCAGAGGGATTTAGATCGATTACTGAAACCATGCATTTCCCTTTCAGAGGGTGTGTAAGCCCTGGAGGATTGAACACTCCAGAAATACACATTCGGCCCTTCAAGTCCATTTGCACAACTCCCCTCCCTTCCCTCCCTCCCACTTCCCTCTTCTCTAGGCTATGTGATGAGAGGAATCAGAATTTCACTGTCTCTTCCCATGAAGTAAGACCTTCCAGAGTGAGGTCTGAGCCTTTCCCTGTGCTTTCTTTGTAAAGCTCACACTCCTAATAGGAAACCTGGCCCGTGCGGATGCTCCACGTGGGCAAAGGTGTTTTAAATGCAGTGTAGACAGAGCATGACTGAGCCATGTCTGGATGTTGTAATTTTTTTAGCCACACAAAAAGAGCAGGGCTTCCTTGGTGCTGCGGGTGATTAAGCCTCAAATATGTTAGATCGGAGAGCTCCGCAGCTGCCAAGGCAAGTCACCCAGTTAAATAGCGACTCTACAAAGATAGCACTGCCAGGAACTCCAGCCAACGGTGGGGCTGTGTGAAAACCTCAACCTGCGTCCACACCATCACCCCTAATCGCAATGAAGACCCCACCAGACACACTCTCTTAGGGCTCCTCTGCCACTTGGGAAAGGTGATTGCGTTCATTTGTGCCTTTGGTTTCTGGGCCATTTAGTGGTTTGGGGCACCTCTAGTTGAGGACATAAGAAGTAATTGGTCTTTTCAGGCCAAGGGTTCATGCTAACGCCTGCTTATCCCCAGCATGGGGGTTAGTTGTGCTAAACAAAACTCTCTGGCCACACCAGCCTCCACTGGAGAGAGAAGGATCACAAGCTCCTGACTCCTTTCAGGAGTATGTGAGGGAATATTTTCCCTGTTGGATGGAAAGGAGAAACCAACTGGGTGTACCACAATTCAGTTCTGGCTAACCCAGAATTCGATGCCACCAGAGGTTTGCACAGACTCCATAAGTTAAGGGCTTCCTGAAAGCTGCCCTAATTTCAGATACCAGCCACACTTCTGGGGGTCCCCAGCCACCTGCACTTCTGACCAACTGGCTACAAATTCGGGGGTTTTCACAACCTCCTTGGGTTCAATAATTCTGTAGCATGACTCACAGTACTCAGTGAGTTACTCACCTATTCTCATGAGAGGTCTTATCCACCCAGATGGACTGTTAATTGCCCAAGGCCATGAGCAGCTTCCGAGAATTATCTCATGATCACGCCACCAAAACCCAGGTAAAGAGGTGCTATGATTGTCTCCAACAAGGAGGAATTACATTATATAAACAAGATAATGTGTGTAAAGCCTTTGGCACTGGGCCTCACACATTGGAAGCACTATAAAAAAATATTTTTAGGAAACTGAAGCCCAGAGAGGTTAAGTAACTTTCCCAAAGTCACACAGCTATGAAGAGGCAGAACTCAGGTTTGAATATAAGTAGGTATGACTGCAAAGGCCATACTATTAACTAAGATTAATTGGCACCTACTATGTGCCATATAGGTTCCTGCTCTTGGGAATCTTAAACCGAGCGCTAGAGGCAAAAACTCAGATAGGCATGATTCGAAGCAGACCGCAATAGGAGGTACTGCAGAGCTGGTGAGGACAGCGAGGGGAGCGACGGGGGGGACCCTGGAGATGGCATGCGAGGTGGGCCTTGAAGAATGGGTACAATTTTGACAGAGATGGCAGGAAAAGGCATCAGAGCAGATGGAATAACACACGCAAAGGCACTGAGACAGGATGATGCAGCGTATGAACCAGGATGGGGAGTTGTCCTTTGCAGCGGATGTAACGGCTGGGCAGGAGGTGCTGCAGGGACTAGGCCACAGGACAGGCACCTCCAGATCATGGAGGATGTTGGCTACTGGGTTGAGGCATCTGTACTTCATCTCGGAGGCCCTGGAGGAGCAGCCCTGTCTCCAAATGTGGCAGATATTTGATCCAGATACCAATGTGCTCAGAGCTATTTCATCAAGAAAACAGGCCCAAAGCACCGAGCTCAGCCCACAGCCATATCCAACCAGGGTGAGTGACCGGCCCTGCTCACTGGGGAGCCGGTGCCTACCAGCTCTGATGCCGTCTGGCCTGTGGCCCTAGGCTCCCTTTTGCTTTAGGAAGAGAAGCCATCCAGTTACAAACGCACTGTTGCTTGGGTTCCCTGAATAAAACCGCAAGCACAGAAGGACTGCTATTTTATTATTTCAGGGCAGCCAGGTAGGTAGGTAGGTAGCATGACTGCCAAGGGAGTAAAGCCAACATCCAGCAGCATTGCTTGACAGCACAGCAGAAAGGAAGAGAAAATGGTCTTTCTTAGCACTAAAGAATGCGGCGCAGACACGAGGAATCTGCGCTCATCGCTGGGAAACTGAAATCTTCTACTCCATGATGTATCTACTATTAGGTGGGTCCTGCAGCCACAGGCCAGTCGTACTCTTCCACGTGTCCAGCAAATGGCTCCATCTCTGTTCATGAGATCGGAAGGACTCACGCGTGCCTTGAAATTCCAAAGCGTCCACCCACATTCTGCCCCCAGATCCAAGGAACTGCCAGAGTAGATATGGAGATTTTCTCACATTTTATATGATCGAGAAAAGAGTTGGTCTCCAGCTTGCATTTAATTCTGCTACCTTAGGTCTTAAGCTATTAAAACTTTATAGAATCCTTTCACAGCCTTCCCCTGGGACCTTCCCATGCCGGCAGGTGCTTCACTTGAGAATTTATGCTGTTTCCTTTCTCACTTTGAAGATTTCATGTCTCTCATTTTTGCATCTCACTTGGGCCAGAGTAGAACAAATTACCTTGGCAAAACTCGTCCTTACCAACTAGTAACAGTGCAGGAGAGAAACTAAATCCACACTTGAAATAAATCTGAGCAGAATAGTTTGAAGATCATCCAGAAATATTGTGCTACTGGCTAACCTAGTACATAGATATAGCTGCGTCTGGGTGTACGTATGTACCTTCTTCCTTCAACAGCCAAGGACCTCAGGGTGAAGACTCATCCCCACAAAGGCACTGCAAGAGCTGCAAGTGGAAGAGTCAGGGCTTTGGAACGGGGTGTGTGTGGTGGGTAATGCTTCAATTCTGCAACTGGTTATTTTGAAAAATAAAGTTTAACTAATTCAAACCTCTGATTATTGATTCTAAAATTTTCTTCCCCCAAAACAAACCAAGAAAGAGGCACCTGGCCCGAATCCAGCTGGTTTTTCTTTCAACGTAGCCTTGGTCGGTAGACGTGACCTCAGACTCTGAAATCAATCCCTCTTATGGGAAGGCAGAAGAGAAAGCCAGGAAGAGGGGCTGGGGAAGTCCCAGTGCGGCAGGCATCCAGCTGCCCCCGAGGTATAACCAGCGACCTTCACATTTCCAAGGCACCTTCTCCTCAGTTGACCCCCAAGATGTCCCTCAAGAAGGCAGCCAGGTCACTATGAGCCTCGTCAGACAGATGAGGAAACCAAGGTTAAGAGCTTTGGCATTCTGTTCCTCCTTCATAATAGTATACAAGGTGTAGTGGCTTTAAAGTCTTTCAGCTATTTTGTGGGTGCCTCCCTTCAGTTCTTCCTGTAAGTCCGTTTGTTCTGACTGAGCTTTTCCCAGTCCACTCCCTTAAGCAATGGTGGGATAATGGAAGGAACTGGTTGGAACCTCCGGGATATGGGATCTGTTGGGCCATCACTCAGGTGTCATCTGGGCGCTTCCCTATGACTTTGACATTTGGAACAAAGACGTGCTCAGCAGGAAGAGGCGATTTCAGATGCTTCACGACTCACAAACACCTCCCTCCAAAAGCACATCTTAAACTTCGGAAAAACGACTAAATAAAAAGATACATAATCCTTGCCTGGAACTGAATTTTTTTGGGGGGGGGGGGGGGGGGTGGGTAGGTGTACAGCTCTATCACGAATCATACTAATTCTACTCTAAAATTACACTTGACCCCTCAAAGCAGTCAATCCAATTGCATCCCTCCAGACCATGATTCAGCCCTTCTCAATGCTAAAAATGTCATTCTTCTCTCCGACAGCTTAAAACAAATTGATGTATTTATATCCTACCAATCTGTAAGCTCTCAGGGTGTGAACTGGTTGTTTACTTTAAAGAGCAGATAAAAGTAAGAATTGTAATCATGGTGGTTCTGTGCTGAGGGTTGAATGCCAAGAGCAGACAGAGCTCCTGGGTTCACATCTGATAACCACTTCCCCAGAGTTTGCAAGGGGAGAAGATGCTCCTTGCTGGGAGTGATTCTGAGGGAGGAAAAGGCCCACCTATGAGGTGGGCTGATAATTTCACATTTGTGCGTGCGCTCATCAGGCAAGTGTGGATAATAGCGGCTGGCTTCACGGAGCGCCCACTGCGCGTGCTGGCCCAGTGCTAGGCCCTTCTCCTGGAAGGAGGCATTTAATCCTCACAGCAGCCTTTGAGGTGGCTGCTGGCATCATTCCCAGGGTACCATGGAGGAGACTGAAGCTCAAAGAGGCTGAGCTGGGAAGCACGGGGCAGAGCCCCACCAGGCTCTTAGCCCCAGGCACCCAGGTTCCCCGGCCACCCAAGCCCAGGCACCGTAACCCTTGTAAGAAGCTCACACAAACTGACTGTGTTCATAAGAAAAGACCTTTGTGCAGCGGGGCTGTGCCCCATCTTGGTGCTTCAGGGCAGAGATGCTCACAGCAATGAACATAAACAGACAAGGCCCAACTCGCCCAACTTCTTTCCCAAGGACAACACTCTGAACAGCCTGACGAAGAACCAATGTTTCACTTCTCTACAAGCTGAGTCATATCCAGAGTTTAATTAACATAAAATACTGGAATGGCTATCTTCATTTTCACTCATGCGTTTAGGGTCCCCACTGATTGGTAAAGAGTTGTCCTTAATTTTTCTTGCTCAGATGGTTTGGTCATCTTCCTCATTTAGTGAAAATTGGACCCATAACACTGAAAAGTTACATGTTTTAATAAAAGTGGATTTGTGACGTGGGCTTACTTGTGTTTACAACTTACATTGGCAACAACACAGTAATTTACGTGTCAGAAACCAGGGCTTCTGCCCCCAGAGGCTGCAGAGCTACCTAGGAATGTCACACTGTGCTTACAAAATGCCATACTGGGCCCCCTCAGGTGGCATTGCTCACCCAGACACAGGGCAGCCCAAGGACGACCAGGGCGCACACTGCGGAAGAAACCTGTCTCTCTAGGAGGAGACTCGGATTCAGAACCAGAAGCCTGGGCAGGACTCTCGGCTCAACCACAGCCGGACCGGGGGGGCCTCGGGGCCTCCAGGCAGGGCTGAAGGAGAGTCATGACTGGATCAGGCGTGTGGCTGCCATGAGAGGGGCCCAACCATCCGGGTCCTCTTCCCTTCCCTGCACACCCATAGCAGCGCTCTGGGAATGTGGGTGATGCCGGATTTCTGCCCAGGAGGGCTGTGTGGTGGTTGAACAGTGTCCCCCTAAATTCACGTTCGCCCAGAACCTCAGAATGTGACCTTATTTGGAAACAGGATCTTTGCAAATGTCATTAAGATGAGATTGTACTGGGTGAGAGTTGGCTCTACACCAGTGGCTGGTGTCTTTAAAAGAAGAGAAGAGACACAGAGGGAGACACACTGAATAAGGCCAAGTAAAGACAGAAACAGAGATTGGAGTGATGTGTGCACAGGCCAAGGCACAGCGAGGAACACCAGCAGCCCCCAGAGGCCTGTAGAGGTGAGGAAGGATCCCCTCTAGAGCCTGGGAAGGGAGTGGGTTCCTGCCGACGCCCTGATTTTGGACTTCTGGTCTTCAGAGCTGTGAGAGAAGTTTCTGTTGTTTCGAGCCACCCGTTTGGTGGTACTTTGTTACGGCCGCCCAAGAGACTGATGCAGGTAATGGCAACAGCTACACCACCTGGACAAGCCCACTGCCCTCACCTCTCAGAGGCCATGGAGGAGGACGGCGGGGCTGGGCAAGCTTGTCTGAAGCGCAGCCAGCGTGGGAACCCGGCGGCCGGGGGCCCAGGCCAGAGCAGCAGGCAACTCCAACAGTCTGACCAACAGTTTTTACCACACCACCACAGCTCTCCCGTCAAGGGAGGAAAAATGTTCATTAAAGTGTGATCTGCAAAGGCACAGGTAAAAGTCTAAACAAAGATGTGCTGAGCGCAGGAGGGTTGGGCAGATGGGTTCACAGCATCTACTTATTTACCAAACACCTGTTACCCAACAGGCAGGTGCTGTGCTCAGCGCTAGGAACGGAAACCTGCCTGGGGATACAGGCACCTGAAGGCACCAGGCCTGTGCATGGCAGGGGCTCAGTCGAGTTCAGCCAAATGGATTTATAAATGAATGAATGAGTGAGTCTAATAGAGGAAACAGAATTTAAACATCTAAATGTACTCAAGGTGGGAAGGGGACTTGAGCTACAGAGGAGAGAGCAGTGAATTCAATCTGTGAGCAATCTGGTAAGGCTGCCTGGAGGTGGTGGCACTTGGTCCAAGCCTGAAAAATTGAGTAGAGTTTTAAGGACTGGAATAGGCCACAAATCAATACATATATGTATACCCAGAAGTAAGGTGGATATTTCTGAGAAGCCTGCACAAGACCAAATATAACCAGATTCGGGAACACTGAGGCATTTTTATATATGTCAGAAGGGTCACACCAGATATGGGTCCCAGAGGGTGTCCTGGAGGGGAGGTGAGCTGAGGGCTGAGCTCAGTGCCTTTTTTTTTCATCCTGGAGTAGCTTGGCTCAGGGCCAGAACTTGTGTGGGAGGCATTGTCCCCTTGGGGTCACACTAGCCCACTGGATTGCCCCACCTTCATCAGGGTTGTAGTCACATGAATAAATAAACCAAATTAGGCATTTCTGGGCTAGTGGTGATTTGGGGGTGAAATATGATTGTATCATGTTTCTACCTGCAGCCAGAGTACAATGGAGGCTCCCTCCAACCCACACAGGTCCAGGGGGCTGGCACTCTTTGGAAGGTTGGGCCATCGCCCGGCCAGGACTCAGCTCATGGATGCACATACAGAGTCGCTCCATGTGGCCCGTGTCTCCCTGCTGCACTCAGCGCTTTCCAGGTAAGGGTTTCAGGAGGCGGAGGGATGCGGCGGGGGTCTGCTTTTGCTCCAAGCTCCAATATCGTGGGAAATTTTCACCCATCAAAAGAGAATATACAAAGACACCCAGCATCTGTCAACAAAAAGATTAATCAGTAGTCCATCTAAGAAAGAAATGGAAAATTTTACTCCAGCCTACCTGAGGATTATAAACCAGGAGACAGTCTTTCAGAAAGCTCTGAGGACTGTTCTGCCTGCTAGAGGTCAAAGCACAGTTATATAAGTTTTTGGACAAAGGCTTATATATCAACTGACTTATTATTGACAGTTTATACAATCCAGATCTGCATGTACAAAGCAAGCGATGGGTCATGGTTCACGTGGCCCCTTCCAAGATTAAGAAGGAAGATTATCTCCTAAAGAGGTCTGGTTAGTGCACCTACACAGTCCACACTAAAGGGGAGGGAGGAGGCCCAAACAGGCAAATAAAAATTCTGTTTAAATTTTTCTCGTCTTGCCATAACATAAGAATTTTATTTTATCACATCTATTGGCATCTTGCAAAAGGATACTTTTTTAAGGTAAAATAATGACTCATACAACTATAAAATGAACACCTGCCAAAGATCTTATTTAATTCATTAATTAATGAGGGAACTAGTAAGATGTTACTGATGGTTTAAAGGAGAATTGAAAGAATCACAATAAAGGACTCTGAAATGAATTTGCAAATAGATGCAAAACCAGTCTGTCCACAGGGCGGTAATAAATTGCTTTCCAAGAGCCGCACTTCATTTGCATTTCGATGGACAGGAATCATTTGCATCATTATCAATGTTCTACAACTTACAAGTTGTAAAAAACCACAAAGACAGTGAAAGGCAGAGATAACGGAAGGGTGTGCTGGGCAGGCCACGCAATCCTCTTTCTTGCCTGATAAGCTGCTCCCATAAACTCTGCCTTTTCCACGGGTGGACCATCTGGGCCTCTGAGCCAGGTCTTCCTCTGGGCACCAGACCCTCCCTCCCACCAACCATGGTCCTCACTTCAGCAACAGGCCCTCTGTCTCCTGCGACATCATCACTTTTGTGACGGCTACGGGATCATTCCCAGCAGCATTAAAACAAGCTGTTCTATCTCTGTCAAAAAAAAGAAGAAAAAATGTTTTTAAAGGAAAGGGGAAAAAAAATCCCTTGATCCCACTTCTTCTGAAAGCTAGCACTCCTGTCGTTGCTCTTCTTTGTAGTAAAACTCTGAAAAGTTCTCCACATTCTCCCATCTCTGTCCCTCTCTTCCTATGCTCTCTTAAGCCCATCCACTTGGGGTTTGCCCACCATTCCTCTGAAGGTGCTTGAATTAGTTTGCTCTGGTCACCATAACAAAGTACAGCAGATTCGGTGGCTAAAACAACAGAAATTTCTCAACAGTTCTGGAGTCTGGAAGCCCAAGATCAAAATGTTGGCAGCGTCAGTCTCTCCTGAGGCCTCTCTCCTTGGCTTGTAGACAGTCATCTTCTGCCTGTGTCCCCACATGGTCTTCCCCCTATGTGTGTGCGTGTGTGTCCTAATCTTCTCCTCTTATAAGGACACCAGTCCTATTGGAGTAGGGCCACCCCAGTGACCTCATTTCACCATAAATTACCCCTTTAAAGGTGATGCAGTCACATTCTGAGGTACTAGGGGGCTTAGGGCTTCAACATTTGAATTGGGGGGATACAATTCAGCCTGTCACAGTGCTCTGGTCAAGGTCAGCAATGACCCCCATTACTCACAGTCCCATCCCCCACTGGCAGCTTCTCGGCCCTCTGGGCTGGTTCCTTTTCTTCTCTTTGACTTCCTGACTTTGAAAGGCTCCAGGGCTCAGACCTCCGTCCTCCTCTTTTCTTCATATGCCCTCACTCCCTCATCCTCGTTCAGTCTCACGGTCTAAGTTCCATCCATAGACTGATGACTCCCATTTGTACATCCCTAGCCTGGATCTTCCTCTCAAACTCTGGACTCCTATCTCCAAATGCCTACTGGGTATATCTCCATGGGATCGTCTAATAGACATCCAAACTCAAAACTGAACCCCTGATCTTCCATCCAAAACCTGCGCCTCACACTGTCTTCCCCATCCTTGTTGATGGCAGCCCCATCACTGCAGGTTCCATCATCTGGGCCAAAGCCTGGAGCCATCCTCGACTCCTCTCTTTCCCTCACACCCCCCATCCAATCACCTCTCACCACTCCCGGCAACCACCCTGGTCCAGGCCACCATCATCTCACGTATGGATTGCTGTAACCACTTGCTAACTGGTTGACCCTCTCTGTCCTCACCTCCCCACAGCATGTAATGTCATTCCTTTTATCAGAACCCTGCAGTGCCTCCCATCTCATTCAAAGTGAAAACGAAAATCCTTCAGTGGTTTCACTCAGCTCCCATCACTGGGCATGAAACACACAGGCACACTCCAGCCTCAGGACCTTTGCACTGACTCTCTTCCCCCAGGTCTCCACTTGGCTACTTCTCTTGTGTCCTTCAAGTCTTTGCTCAAATGTCACCTTCTCACTGAGGCACCCCCTAACAGGCCTCGCCTTATTTGATATTGTAACCCCTCCCCAGCAGTGTCCCCTGCCCTACCCGGCTGCACTCAGCCCTTACCCCACACAACTTTTCCGTCTGATCGTGTCCACTGATGTGTCCCGAGCACCTAGAACCAGGCCAGACGCCCACCCAGCTTCCTCCCTGTTTCACACATTGTTCTTCCTGACACAAAAAAACATATTCGCTTTCCTATCAGGGCTCGCCCTGGTAGCCGCTGTAACCAGAGCCCAAGCCAAAGCCTTGGCACCACAAGAGACTCAGGACAGAGGCTGCCGGGCAGGTAGAGGAAGGGCTGGCAGGTGATTGTCAGGCGAAGGAGAGGGAGCCTGGGCCCCACGCCAACTCATCCCAGACTGGGCTGACATTCCCCAATGGAGTGAAGACAAGGGGGGGAAGAGTGTAGCGGCCACATTAAAACAGGCTGGCTGGTCACATGCTGTTTAAACCATTAAGCTCAGGTGACCACCCCGGAGGAGTGTGCTGTGCTCGCTTCAACACTAAAGTGGAGGAATTCCAGGCCCAGGGGGCCATACTGGGAGCAGAGAGAACTAAGGCATTTTAGCACTAAGTGTGTCTTTGATGTTTTGCCTCGTCTCCGCTCAGTGCACCTGCACCACGGCCCTATGGCTGTGGACCCATCTCCCAGAAGGGGCCACTGAAGCTGGGGCAGGCCAAGTGACACACCCAAGGTCACCAGGCTGGTAGGACGAGAAGCAAGAATTCAAACCCAGGGCTCTCTGCCCCCACATGTGCAGTCTTCCCCTGAGAGGCGGGCGGGCCTCAGAGCAGCATCTGGGTCAAGGGCATCAGGCCTGCCTGGTGTCACTTCCTTGTCCTCGCCCCCTCCCCTGCCCCAGCTTCTGAGCAGGCGAGCCCTGACCTTCCAGAATCGGATTGGAGGGCACCAACGTTGGCAGAAGCTCATATTTTACCAGGAAAGACAGGCCACCATCACTGTGGAAGAACAATCCGTGAGCAGCCTGCCCTTGTCCAAGACAATGCTTAGGCAGCTTGCAACCCAACGAGGCTCTGACCCAATTAACCTTGCAGATCGGCAGCACCTGACATGAGATTTGGGAACGGTTGGCAGCAGCGGCCATAATCCCATCCAGAAAAAGGAAAAGATGAGAAAGAAAGAAAAACATTCTAATGAAACCAATAACTGTGAAATGGCCTCTCCCAAGAGGGTTGTTTCGTCCCGGTGTGCTTGTCACTAGGGGAGCAAAAGGAAGGACTTCCACGGCCACACCAGGGAGCACCAATTAAGCACCTACCTTCAACCAGGAGAAGCCAGGCGCTAGCTGGGTGGAAGTATGTGCCCCAGGACTCAGAATGGTCCTCAGATGTGGCTGGATGATGGCCCTGCACATCCTTATCCAGTCTTTCTGTTCAGGTCCAAGACAGATACTGTGTGCTGTGTGCCTGCCCCAAGTGAAGGACCCAAGGGTATTTGGAGAAAGAATCCCTTGGGCTCATTTCTAGTTACTATGGGGCCAGAGAATTGCCAGTGGCAGAAGGGAGGGGTCAGTCTTAACCTCTCCCAGCTCTACAGAGCCCCCTGTTCTTACCCCCACCTAGGGCCCTGCTCACGCCTGGTGTGTGATGCTGCCCCCTGCTGGCCACAGGAGGTGAGGCAGCCATGCTCCATCCAGCTCCAATGGGCACAGCCCAGAGCTGGGAGGAGACCAGCTTTCCCCCATGGGCACACTCTGGCTACCCTCGGTTAGGTCTAGATGTATCCTTGGCCTGTGGGCGTCAAATCCCCGCAGTGGGCAGGGACTGTGACCAGGCACCCCCACCGCCAGAGGCCCATGAGCCATGAGAGTGACACACGGCAACCTAGTGGGAGCTAAAGGGCAGGGGATCTCCCACCATCAACACCCATGGGGCAAGAACTGAGGACTCTGTGGGGTTTGTAGGGGCATTCTTGTGGATCCAGGGTTCCTTGGACTCAAGGAAGCTGGAAACTCTAGTCTAAAACCCTCCAACTGCATCTGGAAAGCTGAAGGTCATACAGCAGCAGGTCAGAGGCACTGCTGGGGCCAGAACCTGGGTCTCCTGATTCCTGGCTTCTGGTCCATTAAACCTTCCCCAAGGGGAGGACACATCCAGGTGCATTCAGGCCTCATGCATGCGCACATAAATTCCTGTGCACTGCCCAGCCCTTGGAAGGAAAGAGCATGGGAAATCCAGAAGAAGGAAAGAAAAGAGCACAGTCCTAGAGCCATCTGGGTGCCAGGCACTGTGCAAAGTGATTTGCATGCACCAACCATTTGATCTGCACAAAAGGTGACTATTACTCATGAGGAGACAAGGCAAAGAACTTGTTCATCTTATACAGCTGGCACAGTGCCAGAGCTATGTTTCAAGTCCAAAGGTCATGGCCTCCCCTTCAATCACACCTCTTCTCACATGCCTGCTCTGCCCTCCTGTTACTCCTATTCCAATCACTGATGGAAGATGCAGAACTCCACCCATCCTCAACCAGGCCCCACCCATCCCTATCCAGGCTCCACCCACCCCATGTCCAGGCACCTCCCATCCTCATTCAGAGCCCCACCCATCGCAAGCCCAGGTGAATCTGGTTTGCTCCCAGCTGTGGATTTTCCAGGCAGCATTTTCATCCTGGATCCAGCTTGGTTTCGTTACCTGTGATTTGGGCCCTGACTACACTTTGACCTTTTTTAGTTCTATTAAAGTCTTAATTAAAGCTCTTTGGAAAAAGATAAAAGTAAACCAGAGCCAGTGACGCTTTATCCTGCAGAGTTTTGTTTGTGCATTATCCAAGAATCCAGCTCACATAGGAGAGAGACCTACCCCCCTGAAAATAGTACCCCCCTCTTTCCCACAGACAATGTGGGGCTACCTCAGGCTTTCTGCACGTTATGAACCACAATGGCTGCTCAGGCTTGGCAACATTTTGGGGTAATAGAAAATGAGTGTGTAACCAGGACAGCCATGAATTGGTGCGGGTGCACAGGTTGCAGGGAATGGGGCGGGGGGGGGGGGCGCGCAGTGGCTTGGGAGTTGCTCAGGACGATGGAGCCAGACCTGTCTAGAAACCCAGCTTCAGCACCTGGGGTCAGTCCAGAGACTGGGGCAGAGTCCCTCTGTAGCCATTGGTCCGCTTTGGAAAATGGGATAACACAGCCTCATGGGATTTTCACAAGACTCACAGATGGAAAACGTGTTCACAGGCCATCATCAGAAGATCGTGCACAGGTTCCCTTTGTAGACTGTCTGCCTGGACTGCCTCTGGCTGCCAACCTCAAGCCTCTGTTTGGCGTCTTGAGACCTGTTAAAAAGCTGATGTGGTTTTCCTGTTGCAGAGACAGACTGAGTAAAGGATAGAAATAAAGAAAGAATGGGGCTTCCCTGGTGGCGCAGTGGTTGGAAATCCGCCTGCCAATGCAGGGGACACGGGTTCGATCCCTGGTCCGGGAAGATCCCACATGCCTCGGAGCAACTAAGCCTGTGCACTACAGCTACTGAGCCTGTGCTCTACAGCCCACAAGCCACAACTACTGAGCCCACTTGCCACAGCTACTAAGCCCGCACGCCTAGAGCCCATGCTCTGAAGCAAGAGAAGCCACCGCAATGGGAAGCCTGCGCACAGCAACGAACAGTAGCCCCTGCTCACCGCAGCCAGCGCATCAACGAAGACCCAATGCAGCCAAAAATAAATAAAAGAAAAAAAGAAGGAGTGTACCCACGAGGGATGGTTATCAGTGAATGAGAAACTTCAGCAGGTTTTTGGAAGACGAGAAAGTGGATGGGGCCACATGGAACCATGAAATGAGGCAGGGGGAGCCATGACACAGGATTCAGCAGAGTGGGGGAGCACGAGGAGGACTGGCAGTGGGATGGTCATGAAACACCCGCCCCGGCAGACCACTGGGCCATCAGGACAGAGGGGATCCACGCCCCAGAATTGCCTTCCTCCAACGGGGAGTCAGGGCATCGGGGCAACTTCCACCCACCCTCGAAGGAAGCCCAGTTGTTGGCATGCCCCGCCTGGTGTTAAAAGACTCGATTCAGGGAACCAACACAAGAAAAGAAAAGAACATAACTGTCATTCATTGGGAGAGGAGGAGAAGAGGGTGGTGTAAATCAACTAAGTCCTCATGGACCCCGGCAGGGTCAGTAGTCACTCTCTCACTTGACAAGTGAAGAAGCAGAGGAAGAGGCATATCATGTAGCCTTCCAGCTGCCACCAGAGCAACTCTAGGCAGGGATTGTTCAGAGAGGTTGTCCCAGAGCAGGTAGGATGGGGGTGAGGGGTGGTGGTCAGGACACTGCTGCTCTTCATCCTAAACTCTTCCGTTCAGTTTGATTTATAACTGAGCACCTATGGTATTGTGAAATCATTTTTATACATTTTTGAGATAAAAACCAGAACATTTTCATGAGACTGAGGGGGCCTGGGTGCCAATCACAATGGAGACACTCACTGGTTTCTGTTAGCTTTCCCCTGTCCCCAACTTATCTGAGGCAAATGCATTCACGTGCCAATTTGGATAGGAAAGAGGGAGAAAGGCTGAGGAGAGGAGGAGAAAAAAACATTTAGAACTCGGAGTATCCCCCGTATTTTTTTTTTTTTTTTTTTGGCTGCGTTGGGTCTTAGTTGCGGCACGCGGAATCTTTCGTTGCACTGCACGAGCTTCTCTCTAGTTGTGGCACGCGGGCTCCAGAGCACGTGGGCTCAGTAGTTGCGGCACGCGGGCTTAGTTGCCCTGCGGCATATGGGATCTTAGTTCCCTGACCGGGGATCGAATCGGCGTCCCCTGCACTGCAAGACAGATTCTTAACCACTGGACCAATAGGGAAGTCCCCGTATATTTATTTAAAAACAACAAAAAAGGCACTGCTGATAGGGAAGCACTGAGGGCTTATGGGGTGAGTGTCCAAAGATGACATCTCAGTGAATGCAGACAGAATCCAGAGGTGCTTCTGAGATGTGTTCTGTAACTTTCTTTACATCGCATGGGCTAAAGAATAGATCAGCACCACTAAGGGGTACCAAAAAGGAGGAAGAATTACACATTCACAAGTCAAAATTCTGTGTTCTGTTTCTATTCTAGAGGAAAACTTTTTTTTTTTTTTACCAAAAGTAAGAACTTTTGTTACAAATACCCCTATAAGTGAGAGCTACAAAGTCCCCTAGCTGAGCAAGTCTCCAGGTCTGTAGGAGTGGCTGCCTTTACTGTAAGCGGAGCATCTTATTTAATTAGATAAGAATTAGATAAGTGAAAACAGAGATGCAAGAAATGTCTTTGCTAATTGCCTTTCCTACACAGGCCTGCATCCTGTTGTTTGGCTTTTAGCTACATTCACACCAGTCATAAGACGACCTTGACTTCAGGCATGTGAGACCAGAGAGGTGTAACCATCTCTTTTCTTACCCTGCCAGGCCTGCGTTGTTGCATAGGAGCTCCCTGGAGAGGAAGCACATCCAGCTGGGCCCGCTTTTAACACCGTGTATCCCCAAAGGCCGAGGCTGATGTCTACACTCGTCGGGGCCTGGCGCCATGGTTGGTCAGCAGGGCCAGCAGCTGGGAAGGTGAGCTGGACACAGGGCAGAGGGGAGTAAGGATGAGCTGGTACCCATGCTCAGCGTCAGTAGTGTAAGGCCTCGCGAGTTTCTGAGAGTAGTGGCTGCTGCTTTACTGCTACCTTCCAAATCTTACACAAGTTCCTCTCACATCAAGCTTTAACCCAAAATCACTTAGGGGAGGAGAGTCTGGGAAACAGGGTTCCCCAGCCTTAGCCAGTCTGGTAGAGCACGATCCAGCACACCAGGTCTGGACCCAGGCAAGCTCAGCTGAGTGCCCCCCCAGCTCAGAGACAGCTGTCCTGGCCCAGCTGCACATCCTGATTCTGAGCAGCAGAGGCTCATCCAGGGCACCGTTTGCCTCCAGGATGAAAGTGAGTTACGGAAGCAAGCCCAGTGCGATTCTGGGGCTTTGGCTCGTAGGCTCCAGGCCGGTGGGAACCCCAAAGCCCTCAGATCCAAATTTGACATTTGGCCCCCGGGGCTGTGTAGTGGTATCAGGAACAGCTGCCTGCAGGGTGAGTTCTACTTCCCCACCTTGGACCTGACTTCCTCTGACAGCCTCCTGCAGACAGCTGGCAGTGGCACACCCTCTCCCCACACCCAGGGGCGTCCTGGTCTCATTTCTCCCAAGCTTTGCTCCTCCCTGGGTCACCTTACCTCCACCACTGCCATCCAGGCACAGCCCCAGAAAGGCCCTTCTGCTTAGGGATGGCACCTGGGCACGTGCCAGGCCCTTGGGGGCATCAGGCAGCCTCCCAAACCAAGCTCTTCATGTGCAGGTGGCTCTGTGTCAGTTGCAAAGTTATGTGCAGACTTCAGTGAAGAGCAAAGAACTGTTGACTTCTGTCTTATGTGGCACCCAAGTCTCCCTACAACTGTCATGGATAAGACTCTGCTCCAACCACTTTCCAAATCTCCTTTTTAAAAATATAACATTTTGGGGGCTTCCCTGGGGGCGCAGTGGTTGAGAGTCCGCCTGCCGATGCAGGGGACATGGGTTCGTGCCCCGGTCTGGGAAGATCCCACATGCCGCAGAGCGGCTGGGCCTGTGAGCCATGGCCGCTGAGCCTGTGCTCCGCAATGGGAGAGGCCACAACAGTAAGAGGCCCGCGCACCGCAAAAAAAATAAATAAATAAAAAATATAACATTTATTAAGATTTTTTAGTTTTTAAAGAAAATTCAAAATGGATAATCACCATAATCTCTCCACCTAGATAAATCCTACTGACATTTTTAGTAATAAAACTAAATATAAATGATAAAAAATATCATATATGGTAAGTAAAAAAATATATATAGAAAAGTAAAAAATATATACACGCACGTATATGTAAGATTTGGAAATGATCAAAAAGTTTAGAGAGGTACTACATTTGTCACCTACTATAGTAATAATGCTGTGTAACAAGTAATCTCCCAATGTTAGTGGCTTACAGTGACAAGTAGTGTTCTCTTTATAGGTCTGCAGGTTGGCTGGAGCAGCCCTGCTTCAGTCTGTGGGTCTCCAGGTCTCTCTCTAACCAGGACCAGTGATCACTCAGAGCATGTTCTTGTCACGCCAGTGGCAGAAGCACAAGATGTCAAGCCAAAACACAAAAGCATACGTAAAGCCTGTTTATACGTTTGCTCACATCTTACTGGCTAAAGCAAATCACATGACCAAACTCAAGCAGAGATGTCTACTTCACCCCCAAAAGGAAGAGGGAGGGGAGTGAACATTTCCTGAACAACATTTCAATCTCACAGGAACCAAGTTAAGAAATTAGGTAACATCTTCCTTCCGACTCCCATACAGAAATACACACATGTGTTGTGCAAATGTCCACATGCAAGTTCATATACTTATTTTTAAATACAAAAAGGAGTCCTTTCGTACGCATGCTGTTTGTTCCTTTTAGAGAGTTTTGCAGTAGAGTTCCCCTATTGATTTATTTAATAAACACTTACACAGCACTTACTGGCTATGTGCCAGGCACCATTTTATAAATATAATCCACATGTATTGGTGCAAAAATATCCTGGGGCATGTATCTGGAGAAATTTCAGAGTGTGCTTTTAGGCTAACTGCACAGAAGTGGGGTTGCTGGGAGTATTTTTAATTTTCATAATTATTCCCTAATTGTCTTCTGGAAAGAGTGCACTGATTTACGCTCCCACCTACCGGGTAGAAAAGTGTCTACTTCTCCATCATCACCAGCCCTAGGGCATCACAGCTTTCCATTTTTGTCAATCTGATAACTGCACAATACATTTCACTGTTGTTTGTTTTAGATTTCCTTCATTAAAAATGAGGCTGGGCAGCTTTCCCACATTTATTGGCCATTTGTATTTATTTTTCAGTAAATTGCCATTCACATCCTTTGCCCATTTTTCTGCTGGGTTATTTTTTCTTATTGATTTATGTGAACTCTTTGAGGCTGGGAAATTGGCCTGTCACATTTGTCTGCCACAGATGTTGCAAATATGTTTTCCCAGATTTTTATCTATCTCTTGACTCTGTTATGGTCTACTCTATCAAATGGAAGTTTTATTTTTATGTAGCTCAATTTATTGAGTCTTTCCTTTCTGAGTTCTAGGTGATTTTTTTTTCACTCATGCTCTCTTCTGTAATTTTTATGCTTTTATTTTTAACTTTTTAGTCTGAAACAGTCAATCATAGATTTATAGGCAATTGCAAAGATAGTACAGAGAGGTCCCTGTCACCTCCCATCTGGTTGCCCCCAATGGTTACAGCTTACATAGTTAAAAGTTATGCAACACAGAAACCAGGAAATTGACATTGGTACAACGTGTGTTCTATGCCATCTTACCACTTGTGCATATTCATGTAACCAACACCACAATCAAGATACAGAACTCTTTTTTTTTTAATTTTTAAAAAAGTTTATTTATTTATTTATTTTTGGCTGCATTGGGTCTTCGTTGCTGCATGCAGGCCTTCTCTAGTTGCGGCGAGCAGCCTTCTTATTGCGGTGGCTTCTCTGGTTGCAGAGCACAGGCTCTAGGTGCCCGGGCTTTAGTAGTTGTGGCTCGCAGGCTCAGTAGTTGTAGCTTGTGGGCTCTAGAGCACAGCCTCAGTAGTTGTGGCACACGGGCTTAGTTGCTCCACAGCATGTGGGGTCTTCCCAGACCAAGGCTTGAACCCGTGTCTCCTGCATTGGCAGGCAGATTCTTAACCACTGTGCCACCAGGGAAGTCCCAAGATACAGAACTCTTCCATCACCACTGAGATCATCCTCATGCTTCCATCACCACTGAAATCATCCTCATGCTGTCCCTTTATTGTCAGACCTGTCCTCCTTTCCCCCATCACTTATAACCCTGCACAACCACTAATCTGTTTTCCATCTCTATAGTTTTGTCCTTGTGAGAACTTTATATAAGTGGAATCATACAGTATGTGATCTTTTGAGATTGGCTTTTTTCACTCATCATAATGCCCTTGAGACCTTGATAATGCCTATATCAAGAGTTCATTCCTTTTTACTGCTGAGTAGCATTCCATGGCGTGGATGTTCCACAGTTTGTTTAACTGGTTACCCACCTATCACAGGGCATTCTGTTTTTTTCCCAACTTGGGGCTATTACAAACAAAGTTCTATGAACAGTCAGGCTTCTCTGTGAACACAGATTCATTTCTCTGGGATAAATACCCAGGAGTGCAATTGCTTGGTCATATGCTAAGTGTATGTTTGATTTTTTTTTTTTTAACTGCCAAATTATAATATTTTCCAGTGTGGCTGTTTTCTAATTCACTCTGTCAATCTCTATCTTTTAATTGGTATATTCAGACTATTTACGTTTAATGTAATTATTGATATGTTAGGGCTAAAGTCTGACATTTTATTTTTGTTTTCTGTTCATTCTCTGTTTTTCATTTCTCTGTTTTTCTTCTACCTTCCTGTAAGTTACTTGAACACTTTTTAGAATTCCATTTTGATTTATAAATAGTGTTTTTTAATGTGTCTCTTTCTATACTTTTTTAGAATGTCTTATTATACATACACAACAGATCATAGTCTACTGATGTCAACATTCAGGCAATTCGAGTGAAGTATGGAAACCTTACTTCCCTTTATGTACCTTCACATTCTCCACTTATAATTGTCTTAAATATTTCCTCTACATCATGAGTACTTCATCAGAAAGTGTTTATCATTTGTGCTTAATCATCAAACATAATTTAGAACACTCAAGAATAAAAGGAAAGTCTATGTATTTACCCAAATTTTTACTCTTTCTGTTGTCTTTTCTTCCTTCCTGTGTTTCAAGATTCCTTCTATCATTTTACTTCTGTTTCAAGAATTTTCTTTAGCCATTCTTTTAGGATAGATCAGCTAGTGACAAATTCTCTTGGTTTTCCTTCAACTGAGAAGTTCTTAATTTCCCCCTCATTCCTGAAGGATATTTTCATTTTATATAGAAGTCTGGATTGACAGTTATTTTCTGTAAGCTTTTGGAAAATATTGTGCTGCTCTCTTCTGACTTCCATAGTTTTTGATAAGAAATCTACTGTAATTCTAATTATTTTTCTCACATAGGTAAAGTGTTATTTTTCTGTTACTGCATTCAAGATATTTTATTTACCTTTAGTTTTTAGAAATTTTATTTTGATGTGTCTTGGCATGGATTTCTTTGTATGTATCCTGTTTGGGGTTTACTCAGTTTCTTGCATCCATAGGTGTATGTCTCTTGCCAAATTTGGAAAGTTTTCAGCCCTTATTTCTTTGAATAATTTTTAGCCCCATCCTCTCTTTCATCTCTCCCCAGGACTCCTATGAAGTGAATGTTAGATCTTTTCTTATCATCCCTCAGTTCCCCAAGGCTCTGTTCTTTCATTGTTGTTGTTGTTTTTAGTCTATTTTCTCTCTGTTGTTCAGACCAGGTAATTTCTATTGGTCTCTCATCAAGTTCACTGACTCTTTCCTCTGTCCCATCATTCTGCTTCTCCAGCAAGATTTTATTTTATTTTGTTTTTGTTTTTTGGCGCTATGTGGGCCTCTCACTGTTGTGGCCTCTCCCGTTGCGGAGCACCGGCTCCGGACGTGCAGGCTCAGTGGCCATGGCTCACGGGCCCAGCTGCTCTGCGGCATGTGGGATCTTCCCGGACCGGGGCACAAACCCGTGTCCCCTGCATTGGCAGGCGGACTCTCAACCACTGTGCCACCAGGGAAGCCCAAGATTTTATTTTGATTATTGTATTTTTCAGTTGTATCTATTTGGTTCTTTTTTTAATGTATTCTATCTCTTTGCTGGGACTTTCTATTTCTTTGCTTAAATGTTTTATGTTTTCATTTAGTTCAAGCATTTTCATTATTTCTTGCTGAAGCATTTTTTAGAAATTTATTTTATTGAAGTATAGTTGATTTACAGTGTTGTGTTAACTTCAGCTATACAGCAGAGTGATTCAGTTATACATATATATACATTCTTTTTCATATTCTTTTCCATTATCACAGGATATTGAATATAGTTCCCTGTGCTATACAGTAGACCTTGTTGTTTATTCATTCCATATCTAATAGAATCTAATCTGCTAACCCCAAATTCCAAGTCCATCCTCCCCCAGCCCCCTCCCCCTTGGCAACCACAAGTCTGTTTTCTGTGTCTGTGAGTCTGTTCCTGTTTTGTAGATATGTTCATTTGTGTCATATTTTAGATTCCACATATAAGTGATATCATATGGTATTTGTCTTTCTCTTTCTTACTTCACTTAGTATGATAATCTCATGTCTGTTGATTACCTTATCTCATTCAAGTTGAGATATTCCTGGATTTTGGTATGATGAGTGATTTTTCTATGGAAACCTGGATATTTTTGGTATTGTGTTTCGAGCCTCTGGGCATTATTATCTGTTTATCAGGCCTCCTCTGACATCACTCTGTCAGGGGAAGGAGTTGGTGCCACTTCATTACTTCAAGGTGAGTGTGGAAGTTCAGGTTCCCCTCTAGACCTCCCATGACAGCACCCCAGCAGGAAGGGGGAAGGGGACCCCAGGCTCCACACACAGTCTTCACCAAACCCACAGATGGAGGGGTCTCATTACCACCAGCAGGGATGAAAGTCCCTACTAGGGCCTTCTCTGCCACCATCCCAGCGAAGGGGGGCAGATGGGGGTGCCTCGTTACAACCCAGCAGGCTCTTCACTCAGCCTTTGCTGGAGCGTGGGCGTGGGACTGCAGTGTTTTCTGCAGTGTTTGGCAGGAATTTAGCAATTATTGCCTAAAAATTCCTACCTTGCTAGGCTGTCCCTTTTCTGGTCCTTCTGTCTAGGAGAGATCAGATTTTTCTTAAGGCTTTTTTAATCTGCACCTGTTGGCATTTCTAGGTTGCCAGCTTCTCCAGCACCCAGTCTGGGATATTTGAGGCCACAAGAAAACAGGTAACTCACCACCATGCCGTTCTCTCCATGTTTCAGAGGCTTCTTATATTGTTTTCCATATAATATCCAAGTGTTTTAGCTGTACTTAGCTGGACAAATAGGAAAAAGCGTGTCTATTCCATCCCAGAAACTATGGCTTTATTTTTGAAATAACACATTTAAGCCTCTGATCCGTATAGAATTCATTTTCACAGAAGGAGTGATGTAGGGGACTCCAGCTTCATTTTTCCAGACTACTCTAAGTTATCGTAATACCGTTTATTGGAGAGTCTCACTTCCCCCCACTGATCTGAAGCACCATGCACATTTCCATACATATGCAGGGCTATTTCTGAACTTATTCTGTTCCATTAGCCTGTGCGCTTCCTCAGCACCAGCTGCTTTATCTATTGTAGCATCACATATAGGTACTGTTTGCTGGAGTCTTTGCTGGAGCTCATGACCTCATTCTTCTTCTGTCCGAGAGCCCATCTCTGCAGATCCTCTCCCCACACCCTCTGAAAATCACTGTATTAGTTCCTGTGGCTGCCGTAACAAAGTACCACAAACTGGGTGACTTAAAACAACAGAAATATATTTTCTCACTGTTTGGAGGTCAGGAGTCCAAAATCAAGGTGTCAGCCGGGGCTGGTTCCTTCTTGGCGGCTCTGAAGGAGCATCTGTCTGCTCCATGCCTGTCTGCTGGCTTCTGGTTTGTGACTGCATCACTCCAATCTCTGCCTCCATTGTCACATGGCTGTCTTCCCTCTGTGCATCTCTGTGTCTCTTCTCCTCTTATGGTAAGGACCCCTGTCACATTGATGAAGACCCCTACTCCAGTGTGACCTCAACTGTCTACGTCTGCAATGACTGTATTTCCAAATAAGGTCACATTCTGAGTTTGGGGAAAGACATGAATTTTGATGAGACCCTAATCATCCCGGTACGGTCTCCAACAGGCCACATTTGTCAAGACCTCCCCACAGGGCCTCTCCTCCGCCCCCCAGGTGGTGGCCACTGTACACCCCAGAAGCCCACCAAGCCATCTGCCCTAGCCTGCTCAGTCCCCACTACCCCCCCCCCACATGGGGGCTTCTTAGATGTGCAAGAGGGAATGGCCCATTGGGGGTTCACTCATGGTGGGAACCTCTTGGTCTGCATAACTGTCATACTCCCTGTGGGGCAGGATCCTGGTCAAATCGGGGCTCAAACGGGGGCTCCTCTGTCAGGGCACACAAGGTCCCGGGCTCTCAGAAGTACTGCACAGTAGGGGCAGACACCCATGGAGATGCTTTTCCACTTGCCACCTTGTTCCAAGTTCATGGAATCCTAGGAAATGCCTTGGCTGTCCAGTGGTTAGGGCTCTGCGCTTCCACTGCAGGGGCCCTGGATTCAATCCCTGGTCGGGGAAATAAGATCCCGCATGCTGCGCAGAATGGAAAAAAAAATCATAAAATCCTAATCATCAGAGATGCTACTCTGTGTTGAAAACCAATTCATTAGGCACGTCACAAAGACTATTCCTCCTTCTCAGGAAAGCCCTGATGGATGCACTGCTCGCACTGTACAGAAGAGAAAACTGAAGCCCAGAGGGAGTTAAGTAACCTGCCAAGGTCCCACGTGAGGAAGATGCAGATAGAGATTGGAACCAGCTCTGCCTGGCTCCTCCATCCCCCTCTGGAGGTCCCAGGGACCTTTGAGAGCTAGTCTGGCTGTTTCACTGGGTCCACCCTGTATTACTTATGGCACATAAGGCCACCTGGTTCAACCTTGAGATAAGAAGTTCCTGGCAATAGCCTTCACCTTCAGCCAAGGAGGACCCAGAAGCAGTTAAGGGAATTTGTCCAATCAGCATGAGGGAAGGGAGCCTCTCACCACAATATTACTTTGACAGAGATGAGAGTTTTAATGTTCTCCCTCCTGAATTTGGGAATTTTGCATTTTAAGCTCTTTTGTACCCTTTCTGTTTTTCAGAATCATTAGCACTAGATGGAGGCCCTGGTGGGACCTTTCCAACCATCAGCCACAGGTGAGTGTTTCCATGAACCACATCACCATCTTCAGTCTCAGACAGGGAGCAAAGTGCCCCCACCACTTCCTCCGTGTGACCAGCCCTCCTGGGTCTCCTTTACCCCTGGAGAAGACCAAGAGTCTTGGTGGCTCCGAGAGAGGCTTGGGGGTCAGACTCCAGGGTTCAAATCCATGCTCTGCCATCTGCAGTGCAGTGAGCTTGGGTGTGCAAGAAATTTAACTTCTTTGAGTCTCCGTTGCATCATTGGTGAGATGGGCAATGACAGTGGGTACTCCGAGGGGCTGGCGTCGACTGGATACAGCATACACACATCTACCATGGTATCCAGCCTATGGAATGTTCTGCATAAATGCAAACTGTCAGTATCACCATCGTGGGTATTACTCTTATTCCTATTATTCAGTCTCAAGGTTATTACTACTATTTCTGTTACTCAAGCAGGACCATGTTTCTTCTCTGGTCTAATATACAGGAGCCTCTGACTCCAAGGGCCAACCTGGAGCGGGACATGTTTGCCATAATTTAGACCAGTGTTGCTGTGAGAAATTGAGTCATAATTATCAGCTAGTGAGCAGGGCCTGTGTCCAGTAATAACAGCTTGACATTTACACCACATTCAAAGCCCCCCTGTGCCCGCTAGAGCATGAGGCCTTTGCTGCATCCCTGAAGAGGCTGGAGAGGCAGCTGTCAGTCGTCCTGCAGGCCAGCCGCAGGGAGGACTTCCCTGAGGCCACACGTGTGCCCAGCGCAGACCTGGGCTCTGGCCAACTCTCTCTGGGCTCTGCCTACCCAAGTTCTTATCCTTCTACTCCACCACACCTTCCCGGGAGAATCTGGAACCCTCTCTGGGAACATGTCCTTAATTCTTGGTTCCCAGGATCCGATGTTTCCTGGGGAGATCTTTGGTAGGTTTTTTGGTTCGTTTTTTTTGTTTTTTTTTTTTTTACATCTTTATTGGAGTATAATTGCTTTATAATGTTGTGTTAGTTTCTGCTGTATAACAAAGTGAGTCAGCTATACGTATACATATATCCCCATATCCCCTCCCTCTTGCGTCTCCCTCCCACCCTCCCTATGCCACCCCTCTAGGTGGTCACAAAGCACCGAGCTGATCTCCCTGTGCTATGCGGCTGCTTCCCACTAGCTATCTATTTTACATTTGGTAGTGTGTATATGTCCATGCCACTCTCTCACTTCATCCCAGCCTCCCCGTTCCCCACCGTGTCCTCAAGTCCATTCTCTACATCTGCGTCTTTTTTCCTGCCCTGACACTAGGTTCATCAGTACCACTTTTTTAGATCCCGTATATATATACATTAGCACATGGTATTTGTTTTTCTCTTTCTGACTTACTTCACTCTGTATGACAGACTCTAGGTCCATCCACCTCACTACAAATAACTCAATCTCGTTCCTTTTTATGGCTGAGTAATATTCCATTGTATGTATTGGTTCATTTTTTATTTGTATTTCCTTTCATTACCTGTAAATCAGTTCCATGAAAAACCCTTGTTTAGTGGTCCAGGGAGGGGGCTGTGCAAGTCTTGTTGCCAGTGACTCACCAGAGGAGGACACTGCCCTCAGTGTGCCCAGACTCCCTCTGGCCTGAAGCAGCACCCGCATTGCGGGCATTTTCCTGTCTCCCAAAGGTATTCTCCTATACGTCATCATCCATCCGTATGGCAGAGAAGGACTGGGGGCTTGGTGTCAGCCAGGGGCCCTGGCTTTGGACCTCCCACTCCTGTATTTAGATGTATGTGGATGCACGGATGGTTGGATTTGGATGTATAGTCAAACCACAGTCACCCAGAACAATTCATAACTTCGTTCCTTTCACCAAATTGTAATGAGCACCCACAGTGGGCTTTCTGTCTTGGAGACACAGCTGAGAAGAGCCCAGTAGTACCCTGTCCTCAGGGAGACACAGGCAAAAACTCCAAACAAGTAACTGAGAAGATATTAGGTGTGAGCCATATGTTCATAAAAACAAGATTACGTCACAGAAAGTGAACCCACTTTAGGTAGGGTTGTCAGGGAAGGTCAACATTAAGACAGCATCCACCATGCAAATAGAATGACTAAGGAGCCAATCATGCAAATGTCAAGGAGACGAACACTCCAGGTGGCAAGAACCACCCATGCAAAGGTCCTGAGACAGGAATGAGCTTGCTAAGTTTAGAGGACAGAGGAGGACCACTGCTGCTGGGACATGGAGACAGGTGTGGGGACAAGCCCAACTCCAGAAGGCAGGGGGCTGTTTTCTAAGATCACGCCCTGTTGCGTTGCCACTGCCCCTCCAAGCTCCACGCAGCCCAGGCAGGGAGTTTTGGACTCTGCCCATATGTCCCAGTCACTGAGCATCAGAATGCCCCAGAGTCTCACGCTGGGCAGACATTTTGGTTGATTGATGAGGGTGGGACTTGTCAGGTCCTTTGAGGCCCAAGCACATTTCTGCATGTCGTAATCGACAGGGACCACTGCCCACAAGCTCTTCTGCATACTGTACGGAGACCCCATGGGTTAGGGGTTCTGCCCCTCCCCCCGTGGCCAGCTCATGGCAGCCCCAGCCTGGCCTCTCCATCTCCCACCGTCACCACCATAAGGGAAGCTGCACTCAGTGAACTACCCTTTCAACATTTTAGAGGCACATTTCAGTCAACTCCACTCTTCAGCAAGGCTGGCAGATGAGACCTTCTGTCTCAATCAGATATCCTGGTTAATGGAGCATCACATCTGTACCTTACATGGATCTCCCTTTCTCAAAGAATTATAAAACAATCAAATGCATTTTGCACTAAAACCTCAGTGACCGTAATTTAATCGGGTTCCAGTAAACAAAGTCTCACCAAGAATTTCTGTTGTCTGAGGGTCCTAATTATGAGTGTCAGTTACTATTTGTACCATAAATGTGCAGATCTGTTGGCTAATAGACATTCCTGGTGGAGAAAATGCCATATCGACCATCTCTTATGATCTATCCTCTTTGCTGGCCTTGAGAAGTTACACATACAGAGGAAGACCATTTTCTAGTTCCCACAAACACCTGTCTTAATGAGGCTGTACGTCACCCTATTTACTTGCCCTCATTCCCTCCAAAGTTTGCACTCTCAATGCATGGCAGGCATTTGCAGAGCCTCCAAAATGCCTGTGCCCTCAGCTCAAGCAAGATCTTCAGCCACATGCCAGGAAGCTGAACGATGCCTGAAGACCAGCAGTCTCCTGCTGGTCCCTTCTGCCCTTGCCAGTCGACGAACTGGTACCAATTTCTGCCACCAGGCCCCAGCAATTAGACCCTGTTGAACTACTATCTTAGGTGAATACAGCAAAGCTTTCTCAAAAGCCTGAATTAATTACAGAGAAAAGGGGTGTCATGCAATCCAAGATGATATTAATATCAGGAAAATGCAGTAAATTTTATTTTTATTGATCCATGTAGATTGATGTTCTCATTACCTGTCACACTCGCAAATGATAAAAAGCAAGGGTAAAAGCGCCGGTTTTCCATACAGGAGATCTTATCAACTGTACTGAGCATGTGATCATTATACTTACACATTTTATAGAGCTGTTTTCTTAACAGCCAAAAGCACTTTCGTTTAATATTAATAAAAAAGATGTTTGGCTGAAAGTGGCTGGAAGCCACGTGGCTTTTGTATGAATGATGGCACCTCCCACTGCACTGTTCTCTGGTCAACATTTCCCTGCCCAGAGGCCCAGCCTCCCGACAGAAACTGAGGCGGGTTGCCATAATCCCAGCCCCTCTCATCTTTTCACACAGCCTGAAATGAGGGTAAGTTGGGGAGAGTAGAAATCCAGTTCTACTTAGCCTAGGTCTAAAAAGACAAGAAGGTATTGGAAGATAATAACATTTTTTCTGCCATTTCTGTATTATCAGCCCCTCCGCTGTAACCAACTATAATTGTGAATAGGATATAGAAATAGCCACGGAACACACGACATTAGCACCAAAGTAAATCATAGGAAAAATTGTGGGGCGGTGGAAAAGGACAAAGTTTCTCCACGGAGCCATCCCTGCGAACACGTAGAAGCCTCTTTGCAAACTCTGTTCTTGTGGCCGTGTTACAGCATGCTCATTCGGCTATCAGCCAGGACACTTTTTCTCTCATCATAATAAAAAAACAACTAGTTGGATAAATTTCCCCGTGGCAACCTCTTGTTCAGACAGGTATAAGACTTTTTAAATGTGTGGGGATGGTTCCTCCGTGGTACCCTGGAAGATCCAGCACTTGGCTTACCCCAGACAGCATGCCCTATAAATAAAAATGAAAAGCCCACACCGGTAATGCAGAGCCGGGCTGGCTTCCTCGCTTGCCAGGCAGACAGACCTCTTATTAGGAAGAAGCCAGGAGAGGAGTGGGCGATGAGAGCAGGAAGGTTAGGACGTGGAACCTGATGCAGTTATTCACTGACAGGGCAGCAATATAGAAACACAGAGGGATGATGAGGTTAAAGTCTCAGACGCTGCCTGGCTTTGAGGAAGAAGACGCTTGCAACACTAATCAAAACCAGGGTCCCGGAGCAACCAGTCTTCCTCAGGAGAGGAAACATTTTGAAGACCCAGCAGCAGCCCCAGAAGTGGCCCTGGAGGTGTGCAGAATTGATGAATGGTTCGCTGTATTATTCACAGGAAGCCACATTTAAAGCTTATTTCAGCCGGGGCTAAACCCATCCAAATGTGTTACTCTGCGCAAGGACCTCTAATCCACGGAGACTCTAAACCCTCCAGTCCATTACCTGGATCACCTGGCCTTGGGCAGAAAAGTATTTGGGAATTGGTTGTTTTATTTGACACTAAGCAGGGTGCCCCACGCATGACAGGCATTCAGTAATGCCTTTAATGAATGAAGGCTTGAGTAAATGAACCGACACAAGGACGCTCCAGCTTTCCCGGGGGTGAAGGATTGGTGCTCCAAGCAATATGTGTGTGCATGGTCAAAACTGCCTTGAAGAAACCCTCGCATGGGCCAGAGAGAACCAGGACAGATGTCACCCTGGCAAGGATTCATGGCCTCGTTCACAGGCCCTGTTGGGAGGTCTGTGTCATCTCTCAGAAGGGCCGGCTTTGCCACCCTGGCAGGACATGTCCCTCCCATGTGTTGTGTTAGTTTCTGCTGTATAACAAAGTGAGTCAGCTAGATGTATACATATATCCCCATATATGTATGGCTGCACCTACACGGATGAAGCAATAGGCCGGCCGGCGCTTGGGTGCCCAGCTGCACAAAGCAATCGGTTTCACTGCCAGAATCCACTCTGCTCAGCCGGGGGAATAAATGTACTTCCCACCTCAAGCTAGGGCCTGTGGTCCTGTGCGTTTCCATCCGTATTTTCCTATCCTGCCACCCACCCCTCTTATTTTTATGCCAAGCGTGATGATTAAATTCTGGAATTTTAAACGAGTACGTGAGGCCATTGCAAGACAGAGCTGGCTGTTTGAGACCCCGACAGCTGTAAGCTTCCATCGCCCCAGAAATTGATTGGATTCCAGGCCCAGGCCCTGTCCACACCGCATTCAGAGCCCACAGGCCGAGAGCTCCCCGCCGGCTCTGGAGAGGAGGGTGTGTGGGTGGTGTCAGGACGCCCTGGGCACTTCAAAGGAATGGTGGGAAATGATGCTTGCTATCAAAAGCTAAGCATGTCTCACCAGATGAATAATGGAATGGTCTTCAATAATCCATCAGTTTATATTAAAAACTCCAAAATGATATAAAATGTGAAGACATGGAAAATGGTCACTCTGTGTTTCAGGCAAATCAAAGCAGCCAGGAGGGAACGTCCCTCCCTAAACCCCTACCTGTCAGACACACGTGCATCCACAACACCCAGACCTCGTCTTGACCCCGTTTCCCTCCCTAGCCCCCACCCCCATTGCTCTCCTTCCACCTTCTCTTAAACCAGCCAGGTGTACACCCTGACTCCTCCGCTGTATTAACTTCCTGGGGCGACCGTAACAAAGCACCACAAACTGGGGCACTTAAAAGAACTTCAGCTCAGGAAGGCCAGAAATCCGGAATCAAGGTATCAGCACTGTTCATTCCTCCCGGAAGCTCTGAGGGAGAATCTAGTCCAGGTCCCTCTTCCCTCTTCTGGTTGCTTGCAGCAACCCTGGGTGACCCCACGTCACTCCAGTCTCTGCCTCTGTTGTCACGTGGCCCTCTTCCCTGTGTGTCTTCTCATTTTCTGCATCACGTAAGATACGCATCATTGGATTTAGGGTCCACCCTAAATCCAGGGTAATCTCATCTCAAGATCTTTACCTTAATTCCGTCTGCAAAGACCCCTTTCCAAATGAGGTCACGTTCACAGGTACTAGGGACTATATTTTGGGGGGTCACTGTTCAACCTGTGACATTCACCAGAACTGGAGTTGTCAAGGTTGCCAACAGCCCCAGGTTGCTGAATCCGATGTTGATTCTCCATCTGCAGCTCATCTGACCCGTTGACAGCATCCTTTTTCTTGGTACCCCTCCCCTCGGCCTCCAGGACCCTCCACACTCCCCGTGGTTCTCCTCTTGCCTCCCTCTGCCCCTCACGCAGGCTTCCTCACCTGGGGGAAGATCGCCACTCCAGCCTCCTCGTTGTTCAGATCAAATATCCTGGCAGTGGCGTTGATTCCTCTTCCTCTGACACACCTAATCCAACAGGAAGTCTCGTGGGATCCGTCTTCAGAAAAGACCCAGAATCTGACCATGTCTCACCACCCCTGTCTGAATCATTCCCATCTCTCCTTGGATACTGTACAAGCCTCCTAAGTGGTCTCCCTTTTTCTGCCTCCCAAAATCCATTCTCAACAGCAGCCACAGTGACCCTGTGAAATCATGCCAGCTCACGCCAGCTCTCTGCTCAAAATCCTCCAGTGGCGCCCATTTCCCTGGGATAAAAGCCAAGTCCTTGTAATGCTGACCAATCCCTCCCCAGTCTGGCCTCTGATTACTTTTCTTTTTCCTTCTCATCCTCCTCCATCCCCCGCCCCCATGCTGCTGCAAAACAGGGGCTCCTTCTGGTTTGAGAATTCCCCCCAGCACTCTCCCACCCCCGGGCCTTTGCACTGGCTGTTCTCGATTCCTGGAAGGGTCTTTCCCTAGAGACCTAAGTGTCGCCCTCCCTCACCTCCTCCAAGTCTCTGCTCCATCTTCACCTTCTCAGTGAGCATCCCCTGACCATTCTGTAAAAATTACAAACTGCCCTCTGGCCCTCCTGATCTCCGTTGTCTCTCTCTTCCGCTCAAACACACGCTCCCAGGGAAGAGATCTTTACGTGTTGATCCCCAGTGGATGACAACACCTGGAATACAGGAGGTGCTCACCAAGTGTTTTGTCAAATAAACAAGTGGGGAGGAATGCCGTTAAAAACAAAATGGTTTAATTGTAAACTATATCATAGGCCAAAAAGTATATATCATCTTTAAATGTAGTTTAAAGAACAATACACACCCAAGTACCCACCACCCAGCTTAAAATGAAAATATGGCCCATTCATGTGAGTCTCCTGCGTGCCCCTCCCCATCCCAGCCCTCACTCCCCCCATTAATCACTATCCTCAATTTGTATTAATCATTCCTTTCCTTTAATGTTTTCCACGTGTGTATGTATCTCTAAACACATACTATAATATACTATATACGTTAAATTGCATATTCTCAGAAGTGCTGACAGTTGTAGTCTCCAAATTATGGGTGACTTTCAATTTCCTTCTTGTCCTTTTCCGTATTTTCCAGGCTTAGAGAATGAACATATATTACTTCTGCCGTCAGAAAACAATGGAATACATGCCTGCACATACCTAGATGGTCTCATTGTGAAACAGGAAGCATGCTTGTTTGTGAGGCAAACAAATATCATTTCTGTACTTAATGTCCCTCTATGACTTACCGTCAAAAAAAGGTTTAGATTTGTTTAACGTGGTAGAGAAGCAAATATTGCTTAAATGAATCTCAGAAATGACGTGCCCTGAGTGGCTGACTGGGTGACCTGTGATGGAGCAGGGACCTTAAAAATCCTGCTCCCCAAAATGAGACCCCTAACCCCCATCTCCCAGGTTCAGCTCTGGGCTCAGCTTCCCGGCACATCTGAAAGCTGCTGTTCTTTCTATGATTTGTCTGCAATTCGAGTCCTGGGTGGTCTCCAGTTTGATTACAGTGACTCACCTCTTCTATTATTAAGGACACGGGCAGTCCTGTATTTTTACTTCTTTGCTGCTGTCAGGGATACTTGCCCACTCAGGGTGAAGGGTTGTGTGGGGCGACAGGCTGGGAGGCTACACTGGGCCCCCCACGCTGTCCACCCTCTCCCCTGACGTGACCTTGGCGGTGCAGCCTCGGAGCCCCAGCTTCCTTCCCTTCAGCACGTAGACTGGGTCTAGAATCTAGAACATCTGCCCTGTACATGCTTCTGTTTCCCATACTTTTCCTTTGCTTCTTTCTTCTTTCTCAGAGTGATGATGAGCTTGAGGTCACTGGGCCAAACTGCCTGGACCCCCATCCTGGCTCTGCCTCTTGGAGCTGGTGACCCAGTGTAGGCTCTCTGACCTCTCGGTGCCTCCGCTTTCCCGCCTGTGAAATGGACATAAAAAAATAAACCTAACGCAGAAGACTGTGGGGAGAAGTCACCCAGAGCAGCGCCAGCACACAGCGAGCTCTCGGTAAATGTTGCCCTTTTCTCCCCTCGACTGTTTTAGAAGGTATACATTCTTCTTCTCGTATTTTAGCAGTAGCTCTTACATTTTTAACATTGATACTTAACCTAATAAGCCTGAAGTTAATTAGCATCTATCTCCAGGACCACGAAAGGCTGCCCTGGATCATCAAGCCGTAGGATGTGTAACACACCTTATACATCCTCATGTGCCTCCCTGGCTTTTCATGATGTATAATATTTTAGTTTCACTTTGTTTTTAAAAATCTTTGACATTAGTCTTTTGTTATTACAAGTATTTATTTGGTAGTGAAGAGACTTTTGGATTTTCTCGGGGGGCTTCCCCTGCATTGGCAGCCGCCCTACAGGCCTCAAGATCCACTGGTCTCCCTGCCCTTCACCGCCCACCTATATACACACATGCACACGCACATGCGTGCCTACACACATGGAAACACACACATGTGCACACAAAGATGCCTACAAACGCGCAGGCACACAGACATGAGGCTGCACTCATACACTTGCACACACAGGCACATGCAGACATATGGACATGCACGTGGACACACATGCGTGTGTCTGCACACACTCATGTGCACACAAACATGCACGCGCAACATTGAGGCCTGGTCCCCTGAAGCACCGCCTCTCCTGGATGTCCCCAGTCTCTCCCCTCCATCAGCATCCTGGGTCCCAGTTCCTCAGCATCTTGCTATCTCCTAGGATAAATCCATAGACCAGTGTCTCCCAGGGTGACGTCCCTGAATCACTGTGTCAGAATCACCTCGGGAGTTCAGATTGGAAGAGAATAAAGAGAAATAACAATGAAATGCAATGTGTTCTGGGTAGGATCCTGGGACAGAAAAAGAATATTAAACGGGGGGATGCAAATAGAGTCTGTAATTCAGGTATTGGTATTATGGCCATGTTAATCCTCGAGTTCCATCACTGTATGATAGGTAAGGTGGTAACTGTAAGGGGAGCTGAGTAAGGGGTATATGGGAACTGTCTGTTCTAATTTTGCAGCTTTTCTGTAAGTTTCAAATTAACTCAAAAAGTGAAAAAAATTATCTTGGGAGTTTTAAAAAATATATATTTCTGGACCCACTGCAGACCTGTGGACTCAGGAGCTCTGGGGGTGGGCTGTAGGTAGTAATATATATATATATATATAAAATATAATATATAATATATAATATATATAATATATTATAATAATATATAATTATAATATATAATGTAATATTATATATATATATATATATATATATATATATATATTTTTTTTTTAAACTAGCAGTCCCCAACCTTTTTGGCACCAGGGACCTGTTTCGTAGAAGACAGTTTTTCCACAGCCAGGCGTGGGTGGGGGATGGTTCAGGCCGTAATGCGAGCAACGGGGAGCAGCAGGTGAAGCTTCGCTCACTCGCCCGCCGCTCACCTCCCACTGTGCAGCCCGGCTCCGAACAGGCCGTGGACCGATACCGGTCCACAGCCCGGGAGTTGGGAACCCCAGTTTTAGATTATATCTTCAAATAGTCATATTCTGAAGTATTAGGGGTTAGGACTTCAACAAATGAATCTGGGGAGTTGGGACACAATGAAGTCCATAATGATCAGACCCCTGCAGACCCCCTGGCAGTTCCCCAGGGCACACGGGTCCCACTCTGGGCACAGTCCCAGAGCAGCAGAACCCCCAGAACCACGCAGGCTGTGCAGAGGGGCAGCCACACAGAACACCCGCGTCCACTCCCAGGCCCCCACCCTGGTAGGGGTCGACAGTGGCAGGAAGATCCATCCATGGGCCAGCCTCGCCCTGGGCACCTAGGAAGGGCCAGCCAAGGGCCAGGAGCAGAGAAGAAGATGGGAGAGGGTGGAGGGAAGGAGGCCACAGGCACTGGGAGCTGGGCTAGCAGCTGCTCTCCGGGAAGCTACGCGATTAACAAGCATTCAGGGGACACTTTCTGTTCCGTGAGAGCTGAGAACCACACATACTCACCCATAGGGCCAACCAGGGCTGAGTCCACTAGGCCAGCACTGGCCAAGAGAACTTTCTATGATGATGGAAGTGTTCTGTATCTGTGCTACCCGATACTGAGGCTGTTGAGGACTTGAATGTGGCTAATTTGACTGAGGGACTGAATTTTAACTTTAATTTTAATATAAAGAGCCACATGTGGCTGGTGGCTGGTGACCGACATGCAGCACTCAGCCCCGGCCCCTTCCTCCACTGTATACAAACTACAGCCTAACATTTATTTTTTAGATTTATTTAATTTATTTATTTTAGTTTTTGGCTGCGTTGGGTCTTCGTTGCTCCACATGGGCTTTCTCTAGTTGCAGCCAGTGGGGGCTACTCTTCATTGCGGTGTGAGGGCTTCTTATTGCGGTGGCTTCTCTTGTTGCAGAGCACAGGCTCTAGGCGCACAGTCTTCAGTAGTTGTGGCATGCGGGCTTCAGTAGTTGTGGCACACGGGCTTCAGTAGTTGTGGCTCATGGGCTCTAGAGTACAGGCTCAGTAGTTGTGGAGCACAGGCTTAGTTGCTCCGCGGCATGTGGGATCTGCCCGGACCAGGGCTTGAACCCATGTCCCCTGCATTGGCAGGAAGATTCTTAACCACTGCACCACCAGGGAAGCCCCAGCCTAACATTTTAACCTCAGCCTTCAACACCCAAACGCAGAGTGGTGACCAGGACCAGGCAAGCCATGGGGCCTTTGGATAGAGGGAGAGACTTGCAGGCACTTACTGAAACGTGCCTCCCTCCCCAACTATCAGGATGGATGGCAAAAAGGAGTCTTCTGTGAGTAGCTGTCCAAACTAAAACAGGCCATAGATGCGTTGCAGGTTGAGGCTCCAGGATCCAAATACCCAGGCCCTTTTGGATCAGGTAGGAACATTTTACTCCCCTTCTAGGGCCAGCAGCCACAGCACTGGGTCCCTGCTACTCTGAAACCAGACTGGAATTCACATCCAAGTGGAGCTGCTCTAGAGAGGGCAGCCCAGGGCTACATGAATAATGGATGAGCCACACTGCCTGCTCTGAGAGGCCTCTCTCCCTTCCAGGATCCCGGAACCCTGAAGGAGGGGACACCCTCCTTTCTCATCCACGGCAGGGCTGGCCCAGGCCAGAGCCTGAGAGGGGTCGTTGGGGCAGGCTTTGTCCCAGCCCCAGCACAGACCTCTGCCCTCCAGGATTGGACAGCAGAAGGGCCTCCCTGGCCCTCCACATCGGCTGCATCTGGGATTTGGAATTCAGGAGCCCCATGACTGGCCCCGAAGATGGCTTCCCACCCCCCTGGAGGGTGCAAGCTAGCTGGAACCATCCAAATCCCCTATGGGGTCAACAAAGAGGCCAGGAAAGCAGCACGGAGCCTGGGCTGGGAGCCAGGAGGGCAGAGACCACCCCCAGCCTGGGAGTCCTTGGTGGGAGCTGGGACTCACCACACTGGCCTGTCACCTTTACTAAGAGTGGTGGTGCCATCTTTGGTTAGAGAGCCTGTGGTCTAGAGAGGACAGTCTGAGAAGGACTGGGACATACAGTAGTGTCTTAGAGCAGACCTGAGATGAGGTGACCCCAGACCCCAGGAAGCACCCACCCAGTGGGTGGGACTGAGGCAAGGCAGGTGTTTTGGACTGAATTGTGTCCCCCTCAAAATTCATATGTGGAAGCCCTAACCCCCAATGTGACTGTGTTTGGAGACAGGGCCTTTAGGGAGGTAATTAATGTTAAGTGAGGTCATAAGGTGAGGCCCTAATCTTATAGGACTGGTGTCTTTATGTTATGGAGTCCAAGCTCATTGCTCACCACACGACAGACCAATAAATCAAGAGACTAGTTTTTGGGGCAAGGAATAGCAACTTTATACAGAAAACCAGCAGACCAAGAAGATGATGGACTAGTGTCCCAAAGAACCATTTTACCCGAGTTAGAATTCAGGCTTCTTTTATGCTAAAAGGAGAGTGGGTGTGGCTGGTCGTTGCACACTTCTTGGTGCCAGAATCCTTTGTTCTTGCTGCTGTCCAGGGAGGTCAGGTCACAGTGTTCCTGTAAACCTCCAACAAGACAAGTGTTATTCTCTGTTCTGCAACTTTTTGTCTCTGTATGAATGGAAAAGTGCTATACCTTGAGAATGTATATTTCAGGCTATAGGCAACTGGTAGCAAAAGGTTAAAGTAAAAAGAAACAGATCCAATGTGGACTCAGATTTGTTCTTCCCTAGTACACTTACAATAACTCTCCCTCCCAGCAGCACCCTTAGCACAGAGAAGAGGCCACGTGAGGACACAGTGAGAAGGCAGCTGTCTGCAAGCCAGAAAGAGAGGCCTCACCAGACACCAACCCTGCTGACAACTTGATCTCAGACTCCCAGACTCCAGAACTGTGAGTACATAAATTTCTGTTGCTTAAGCCACTTAGTCTGTGGTGTTTGCTGTCAAGCCAGTTGCCCCTGTGGGCAATGGAGGTTGGCCTACTGAAGAACTCTCTGGAATGTGGCACAGGCCAGAGTCACCCACCTGAGAGGACAGGGGAAGCTCTGGCAGTCGCTGGGTGAGGGTGGCCCTCAGGAGGCGATCATGCCCAGCTGTGAGCCGCTTCAAGGAAAGCCTCCAGGCAGGCGGGAAGTGCGGATGCTGTCAGCTGGCTCTCAGGCTGGAGTCCACTGAGAAGTATATCCCAGGGGGTCTGGGCCGCTCTGCCCAGCAAAATCTGCATCTGGCAGCCTGGGTAACTTGGGAGCCTGGTGAGAATTACGATGCACAAATGGCCTGGCTGAGAGAGTCTAACAAGGAGGCTGAGTTACTGGGGGGTGAGGCACCCAGGCTCGAGCAACAGTGGGAAGCTGTTACGAGCTCAGGGCAGAGGGACCAAGTGATGGGAGCCCAGAGGGCAGGGAGCTGTAGGGGCACTGCCAGGCAGGAGGAGAAGGCCAGAGGCACAGCCAGGCGGGGTGGCGGGGTGATAAATACCCCAACCTCTCCTCCCACGTTGGCTTAGGCCACAGAGCGGATGAACCATGGCAGTGGTGTGCTGGTAAATGTTTAACAACCGGCTCTCTGGTATAGGGGAGCCCTGATGTGTAGCATCTGTCAATTTCTGTGATGAATATACTTCCACCAAGGCCTGTTAAACGCTGCCAAAAGGTTGGTGCAAACTGTCCTGAGTTTTCTTAGATTCTGCATGTGTCTATTTGGCATCTATTAATCATGGGGCCAAACTAATAGTCAAATTGTTTACACCGCCCCTGTGGTCTAGCTTTCACGGGCATGCGAAAATCATATTACAAACCTTCTAACAATCCCAAGTCCAGACCCCCAACCATCTCCTTTATCTAACTCTCACCCACCAACCCAGTACTTCCTCTGCCCTAAATCACCAGACGTCTAGAGACCACCCTGTAGCTCAGACCCTGCCACCATTATTCAAACTAGCCAATCCTAGGCTGTTCCCCGGCCCTGCCTTTCCCCCGAGGATCGCAATAAAGGATGTGGCCTGTGCTTTCCCCTTCCTCTTGCTTCTGCCTCCTGACTCTGGTGCTTTCCCACCGGGCCCTGCATGGATGTGTGCCTCTGTTCCAGGGGAAATGTGAGTAACAATAAACTTCCTTTTAATGGCATTATCCTCACCCTGTTGTCACTCAGTCAGCTTTATAATTTAAGACCTGGCACAGGTCACAGACCCACGGGACAGCGAGGTCACAGAAGCCAATAAAGCAAAGAAAAGGCTTTTCAGAAAGGAGGTAACGGCCAAGCGTGCTGGACGCTGCCAAGAGCACAGCGAGGTGACCGGAAATGCCCGTTCATTCTGGACACCCACTCGGAGGTGACTTTGTCGTGAGTGATTTCGGCGGGGGCAGCAGACGGCGGGCGCGGAGAGGGATGGATTCAGTGAGGGCAGGGAGCTGACCGAGAGTCTGTGCTCTGACAGGGAGCCCAGAAACAGGGCCGAGCTGGGAGGAGAGGGGAGGTCAAGGCAGGGTTGTGTAAGCTGGGAGATGCTTATGCACATTTGCAAGCTGGCAGGAAGAGCCTGGGAGGGAGGGCGGGGTTGCAGGTCCCCCCTTCAGTGCCTTCCCACACAGGCTGTGCTGAAGCTCCCCTGAAGACCATGAATAAATGATTAAAGATCGACATCGATCCACAGACCTGAGGCCCATTTTATTTCTGACTCCTGTCTTTCCAGTGGTTGCTCTGAATGGATATTAAGAAGGCAACCCCTGGACCCTAATAACAATATCAGCCTCCCTGCACTTGTGAAACTCTTGAAACCCATTTCCCAATGTCCTTTTCCAGCTGGTGGCTCTTCTCACCCTGGCCATGGCCCATTTGCAGAGAAGGGTGGGGCAGTGGCCTGTCCCCACTGCTGCCCTAATTCTGGCTGGCAGGAGCTGGTGGGAGGCGGGGAGAGGGATCGCAGAAGGATGGGGCTAGATGGAGAGATCGTCTGTAACAGCCAGAGATCCTTTGTCTCGAGGAAATTTGGACACTTTTGACAAGAGGCTTTTTTCTTTTTTTTTCAGAGTATGTCTTCGAGAAGGTTTCTCTTCAAAAGACCAGGGCACGTCTGAGGCATTCTCTTTCCCCCCCCCCCCCCCACCCCCGCACTACAAGGCCATAAATTTCCCTCCCTAATCTCCTCTCCTGCTTTGTGAGTTACAGCAGCTCCTGAGTCGTTTATTATTCACCATTATCACAGTGACACATCCAGCCATCTAATTCATTGTCTCCCAGCGCTAACTTCATCTCCTTCCTTGAATACTCACCTGGCTGGAATCTCTTCTGACAAACTCCTGGCACCACTCTGGCATTATCTTCCCCCAAACAGGCACGATCCTTTTAGAACTTTATTGGCGATCTCTTAAAAGAGCCCTTCAGAAACAGTCGGGGCCTCAGTGTATCACGGATCACTTAGCACTTAGGGAGGACAAATGAGGACTCAGCGTGACTGCCTGTTCTCGCTGTACTGCCAAGGAAATTCAAGGCGCCACCTCCGAGGTCTCCCCGGGGCCAGGGAAGGCATCCAACATGTCCCCTGGCTCATAAGTGACTCCACTGACTGCCTCATCCGTGGACTGTCTGGGGAGGGTGGAGGATGAAGCCAGCGTCCTGGATTCTCACAGGTGGGCTGGGAAGGGCTGTGTGTTCTCAGATCCCCTCCTGTCGCCCCACAGCTGGTTCCCACCCAAGTGATGCCCCCAAACTTCACCCCATCAAAACCTGCCCTCCCTATTTATTTCTGTTCCTTTTAGGGACCTGCCTCTGCTCGCTGACCTAAGGCAATGCTGTCCTGTTGAACATTCTGCGATGATGGAGGATGATATTCTCCATCTGCGCCATCCAGTATGGTGGCCACTGGCCACGCGAGGCTCTTGAGCACTTGCCATGTGGCTCACGCAATCGAGAACTGCATTTTTAATCTCATTTAATTTTAAGTTAACATTAAATAGCCACACATGGCCAGTGGTGACCAGTTGGAGAGGCAGGTCTAAGGGGGAGGGGGGACTTATCTGTTCATCCAGCACATGACTTTCCCGGAAAACAGTCCAACTAACACCCACCAAGTTCCTGCCACATGCTGGGCTGTGGGCTGGGTGTGTTCTGTTCATTGTCTCACTTCATTGTCGTGACAACCAGGTGAGGTAGGTACCATTATATCCCATTTTACAGACGATAAGACTGAAGCTGGGGGAAGGGAAGCCAAGTGGCTAAGAAGGGATTCAGAGGTTGGCAGTCCAAGAGGGTGTCTAGGGGAATGTGGGCAGGCTTTCTCCACCACGCGGGGTCCCTGTGATAGGCTTGGCTCCCAGACTGTCTCACCTCGCTGGGTCTCCTGAGGAAGGTGTCGCTGGATGAAAAGCAGAGATACATCATTTTAGCAGGATCACACAGATTCCCACTGCATGCACATGTGAAAAGTGTAGCCTCTTTATTCCTCTATAAGGTAATCTGATCTTCCTCCCAGACCCCCTTGTAGCTGGAGTGAGGGGAAGGGAAGAAGAAAACAAAATTTCGTCCAATTTTGTAAACACGGCATCCTTCCATAATCTAAATAGTCTCTGTAGTCACTTCAGGGTTTCTCTGCCCTCGGGTCCCCAGAAGTCCCCCTCACCCTTCAAGGTGGTATCTGGCTAATGTGGACGGTGGGTAGTTTTATGACCTTGTAGCCCCAGGGGAAAGGGGCCCTGGACTCTATGGCATCCTCAGATGAACATGTGGCCGGTGTCTGCTAAGAAGAACTGGTTACGTAATTCTCAGGGCTCAGAGCCAAAGGAAAATGTGGGGCACTTGGTTCAAACACTGCTATGCATTTCAAGATGGTGACAGCAGAGCATTAAACCAAGCATATGCCCTTCTGAGCACAGGCCTTGTGGACTGCACAGGCCACACGCCCACAAAGCTGGCCCTGCTCCCAGGGTCTGTGTGCAGACCTGCCACTTGTGAGGGTCCATCGCTGGGTGAAGGGGTGAAGGAGGTCTGTTCTCCTGGGGCCTGGTCAGAGCTGCAGTCGACCCTGACCTTTCTCGCCTCTGGGAGGGGTGCTGTGCCCCATCCCCGACCAGGGCCCAGGAGGTCAGGCCTGCAGCCCACGTATCCCTGCCCACAGGTCCCAACCCCAGGTCAAAGGCAGAAGTCCAGCTTCCTCATCCTTCTCAAGGGAGTGTATTTCTGGTTCCGCCCACGTCACATAACAGGGGCACTTGGAGGAGGGGGACTCAGGGCTTTCCCTCTTCCTACCAGCTGGGGCAGGGCCGCCTGGGAGGCCACCTCCCCCCTTCCCAGATCCTGAAAAGAAAGTGAAACAGAAGCCCCTGTGTAATGCTCCCACCCATGTGCACCTCCAGTACCAGGAGAGGCGTGTATGAATGACACAGCTCAGCTCCCTGTGCCCACGCCCCACTTCCTGCAAAAGCCACTGGGCTTGAAGGGGCAGATTTTCCTGATTCAGACCACCAGGCCTGCTTCTAGATCTACTAAAGGAGGAGCTAAGGTAATTTCCAGAATTCTTACCTCTCTTGACCTAATCTGTATCTTGCTGCAGACTTGAAAATCCTATTTCATGCATCATATTAACTCTCCTCCTGTTTGCAGAGCTGCTGTAATGGCCTCAGTCCCCTACCCTGCCTCCCAAGAGACTGAAGCGGCTTTGTGTTCACATCCTAGGAGTCTTGAGCGGTCAGCAGACCAATTTCATGAAGTCAAGGGCCGGAAGGAGAGGAGGCGTGGCCCGTGGTACACACGCTATATGGAGACCTCCCTGCCTGTGTGGGTTCCCTGTGCTGGAGGCGGCAGGATGGGAGATTCAGAGTCTTCCCCTTCTCAGGTCAGATCTGAAAGAGGAACAGGTGTGAATTTAGCAAAGGTGAGTGGAGATGAGCAGGTGCACGGAAAGGGGGCGGGGGCACATGGTGAGGCGTGGGCAGGTACCTGCCCTGTCTTAAAGGAGCGGCCATCAGCTCTGGCTCACATCTGTCGCAGGGGGAATGCCCACCCACTAATGTTTTTATGGATTTTTATGCGTTTAATGTTGACAAATTATTCCAAATTTTAAAAAAAATCATAAAACAATGTGCGTACATCAGGTAGGAACCAAACAAAGCATGTTTTCTGGCTGAATCTAACCACTAAAAGAATAGAAGAAAGACTGGATTCTGGGAATTGGGGCATGGGATTAGGCCATCAGGGCAGATCTTACAGGGTTATAGTTGTATTCTGGGAGAGATGTATTCTCACTACTTGGAAACTGTGACATGGTCTTAAACAGGGTAAAGGCGCCTCCAGTTTTGCATCGTGAAGAGACCCCACTGGTTGGCACATGGAGCCTGGGTTGAAGGGGAGAAAGTACCCTTGGGAAGGCCATTTAGGAGAGAGTTAATAAGGCAGGAGCAGTGAGCAAGGAGAGATATTTAGAAGGTAACATTGATGGGACTTAGAGATAGACAATCATTAAATAAGCCAATAGTTTATTCCCTGGCACAGTCCAAAACTATACATTAAAATCAATGCCAGAATTCATTGATATATACACACTACCAAATGTAAAATAGATAGCTAGTGGGAAGCAGCCTCATAGCACAGGGAGATCAGCTCGGTGCTTTGTGACCACCGAGAGGGGTGGGATAGGGAGTGTAGGAGGGAAATGCAAGAGGGAGGGGATATGGGGATATATGTATACATATAGCTGATTCACTTTGTTATACAGCAGAAACTAACACAACATTGTAAAGCAATTATACTCCAATAAAGATGTTAAAAAAAAATCAATGCCAGAATTGACAGGTATGTCGATCAACGGGAACTCTCATTCCTGGCTGACGGGAATGTACAATGTACACCCACCTTGTACACCCACCTGACAGTTTCCTTAGAAAGTTAAGGATACACTTGCCATATAACCCAGTCTTTTCACTCTTAGATGTTTACCCAAGAGAAATGAAATCTTGTGTCCACACAAAGTCTCATACACCTGTCTATAGCAGCTTGGTTCAAAATAGCCAAAGCTGGAAACA